>NC_081344.1:8571137-8787085 GCF_029784015.1 Lycium ferocissimum | reverse complement strand
TTTCAACTGAGTATCGGACCTTATATTTGATTTGTAAAGTAACTACTCTCTATTTAATTTATATAGCAAATTTTGAGCCACTAAGGAGTTTATCTTTTTATTGTAAATAGAGAAATTATTACATACTAGAGCAAATATTAATATAAAAACACTTAAATCATTTTATTTTTCTTGGTTACTAACACTTAAATCATTATTAAATCTTTTTATTCGCAGTTATTGTGACCTCTTTAGAGAATCTATCGATGCATTAAAGATACAATAGTTGTGTCTTTGAGCTTGTTAATTGGAGTTGTAGATAGCTCTAAATTTATTGGCGTACTATTTGTAGACACGTATTATTGGATTAAATTCATGCAAAACTTGTATTTAATCTATATTTATTTGGGTCGAATAATTAATTTGGACTTTACAAATTAAATTAGTTCATGTTATTATTTCCAAGTTCAAGGTAGGGGCCCAAACTCATCCCACGTGTCAAGTAATATGGCATTCCAGTCAAATTCAAGATCAATAAGATGACGCCACGTGTTCAAATGATGTGGCAATTCCGGTCAAGTACAAAAACAAATCAAAAGTCATCAAGTATCTCAAATGACATGTCTTGTCAATACAAACAATCTTATCACATAACATTTGTGATAAGCTTGATGATTAACGTGAATCAATCAGAATGAGGCAAGAGAGTTCATCTATACTTGGATTGACTACTCCATACAATTATAAATAGGAGGTTACATAACTTTCTAGAGACATTCAGCAAGCATTGGATAAAGCAACAACATCGTCTACACAATTCCGAAGTATTCAACGGAGTTCTTCTCGAGGATCAATCGAAACGACGAAGTACTGCTCGACATTTATAGTGATCAAAATACATCTCTAGGGGGTCCAAATCATCCGGCAATTCGAGAAATACGCTGCTGAAAGCCCTCAAATCACAAAACGTTTAGGAGAGAAAATCAAGGAGAACAACCGAATTATACTCACAAAAATTCATAAATAAAATTACATTTTTTTTTACTTTTTATTAGCCTTTTATTTTCGACACTTGAAAAAATTTTGTGAATACCATCATCCTCGATCTCGATCGAGATATTGATGGTGATTTTTTAGACCCGTTTGGCCATGAGAATTTTTTACTTTCTTCCGTAACTTTTTTTCACTTTATTTGAAAATCAACGTTTGCCCATGAAAAATCTAATTTGGAAAATACCTAAAACTCTGTTTTCACTTTTAGTACATTCAAACAACCAAATATCCTTTGTAAAAACTATAACTAAACCCAACTTCAACTTCAAAATTCCAAATAAAGTGAAAAATATTTGATTTTTACGGTTAAACGACTACTTAATTTCACATATCTAAGAGTGATACATAAAATTTGGAATAGAAATTTAAAATTTATGATATTAAATGTTATGAATGGGTTTGGACCAATATTGACAAAGTAGCCTAACACCGAATTAAGTGGGAATGTTTAGTGATCCGATTAATAAAATAGCGACTTTATGAGAGCAAAATAGACTTATGCGTACTACGGCAAAACCTGCTTGCTCCTCTCATCTCCTTTCTAAGAGTCTAACTTCTCATTCCTAGTCTTATCTCTATTCTTAGTTATTTGATTTTAGTATTTTCCACTATAATTCAATAGTTTAGGTGTTATATTCCAATTTGGCTATTAGTGATTATATATATTTGTGTTGAGGATTCTGATTTGTTACATTAAATATTTTAGAGAAAAGGGTCAAATTTACCCTCCAAGTATAATTTATAGATTAAATTTACCCTCCGTTAGAGTTAGAGATCAAATTTGCCCCTCCCGTTAACATACGTGTTAAAATTGCCCTTATTATTTACGAAAATACGACTGTGACTCCTCATCAAATGTCACATAAGGCATATGTGTGTAAATAAATTTATTTTTCCTTTAAATCTTAGTGGTTTGTATTTCCTTTTTGTTTTCATTAAAAAAAAAAAAAACAATACTTAATCTTCTTCTCCATCAAACCACCACTTCCCCTTCTTCTTCTTCCTCTCCGCCACTGTCATCACCCTCCACCGCCCTCCACCGTCGTCCACCGCCACCAATTAATTTACTAAAAAGTAACTCATTACTTTCCAACTTTTTTACCCAAACACATTACTTCTCCATCTAAGACTCCTTCTATAACTTGACTATACAGGCTCTAAACACCTGATCTCAAAGTTGGCAGCTGAAAATGGCAACTGTAGATCCAAAATTGCATTGATCACTGGCATTACAGGCCAAGATGGTTCTTATCTCACCGAATTCCTCATTAACAAAAACTATGAAGTCCATGGCCTTATTCATAGATCTTCTAGTTTCGATACCCAACGCATCAATCACATATACATTGATCCCCATAACTCATACAAAGCCAAAATGAAACTCCATTACGCTGATCTCTCCGACGCTAATTCTCTTCGTCGTTGGCTCGACATTATCCTTCCCGACGAGATTTATAACCTAGCTGCTCAATCTCACGACGGTGGAGGGCGGTGGATGGTTTTCTATAAAAAATAAATAAAAAAATACAAACCACTAAGATTTAAAGGAAAAACATACTCCCTCTGTTTCAATTTGTTTGAACCTATTTCTTTTTTAGTCCGTGCCAAAATGAATGACCTCTTTCCTAATTTGGAAACAAATTCACTTTATGAATGATTTACAGCCACACAAATTTTCAAGGCTTATTTTGAACCATAAGTTTCAAAAGTCTTTCCTCTTTCTTAAAATGTCGCCCAAAATAAACGGGTTCATATAAATCAAACGAGGAGTATTTATTTACACACACGCGTCTATGTGGACCATCGATATAGGCCCTACCATACTTCCATCCATAATAAGGGCAATTTTAACAAGTATGTTAATGTGAGGGGCAAATTTGACTCATAACTTTAACGAAAGACAAATTTAATCTATAAATCATACTTAGAGGGTAAATTTGACTCTTTTCTCAATATTTTATAACATCGTTATCATAGGAGTAACAAGTTACCATAAAAATAAGATAAAAATCTAAATTAAATTCTTTTCGAATTTCAAAAACTAGCACTATCGAATTGGATTGGACAAAGTGCTTACCGTCCTGGAAATAAGCAACATGGTATAGGAAATAGGGGACAGGGCTAGAGTGCATATGTTTAAAGCCTGTAACTTGTGAGCTCATGAGAAGATCTGCCTGCAGAAAGATATTTTGATTTTTGCAGGAAGATCTCCACAAGGAATGTCATAAACTGTCAATATTTTATTTTTTGAGGGAAATAGTAATATATGTTGAATAATTTTGTTATTCCAAACATTATAAGTAATTTTAGTGGGTAATCCAAAAATTTGGGAGATCATTCCAATAATTAATTCATCCTATTGTGCAGGGAATTTGTCTTTCCTTTTTCGTTGCTTTCAATCTTAATTTGAATCAAGAAAATACATTCACAATTGGTGTATACGCTTTTCTTTGAAATAAAAGTAAATGTCTTCCCACTGAAATATAAAATAATGATCTATATGAAATAGGAGTAATACAATAAGCAATCTAAATCGGAAAAGATAAATTATAAATTATTAACGTTAGGGGAAATTAAATCATGCCTTTTGGACTCTAGAATTTTCGCAATTTTATAATCTCAAATCACAATGTTAATTGTTAACCCTTCCTTTTTTTTAAATATGAAGAAACATATATTTTATTGATAAATATAGCGGGTACAAACCGTTTATTCCCTCGATTGATTCTCTCTCCTTCCGTAATTGCGCTCGTTAATAAAGATATTTCCCGAACGTAGGATGAAGCTTGATGTTACGTATTTGATGCCCTGATCTCTTTTGAATAACCATGATTTTATGGGATATTCGAGATGTCTTTCAAGAGAATATGTTTCCCTTTATATAAGCGTAAGTTAAGGTTTAGCGTAGAGTAGCCTCCAAGAAACCCTAACCGACCTTAGAGTTTGGAGGTGGATTGAACTCATCTTGTAGAGTCCTATTTCAAATTAGGTAAATTTTCACTGTTCACAAATGCCCCCTACTTCAAGGCTTGTCGAAGTGTAGACTTGCCGAAACTCAAATATGAGACTTGAAGTGTCCATATTATGGAGCTTCCATCTTGGCGGTTTTGTGACTCCAAATTTTGCAGATTTGATTTGTGAGAGAAGAGATGAAGGGCAAATTTGGTCCCACTAGACGTGCCAATTTGTTTGCAACAAATTTTTTATATGCAGAAAATAAATTGCAATCACAAACAAAATATGAAGAATCATATATTTTATTGATAAATATTGCGGATACAAATCTGTTTATCCCTTGATTCTTCTTTCATAGATTTCTCCTTCAAACGTAGGATGAAGCTTGATAAAGGCAGTATTTGATGCCTTGATAACCATGAGTTTATGGGACATTCGAGATTTGTTAAGCCTACCTCATTGGTAAAATAGTCCGATATACTTAACGTACTATAATAGCTAGTAATTTCAATTTCCGTGCTTTCGCGTGATTAAATATGAATTTCAGCAGTAATTATATTTCTTAAAATTATTTTAGAATAAAAATATCCCTTTAAAGTAGCATGTGTTAGTATTTATCTTTCTTTTTATTTAAAACCTTGTTAACACTAACAGGAAAATAACAAAATAAGAATTAATCCGCGGAGATTTTGATTAATCAAAACCCTATAAAATATGACACTTAAACCTAAATATAACAAGTTTTCAAATGTACTTCGGAGCACTTTACAACCCCTAAAACGATAATCCAAATGTATATGTATACTTGATGTAATGAGCCGACATTATTGTACGCTAAAAAAGATATTAAGTTCTATATAAAATATTTATATTCCTAAGTTTTTGAAACGTGACTAATCTTCGGTCAAAGTACGAAAAAAAACTTAAAGATAACAAGTTTCCAAACTTACTTCAGAGCACTTTACAACCCCTAAAACGACGATCCAAACATATTTGTATACCTGATGTAATGAGCCGACATTATTGTACGCTAAAAAAAATATTAAGTTCTATATAAAATATTTATATTCCGACGTTTTGGAACGTGACTAATCTTCGGTCAAAGTACGAAAAAAACTTAAAAATAACAAGTTTCCAAACTTACTTCGAGGCACTTTACAACCCCTAAAACGACGATCCAAACATATATGTATACCTGATGTAATGAGCCGACATTATTGTACGCTAAAAAAAATATTAAGTTCTATATAAAATATTTATAAATCTTCGGTCAAAGTACGAAAAAAAACTTAAAGATAACAAGTTTCCAAACTTACTTCGAGGCACTTTACAACTCCTAAAATGACGATCCAAACATATATGTATACCTGATGTAACGAAATACATTATTGTACTCTAAAAAAAAATATTAAGTTCTATATAAAATATTTATATATCTTCGGTCAAAGTACGAAAAAGAAAACTTAAAAATAACGAGTTTCCAAACTTACTTCGAGGCACTTTACAACCCCTAAAACGACGATCCAAACATATATATACCGACGTAATGAGCCGACATTATTGTATGCTAAAAAAGATACTCCCTCCGTTTCAATTTATATGAACCCATTTGACGCACGACATTTAAGAAAGAGGGAAGACTTTGAAACTTGTGGTTCAAAATAAGCCTTGAAAATTTGTGTACCGTAAATCATTCATAAAGCGAATTTGTTTCCAAATTAGTGAAAGAGGCCATTCATTTTGGCACGGACTAAAAGGAAATAGGTTCAAATAAAGTGAAACAGAGGGAGTATTAAGTTCTATATAAACTATTTATGTTCTGGAGTTTAAAAACGTGACTAATCTTCGATCAAAGTACGGAAAAAAACTTAATTTTGAGTGATTTTCAAAGAACAAAGGCTGGATTGCAGATCTTTTGACAAGACAGTATTCTCGTGCGTAAAAAGAACTTGCGTAAATGTACACTTTGGTCCTTTTATGCACATATTTTGTACGTAAATCCTATTTTGATTTTTTTTTTTTTAATGGGTTATTTTGATTCCAAAAAATCATTTTTGGGTTACAAAAGTCTTGGAATTGGGGAAAATTATATTGGACTCATCAGATAAAAAGTGGTCCAAGCTAAAAGGATGATCAAAGAACATTCTTTGCACGTCTTCTCTTGGCATATTAAAAGTCATCCAATTTAACCTAATGAATATCATATTGAAACTTTAAATGCGCTTATTGCACCTTTGAGACAACTTCGCAATTGTTACCTGAGTAGTATTCGTTTATTGTTACCTACGTTCAAACTACATAATCATTAAATAAAAAATTAAGAAGCTAACCATATTAACTTAAGAATCATAAAAGAAAGGCTATTTATGCGCACTTCACCTTTATGGCTCCAAAGCAATGATTTTTCACACAATATGCATTTGAGATAATTACATTCGCATCAATTCGCACTAACGCTATCAAATTTAAATTTCATATTCGGAGAAGTTTCTTGCCCACAGTAGCCTATCTTGCTTAAACAAAAATTACTCGTCAAAAACGACTCATTCCCCTCTTCCTCCCCCTCTCTCTCATTGCCTCCTTCTTTTTCGTTTTTTTTTTTTAAATTTTTTTTGGAGCTCGCCACTGCCTCCTTTTTTTTTATTATTATTATTTTAATTTTTTTAATTTCTTTTTTTGGAGTTCGCCACTGCCTCCTTTTTTTTATTTTTTATTTTTAAATTTCCCATCTCCCTCTGTCACGCCGGATCTTTAATTTTTTTTAAAAAAATTTGTTTTAATTTTTTTTATTTCCTCTCTCCCTCTGTCACGCCTGATCTTTGATGTTTGAATAGTTAGTTCTGGTGTGTTGGAGTTCGCCGGAGAACAGAACTCTGGCGATGACTGTATATGGGTGTATATGAGTGTATAATAGTGTATGTCGGTGTATATGCTTCAGAACGGAACTCCAGCTATGACTATATATGGGTGTATATAGATATATGGGTTATAATATTGTATATGGGTGTATTATATTGTATATGAGTGTATATGGATGTATATGGATATATGAGTTATAATATTGTATAATATCGTATATGGGTGTATAATATTGTAAATGAATTTATATGGGTGTATAATATTGCATACGGGTGTATATGGATATAAGGGTTATAATATTATATACGGAAAAGGCTCAAATATGCCATCGAACTATCGAAAATGGCTCATTTATGCCACTCGTCGATACTTTGGCTCATTTATGCCATCAAACTTTCAGAAATAGCTCATCCATGCCATTTTTCAATAAAGTCAGTTTTACGATACCAGATATGACACTTGGTTACCAATTAGAGGTCCACGTCGTTTAATTAAACCAGCACAAATTAAATCCTAAATTAAACTAAAACCAGACCCACAAATATGTGTTGGTTTAATTAAACAACATGTACCTCTAATTGGAGGCCAAGTGTCATATCTGGTATTGTAAAACCTGCTTTAATGAAAAATGCCATGGATGAGTCATTTCTGATAGTTCGATGGCATAAATGAGCTAAAGTATTGACGAATAGCATAAATGAGCCATTTTTGATAGTTCGATGGTAAATTTGAGCCTTTTCCGTATTGTATATGGGTGTATAATATTTGTATATAGGTGTATATGAATGTATATGGGTATATGGATTATAATTTTTATATAATATTGTATATGAGTATATGGATTATAATGTTGTATAATACTGTATATGAGTATATATGGGTATATTAATTATAATGCTCTATTAAAAAATTAAAAAAATAATAATAATAAAAAATATTTTAAAAATAAAATAAAAAAGAAGGCAGTGGCGAACTCCAACAAAAAATAAAAAAATAAAAAAAAAAAAAGAAGAAGAAGGAGGCAGTGGAGAGAGAGGGAGAGAAGAGGGGAGTTTTGGGTTAGAGGAATAAGAATAAGTTTTAAGTTTTGCTATTTTTTTCCAATGTAAGTGACCCAATCGTATATTTATGAAATTTTCCCTATGCATTTTATTAGAGAGCTAGTAAAAATATCTACTACTCCCTCCATCACGACTTTATAAAATTTTAAATCTAGTCACAGTCGAAGGTATTCCAAAAAGATATTAAATTTCCTTTTTAACCACAAACTAAAAGAAAATCGGTAAAAACTTACACACAATCGATATTTATACGAAGTAAATGGATGAATGCTATGTGATAACAATATACGATTATTATGTAACCATGGTTAATTAATATATACATATATACAAAAAATTAATAAAGAGGGCACTCCAAAAAATCGATGTATATATAGGATAAATTTTCCGTGTTTATGTGCATATATTAACTTTTTGAACACCCTAAATATAGTTATTGCATACATCCAATCATTTACCTATAATAAGTTATTGTATATCATTTTTGATGGAACACTCAATACGAATAAGTATTTATCTAAAGGTTGGAACGGTTAGCTATGAGATGTTATAAATGGATGGTGAAACTCACACCTAAAGTGTAAACAAAGTACTTTCTTCGTCTTAATTTATGTGTCTTACTTTTCTTTTTGGTATGTCAAAAAAAAAAAGTGTCTTTTTCTATATTTATTAAGTTAAATATTCAAACATCCGCTATTTTAAAACCACAAGATTCAAAGGAAATTTTACTACATTACACACATATTTAATTTAGGACCACAAGATTCAAAACACTCTTTTTATTCCTTAAATTTCGTGTACAGTCAAATTAAGACACGTAAATTGGGATGGAGGGAGTATTTACTTTCAATTAAAAAAATATAAAATTAGTAGGCGTTTGGCCATAAGAATTATTCACTTTATTCCGAATTTTTTTTTCACTTTTTTCATTTTTCAGCGTTTGGCCATAAGAATTCCGAATACAATTTGAAGTTGTATTCCGGAATACCAAAAACTCCAAAAACTTATTTTTCAAAAAATTTCACTTTTTTACAATTACATTTCACCAAAAATTACAATTTCAAAAACTATGGCCAAACACAACTCTAACTCCAAAATTTCAAAAAAGTGATTTTTTTTTGATATCTATGAACAAATGGGGCCTTAGAATTCTTGAATGTTGGGAATATTGGAGTTCCTTCCATAAGTGAGCAAAGGATCTTAACTGTTGAAATCGTTAGGGTTAGTGGCCCTCTTTACTTGCTATGTATACGGCCACGTCATTTTCATAACGGGGCACAGCCAGCGCTAATTTCCCGCCTTTTTCTGAGGGGACACAAACATCCCGCCTTTTATTCACTCATTTGCGCAAATATTCTTTTTATTTATTTATTCGTTTAAAAAATTGTATAAATATATTATTTGTGATTATTTTCAGGATAACATTAGATTTCTGTCTAAAATTTGCTCTCATATTGCTTAACCTTATAAATAAATACTTCATCTGTTCCAATTTATGTGGTATGCTTTCTTTTTAATATGTTAAAAAAATGATATATTTTTATATTAGATAAGCATTTAACTCAAAACTTACCATTTTACTTTGAATGAAATGATTTACGGTCATACAAATATCTATGGCTTATTTCAGATTGAAAGTTTTAAAAATTTTCCTTTCTTTTTTAAACTATGAGTGGAGTAAAACTATATCACATAGATTGAGACGGAGGGAGTATTAGACTGTGGTCTTGTTCATAAGAGTCTCAATTTGATCAAAAGAAACTTTTAGATCATGGTCTAAAGATTCATGAATTGCAAGAAAAATAAAAAGAAAGTCATTTACTAAACAATAGTTTCATTACCACGGGCAAATATTCACCTTATTGTATATGTGCACTGTCACCATCAAAATTTACCACATTCTTTATTCTTTTTGAAATAAATAGAACACACAGGGTAGTGTTTTTGTTATTTTCCACTACCACTAATATATTTGATAAGTTAAAATATTTTTTAAATGATGTATTCAATCAAATACCGTCAAATAAAATGAAACGGAGGCCGGGCCCTTCTCGTTAGTATAATGTAGGGAAAATTGAGATGGAGCCAACAGGCGCTTAGAAAATGAGCTTTATTCTTGATTTTCTGCCGATTTGAACTTGTCCAGAAATGAAGAAGCCCCAAAATAGCGTGCAACAACAGTAAACTATGTGAACTGTTTGATGTTGCACATGAATTAACCTAATTGATGAAGAAAAACATTTGTCATTGATAGTCAAAAATAGATGCCATTTAAGACAATTCCTTAAGATGCCATTAGATTACAAAACAAATATTCCGTGCTGTATTATCAACTATTTATTATATGTTCTTTCCTCAAAACAAAGTGGGACGGCCTGTTGGCCAACAACTTTTCCATCATTCCTATGATCTGATTTAAAGTGAAAAGGACAGAGATCAAAGAATAGAAAATAACTTTCGATGTTCCTTTGCCGTAGTCTAAAGCCTCATATATTACTTTAGAGCCCGTTTAAAAAATACGTAGCATTAAGTATCTAGTGTTAAAAATTATATTTAGGTGTTGAAGTTGATTTTAATAAGTGGTTATGTGTTTGAATAGATTGAAGTGTTGAATTTGATAATAAACATCTATTGCATTTATAAAAGTTAAGCATTTTTTGTTAAAATGATTTGAAATATCAATGTTAAGGTAATTTTATTGTAAAACGATAAGTTAAGAATGACCAACTTTGACTTATAAGCATTTTTGGTATTTATTAAAAGATAAAACAAAAATATTTATAATTTACTTTGATCAACTTATGAACTTCGTCAAGCATCCTCTTTGTCACCCGAATGACCAATTCATTTCCAAGTCACCCGAATCAAACAAACTTCTAATACGTAAAATAGGACGAACTGTTTGATAGCGAGTTTTCGTTATCATGAGGAGATTCATATTCAATATTCTTTTGGCGCCGAAAGAAAGAGTTTTGATCCTTTGCCTCTGAAATTACAACCCTACATGTCATGTTCATACAAAAGTAGAACACTCTTATCCAAATCAAATCTCTCTCTACAATTTGCAATGGGGACTTGAATTCAACGTTCATAGATTCTTCACGGGTTTCCCTCCAATATTCCAACTGTCGTGGCCCACTGTTTGCTCATTTGTGGGCCTTTTTTCCATTCAACTGTCTGCCCAGCCCAATCCTTCCATTTAAATATAATAGAGAAAATTTCACAAATATTTATAGTTTAGAGTGTAATTACGAAACGTAGATGCAATTGCTATATCAGGTGGGTATTAGTTGTATCAGCGAAAAAGCTGTATTAGACGGCGGGTATCAACTGTATCAGAACATATTGTATCAACTGAAATCACACGAAAGAGTTGTATTAACTCATACAGCTACACACATGTATTGTGTATTTGTTACGAAATCCAAAATGTAACTATGTTTGTAAATTATCAAAACTATAACTATGTATCATAAATACAATTTAAAATGTCTGTCACGTCATGTAATCTTTTAACTATCATTTCCCCAAAACTTTCGGCATTTTTGGTTGGGTTGTGACTTGTGAGAAATGCTATAGGTGGGGTACCTTTTGGCGTGAATTAAAATCCTCTATGAAATAATTTTATTCCATACCTACTCGTAAGTAATTTTGTTTTCGGGTACATACTTGTTATTCTTCTGTGATGAAAGAAATTTGCATTAAATTATTAAGGATTGCTTTAGTCACTTAGGCAAATAACGTATAATTTGTATTACGACTATTTTAGTTTCTGGTTTAGTCCACAGTCCGCACTATACCAAATGTATAGATTTTGAAACCTGAAGTCATAATTTTAAGTGAAAAGGGTCAAAAATACCTCTTTACTTTGTTAAAATGGCTAAAAATATCATACATTACAAATTTGGATAAAAAATACCCTCTCGTCATTAAAGTTTTCAAATATACCCCTGTCTTAACGGAAATCCCCAAGAAAACCCGATTTCATTTTTAACCCGACCCAACTAAATAAAAAACCCATATGGGTTACCCGATCCTGTGTCTAGTGGCTCCTGGTGTAGGACTCGGGAATAAGTTGGTCGCATATGGGTTTTTTATGTAGTTGAGCAGGGTTTAAAAATGAAATCGGGTTATTTTGGGAGATTTAGGATTTCCGTTAAGACAGAGATATATTTGAAAACTTTAATGACGGGAGAGATATTTTTACCCAAATTTGTAACAGAGGATATTTTTAGCCCTTTCCCCAAAGTAGAGGGGTATTTTTGACCCTTTACCCTATTTTCATTTTGTATTTTTTTTTTTTTTTTTTTGGTAATTGAACTAATTTTGTATGGTGTCCTTTTAATTTGAACTGAATATCCTGGATAACTTGAGTCATCTTAAAGGAAAAATATGACCATTCTCTTCTTAGGTATCTTTTGTTTAGTCACAATAAACTTGAAACAATTCTGTCATTTGATGCTTCTTAACAGTAAGTTACCACTTTGACTTAGTCAACTTGTGAAAGTTGGACTTGTTAGATGAAGTTGAATCACATCCGAATAAAGGTCCCTAACTAAAAATTTAGACAACCAAAGTCCTTATCTTAAGTCACCATTAGTCAGGTTTCTCCATGTGCTTAGAAATTTGACTAATAGGCTATGTTTGCAGAAATAGCCAAGAATGAGAAAAGTCTCTATTTTTAATTTTATTCATTTATTAGCAAAATGTGTACAAGGCTATGCTGAGGTACTGGTTTGTCTGTGCTTTAATTAAAGACAGAGAGCGCATGGGAATTCTCTGTTTCAATTGTTTTATTGTGGCGAAACACTCTTCTGCTATTTTCTTGCTTTTTCTGTCCACATTGCTTCTTATAGTTGTTGGCATGGTTTTGGATAAGACACAAACCTGCTGCACATTTCACACCTTAGCTAAGACAAACAGTATAACCTCACACTTATGCTAAAGATAAGGATTTTTTTCCTCGTTTCCACTTATATGCAAGTTCAAATTAAATACCAATTCAATATTATAATTTTGTATTTACGGTCATGATCTCTTATTACATAGGATAAGATATGCTATGCGTAATAGTATTTAAAGTTTATTGTTTTGTCTCTCTAAATTGATTTTAAGATCTCGAGTTAGGGTTCTGAGAACGGATAAACACCTGGTAAGAAGCGTGTTCCCTTTTAATAAAATCTACTCTAATGGTGAAACAAGGAATTCATACAAAGAGATTCAAAATAAATATTAGTGTCACACCTAGTATTCGACCTTGTAAGCTAAGACAATTTTTGAACCACTTTATCACAACAATAGAATAATATTTTATGTCAAGGAGATTCAATAGTTCAAATATAATAAAAATATTATTTTTTACTTTATTTACGGATTATAATTTTCAGGCGAAGAAGATTTAGTTGAACTAACCCCGGCTCTCTTAGCTCTGCGCCATTACCCTATTCTGTGCAAATCTGATTAATCGTGTCGATGAATTGAGAAATATCGAATGGTAAATCAAGACCAATAAGGGTCGTGGTGGAGTGGTAAGTATACTCCTTCGTCCTTAACCAGAGGTCTCGAGTTCGAGTCCCTTGGTATAGAGGATCCTTTGTTATGGAGCGCTTTAGCCCTAATGTGGGATTTTTCGGCGCGAATCCGAATTTAATCGGACCCCAATGCTGATACCGGACCTTTGGATGGGAAATCAGCAACAAAAAAAATAGTAAATCAAGAATAGATTGATCTGAGGCTTAATGTAGTAGATCCTCTGATTAACATTGTAATAGTAATGGACATAGAAGAAGAGCAGACACTAATGGAATGACAAGCAGACAGACAAAAAGGGATTATGTCCATGTTAAACGCAAGGATTAGAGTGATAAAGGTCACTAACATGATTATTATATTTGGGGGCATTTGGTGGAAAGCGAAGAAAAGAAATGAAGGGAAAATAAAACCTATAGGCCAAAATTTTGACCAAAAGCATAGATGCATGTTCAAGATTTATGATCCCAAGCCCTGATGGTGGGGAATACTGAGTGGAATCCAGTTTTCAGGTGCACTCTGACACTAAAGATTTTTCTTTCTTGTTCCTTTATGTTTTCTAATTTCTACAAAGAAGGAAGAAATTTATTACCAGTAGAAGATTTTTGTTTTGAAAAATTGTACATTTGGTCGTTTTAAAAATAATTACAACTGATAACCATATATAAACAAAATATACATTAGTTATAATTATATATTAAGCATATTATATGTCTATATACATTAATATACAAACATATACATTTATCAACTATTATTCTGATAGGTGATTAAATTTTATGAAGATCCCCTTCTTTCTAATCATCTTTAGGGGCCTATTAGTGTTCCTAAGCTTTGCTTGGGTCATACCCCCACCTCACTTTTTACTGTTCTCCATCTCTTTTTCCTTTTTTATTTTTATTTTATTTTATATATATATCAAAGAAGTAAAGTGGGTCAACATGCTTCCACTTATTACAATTGAATTGATGATTAAACTGTCTTGCTTGATTATTGTGAATTCGTGACAACTTATCTACGTAGGGCCACGTCAAAGATATTTGATGTATCATTGAGAATACTTTCCCTATTTTTCTCCACACAAGTTGAGAGTTCATGGATTATAGGATCTCTATTTGAATGTCCACAAAAAACCGACTTTTTGTGTAGAAATAAACATAGGTTGTCCATAAATAGCCCCACACAGGACGTATTATCATGGATTCTTAAATTAAATAAATAACGATGTCCCCTTTTTTTTTTTTTTTTTTTTTTTTTTTTGCTGTAGTTTATTTTCTGTTCTAAACATGCCTGTCTGTCATGGACACATTCATATGATCTGATTTGCTTTGTCTCTCTTTTCGTTTCAGTCTATATATGTCTTACTTATATTTTTTTCATTTCGTTCTGCGGCTTCGCAGTTCGCACCAATCAGTAGATATTGCCTTGTTCAAAAATCAACGAAATAGAAAGGAAAAAAGAAGCAAATATTCATGTCTAGTCATTTTGAACCTCCATCCTAGACGAGCTAACTAATCAATACTTGGACTAAAGACGAAGATCCATTAGTATTACTTCAATTCTTAGTGATATATCATATCATCATTTTGCCCAATTCGGACCAGTTAGTATGCTATTCCTATGCCGGTTGCTATATATCGATTCTTGATCCCACCTATATATATGATTCTTGTATATTATGAATATTGCTCATTGTTCAATTAGGTAGATGCCTTTGGAGTTTTGACCTCATATAGACATAGGTGAATATTATGGATACCACTGGGGTAGGTCAGATAATTAAGATAGATTTCGAATCCAATTTTGAAGTCACGCATATGTTTGTTTCTTAGTTTAATCTTCCACCACATGATCACTAGTGAGATATCTCTCTTAGCTGTTTCCAGATAATACAGCAATCTGCTTAATTAGTCCAGCAAAGATGAAAAGGAGTATATGATTTGTAGGAACCATTGAGTCACATACCTAATTAATGCTATATATTTTGGGGCAACATTTCAATTTTCTAATTTTGAAAGAGAAGACGATAACCATCAAATCGACTTAGAGGCAGAGGTCGAATTGGCATGTTCGACTTTAATAACTTTGATCCAAATTTTATATTTATTTTAAAAATTTATTTAATATGTACAAATTATAAATTGAGAAATCAAAACTCGAAAGGGCCCTCATCATCAACATCCCTGAGTATCATTCAAAATCTAGTTATGGTGTCAGAGG
Organism: Lycium ferocissimum; assembly: GCF_029784015.1. Taxonomy (NCBI): domain Eukaryota; kingdom Viridiplantae; phylum Streptophyta; class Magnoliopsida; order Solanales; family Solanaceae; genus Lycium; species Lycium ferocissimum. Next base: position 8,771,429 of record NC_081344.1, on the reverse strand, counting down.
TTGATATACCGTTTCCGCGTAGATCAAGGGCGAACACTCATCGTTTACGACATGGATTACCAGGGTATCTGATTCTATTCGTTCCTCATTGTTTATCTCGTAATCATTTGATTCCGCCCCCAAAGCGAGCTCCTCCTCCTCCTCCTCCTCCATTAGGATAGAATCCTCCTTGATCCTTTTTACATAACACTCACGGCCGCCCAAGAGGACTGGCTATCGATCTTTGATCTCTTTAGTTCAGCTGAATCTAGTAACTCGCGTCATGGCACATCAGTTTTTAGCTAGTCACTAGTCAGGTAATCAAAGGCAACCTTACTGGGAGTTGGGAGATACAGTTGTTTAAAGAAAATCATCGAAAACGCTCCAATAATATCTTCAATTGGTAAAAAGCCATGGCAGATGCATTCGTTACATACTTAAAATCTTGGGTAACATAATTATAAGATTGTTAACTAGGATGGTAAGGTACACCTTTCTTACTAGTTAGCAATCTAGCATCTCTAATTTTCCCTCGTACATCTCTTTATTTTGCAGTTGAAATAACCCAAGAACCTCCTTATAATTCTTCCGGATCCTTATCCAACTTATGCAAATTGCTTATAGATAAGATCACCAACAGCAATACGTATATTACAACCATATAAAAAGTCTCTTTAAAAAAATACATCACCTAACTTAAGAGCACTTTATTTTTCTTTGACAAGCCTTATTCCATGAAACCTAGCTAGATATATTTCTCTAAATAACATTTTTATTGCCTCAAAAAAGATCTTAAAATGAAATATAGGAAATTGGATTTAAATGTTCATTTGGGAGCAGTTGCAGTAGACGCAGCTTCAGCTCGAGCCTTGAAATAACCGAGCAACATTTCTCTGTTAGGCATATTTTCCTTAACATGGCTGCAATAATCATCTCTCCACGCGCATAAATGTGGAAATTTTTCACTTGTCACCAGAACAATGCCAGTGGCTTCTTCAACAATTCCTATCCAAAATCCGATAAAATTGGCTGCTATGTCAACAAATCCGATTTTGTCTCCACCAAAAAACTTCTTGTCCTTAAGTTCATTATTGAGAACTTTAAAGACTTCATAAGCTTCCTCTTTATCTTTCTCTTCTCCTTTGCTCCACAAAGCTTTCCATGCTGCTGGCAAGCACTGAGAAAACATAGAAAATTTTAAGCTTTGAAAAGTTTGAGCTAGTGTGTGCTTGATGAAATCATTTTTAGTCAAGAAAATTTGAGTGTTAAAGATTAGTAATAATACTTATAATTGCGTTTGAGTATTAAAAAAAAAGTCATTAATAAATTCTGTAACCAAAAAGCCAATCAACTTTGTCTAAGTATCGAGCAAAGTATTGTAAGTTTTTGGTTACAAAAATTATAGTTTAGCAACTCTTGTAACGCTCAAATAAACTTAGTGACTTTTTCTTTACAAAAGTCGTTTAATTAATTCTATGAACGAAGTAAAAATTGAATGATCATCCTAATGAGTTTAATTTCTTAGTGCCAAATACAACATGAGATATTTACACAAATAGATAACCAAATTCATCAATTATTTTTCTTAGTTGGTATACATAGATTATACATTAATTATATACAATTATATACAATTATATATATATATATATATATATATCCGCAGGCTATTTTTGAGTTAATTCTTCAATATGTCTATAATATAAAATAGGCTATTGCTATTTACATAATAGAGCGAAGAAGAATTGAGCTTACCTTTTCATCGAGGAACTTAGCCCAGAAACGTGCAATTGCTCTCTCATAAGGGTCTTTAGGCAATATACAAGGCCCTTCAAAGGCCTCATCAATATACTCAATAATAACAAGTGACTCAACAATGGGTTTGCCATTATGAAACAACACTGGGATTTTCTTATGAATAGGATTAGATTCAAGAAGCAAAGGGCTCTTGTTCTGCAAATCTTCTTCTATAAACTCATATTCTACTCCCTTAATCTTCAAAGCCCATTCAATTCTACGACTAAAAGGGCTCCCACTAACACCAAGCAATTTCACTTCTGACATATTCTTACAATTAACTTCTAACTCTCAGAACTTGTACTATTATGTTTAAGATTTTGTTATGTTGGTATGTTGGATTTCTAGGTGTTCTTTTATAGGTAGAAAAATTGGACGAAATTTGTTAGGTGCCAACCGAATAAATTTCTTGTTTGACACTTTGATGATAACTGATGAAATGTTTGCATTTGCGGTAACGACTTAATCCAAAGTCGTGGAAGCTTCTGTTCATTATTAAACTATCGCTGGCTACTTCTGAAATTTCTAGAAACACACGACTTGTTCATTCATGTTGTACACTTTTTTTGTTGGGTAAAAGTTATTGCACACTTTAACACTCAGTCCATGTGATATTTTCATTTTTTGGTCCGTCCAAATAGATTTTTTTTATTATATATTTTAAAATAATTTAACTTTAAATTCATGTCAAGTTAGAATTTATTGGTTAAATTTATATTGAAATAGATTTTCTAATTCGTAGTCTAATTAAATTTTGTAGTACTATAAATAGTATCAGGACTACTCTATCACCTATTTTCTTGTAGTGAGACTTAAGAGCTTATGAGTTTTAAAATGTCCAATTTTTTCATTTATATAATAAATTTTTTCTATATTTCTCTGTTGCTATATTCTTTTTTGGATATTTTATTTTCTTCATTTTTATGCCTTAATAAGATGATTTACTAGAAACACAAATATTCATAGTAGTTAAAGCGCAAAATTTAAAAACCTTTCTTTATTTTTTTTTTAAAATTGCGTGTCTAATACACATCACATAAATTGAGTCGCAAAGGTTATTATTTCTTTAGTTTGGTTTTGCCGATTAAGTAAACAAGATTGCCGTGGATCGAGGCTGGATTGTTGAAAAAAAGTAATCAGATACACAAAGGTCGCAGCATCCACTATACTTGCTTGATCTTCCACATATTTCTTGTACTAATTAAACTTACACAGTTGTAATTTACGTGGGTGCACTGCAACAACAACGACTCCGGTTGATTTTGGTTAATTATTATATCCAATAAAAGACTATAGTATGTACAGCCAGTATTTTTTATTTTATAGGAGTATTTTATAATTGTTGGTCAACGCAATCATCTTTAACGTTACTTTATACTCCATCCGTTCCATAATAAGTGTCATCTTAATAAAAAATATCCATATTAAGAAATTAATAATACTATATTAAGTTTACCAAATTAACCCTATATAATAAAAACAAATTACCTAATTAATGCTTAGAAAAACAATAAAGTTATTAATGATTTTTCAATCATCATACTTTAGCTTTCTTTTTGTCTAAGGATAAAATTGAAAAAAATATAACAATACCAAGTTACTATGTGGCTTTTCAATCATCATTTAGATGTTGCTTTAAATTATCTTTTTGTCTAAGTATAAAATTAAAAAAAATTAGTCAATTTATGTCTTAATTTCCTAAAATAACACTTATTAATAAATTTTTTATGAAATGATGGGAGTACATAATAAGGTCGTTATCTTCAATGCTGATGTTTATGGAGACGTTGGAAAAAATTTATGGTGTCAGAGGCACAGGCGCACAGCTATTTAGGTGGCAGACAAAGCTTGTACGAGATACCTCTCATACTTTGCCAAGTGGACTTTTGGGTCCCACTATCACAAAAATGGGCCAATGTCCCAGATGCCCTATTTCTCTCTATATTTCTTTCCTTTTCCAATTTTTTTTGGTCTAGTTGCTTTCCAAATTCTCTTTCTTCTTCATTTTTTGTTTCTCCCCTTTAACAGATGCTTTATTTATTTGCTCAACAAACGTGTTTCTTTCCTACCTTAATATTTTCATTCACTAGAAGTCCTTAGGGGTCGTTTGGTGTGAAGAATAAGTAAAAATAGTTTGGAAATAAAATTTTAGTGCCTCCTTATCTCATATTTGATTGAAATCTTCTATTTCTATTTTACTTGAGGGTGGAATAACTAATCGGGATTAGTTATCCCGGAATAAGTTGTTTCCAATCAAAATTAATATTTTCGTTCTCTCATTCGTTATCAACATTTCACTATCTACCGATTTTCTACGGAATCGAGTTATATTTTCCACCATTTTCGACATCCATTATAGTACACACTTTGTAAAAATCCATTAAATAGCGTGTAAAAATAAAAAATATATTACAAAAACATAAGGAGAAAGAGCACCGATGATTTTTCTTTGAAAGGTTGGACAAAATTTTCGTCGTTTTCGTTATAACAAATAATTACGTAAGTTTAGCATATGTTCCATTTTTCATTCTTTATGTGTGATACAACTAGTCATGGATTTAGTAGTAATTTAACTTTTCAATTTTTAATTTATGAGATATGAAAATCAAGTAAAATTTAAACAAAAAGTTAATTACAGCTAAATGAAATCTAAATACGAACCTTCTGCCTCAATTACGAAATTTGTGATATAGAGAAGTTTCGTCGTATTTCTAACACTTACAATATAAAATTAATTCGTTCTCTCATTCCTCCCTAAGTAATCCACATTTTCAAAGGCAATTTTTTTAAAAAAAAAGACACACACAAGGAGAATGATGATTTAACAAATAATTACGTAAGTTTAGGCATGAAACCAATTTTTTTTAAAAAAAAAAAGTCAAAAACACCTACATAAAAATACACCTTCCGCCTCAATTTATGTGATATTTTTCGTTTTTTAAGATTTAAATTATGTGGACTTTGAGCAATTTTTTCATCATATTAACATGGAGAATTTGCAACTTATGGAGTAGTATTTTTGGTAAAGCTTTTGAATATCTAAATTTTAATTTTAGAATATTGGGTTGATATAATCCAATTTAGTTTTAAAGATTAATCAAATTAACTTTCAATAAGAAAAATAGGCACATAAATTGAGACATATAAGTGAAAGGTATCCATCTAGATCAGTTTTGGTCATGATTTTTCTTTCACCCATTTTATATTCTTGAATATATTAATCTTCTCCATTTGATGATGCTTGGTATAATCACCGGCAGATATACGATTTAAGTTTTATGCGTTCACGTTTTTAGTATTGTAATTACTATATATTAAATATTATGGGTTTATATCTACTGTTTGTTGTAATTTTTTAGTAGTTAATTCTTTCATATAAATTTATACTTCGGGTAAAAGATACTGAGTTAAAAGGAACCCGATATCGAAGGCTACATCCGCTCTACATACAATGGTACTTCAATGCACTGCGTTAGCATAATGACCAGAAGGTTACTTTAATTGATGCATATTCTCGCTCAATTATAACTTATACTTAACGGTAAATTCAACATTTTAATTCTTATCATTATCCGTCTTCATTTTAAATGACTTTCATTAATTAATTACAGAAGCGGAAATACAAATCAGGAAATTCGTAATTCTTCCACAGTCTCTTAGTGTGTTACTCCCTCCTCCCCATTTATGTGGATAGTTTTAGACGGTTTTAAGAAATAAAAAGAAGACTTTGAATCTTGTGGTCTAAAATAACTCAAAGATATTTGCGTGGTTATGGATCATCTCGTTAAGCCTGAAAGGTAAAGTTTAAAGTTGAATAATTGCCAAATAAGAAAATGTATCATTCTTTTTGGGACAGACTAAAAATGAAAGTGTATCATATAGATTGGGACAAAGGAAGTATTAGATTTGTGCAATTAACTGACATATGTAAACAACCTAAAAAACAATAAGTGTGTTTCGTCAAAGCTTTACCCAAATGAAGATGAGTAAGGTGTGTTGGTGTAAGTTATGGTTGGATATTGGGAGGGTGCCCGGAAGAAGGGGTGATGGGTGAAGATAGAGGGAAAAGTAATAATGGAATGAGACGACAATGTACACTAGTCAATTATGAAAACCCTCACACAACTATGACATGGCGTGCCTCACCCGCCATAAAATTTTTCGACACGTTGGCATTCGGCTTCCTAGTTCCTAGGCACTATCTATGCAGTTGTCGGCTTTTTATGTTTGGATTTGGTTTTGTATTGAAAAATTCTGTTACAATAGTATAGTAATTTTAATTTTTTAATAAATAGACTAATTTTTGTGAATTGGTTTTGAAAAATAAGAATACTTCAACTGCGGGAAGTAACGGTCCACCGAGAAGTACTTGCTCTTTAGTCCCCAAGATATATTGTACAAGTCCATAAACAATCTATATACAAAAGAAATGGCCGAGACATGCACAATAAATGCAAAAAAGAGGAGTCATAAATCTATATAACTTATAAGTACATAATTTACTAAAAGAGGAGTAATAAATCTATATAACTTATACGTACATAATTTACTTATAGAGGCCTCCAGCCCTCCACTACTCTTAGTGAACTTTTTTTCGAGAATCTATAGTACTTGAATCATAATAAATAAATAAAATATTTAGTGAGGTTTTAGATTAAATTTTAATATTGTCAGATATTGGAGGAAAGGAATTTTAATTGATATTTTCAAATCAACGATAGAGAAAAAGTTGCAAATGCATTGTACGTGACATTTTTTGTTAAAAAAATGTTATTCTTGTCGATATATACCTGAAGAGCACAAAGACTGAAAGAAGCGGGCCGACAAGCAATGGAATGAAATGCACGTCCTAGTGGCAAAATATGGGTACATATATTTCCAGACAAACCAGTTACAAAACCCAAGCTAAAGTGGCGACGTAGTGGGGTCTGGATACTATTTGATATTAAACCCTGGTTTTTTGTCCTTAATTACTTACATTAATCCTTTTCTATTGAGTTAATAGTTAAAAACTTACCTGAAATGTCACTTTTTCTCCAGTTTCACACCCTAGCTATCATTTGTTCTTTTCCATTTATCCGTAGAAACACGTATGAGTTCAGGAAAATGATCCTTTGAATATTGGGTAGTTGTTGTCAAAAGGTTCGTATATCTTATGAAAAGGGTGGAGTAACAGAAATAATAGTCGCACAAATATGTGCTTTGAGATTTTATCTTCGAATTGAATATTCTATTAAATAGAAGTAATTCATCATCATTCGGTGATATGAACCTAACAAGCACAAGGCCATTCACTAGGAGTCAAGCAAGAGAACTTCAAGAGTTGCAAGCCTTGTTCATGAAGAAGGAAGCCTTGGAGGAGATTGGAGAGAATACCTCCCGAATTTACAACATTTGAGAGTTGGCATTGGAAGAGTTGCAAAGTGATTAGATGCGCAAAATGGCTAAAAGTGCAACTATGGGGCTAAGATTGCAATTGGAGGTCATACTTGCAAGTTATGAGGTTAGAATGGCAATTGGAGGTCATAATTGCAAGTTATGAGACTTTGGATGTAATTGAAGATCCATGTAGGTATTTTTGCAAAAGAGCCACTTTAGGGTCTTTTGGTGTAATAGGCATTAGTATAAATATGACACTTAGCCTTCATTTTATTTTTAGCTTGCATATTGATGATAAACTCAAATTGAGAGATTTTAATATAGTTTGTTTGGTTATTGTTCAAGTGTGATTTCCAAATTGTGAATCGATTGCTTATCCATTGAATTCATCTAAATTGCTCATTGTGGATTCAATTGAGTCTTCTTCCTTGAATTCAAATTACTTAGGTTCTTTGGTTGAATCTAATTGGAGGGTTTAGGTTTCATACCCAAGTTCTTTTATCATTACCAAGTGGGTCTAGTATCTAGGAGCTTTAAAGTTTATTTTTAAAGTTTATTCGTGGTGAAGAGAGAGCTTTAAAGTTTATTTTTAGCTTGCATATTGATGATAAACTCAAATTGAGAGATTTTAATATAGTTTGTTTGGTTATTGTTCAAGTGTGATTTCCAAATTATGAATCGAATTGCTTATCTATTGAATTCATCTAAATTGCTCATTTGTGGATTCAATTGAGTCTTCTTCCTTGAATTCAAATTACTTAGGTTCTTTGGTTGAAATCCAATTAGGAGGGTTTAGGTTTCATATACCTAAGTTTGCCTATAGATTTCATTACCAAGTGGTGTTAAGTTAATGTTTTAATTAATTTTGAAACATTTCATATGACAAAAGTTTTTCAAACTAAATGAATGTGAATTTGAAGATACATTCTTCATTTAGTATTTTACGTTTTTTAGGTTCTTGAAAGTTACATGAAAGTTGCATGTATTTTAAGAAAAATTCGTGAACTATTTTAAATCCTATTTAATGAAAACTTTTATGTTATGTAATTTTTTATCCTATAAATAGTGTTTCATTCTTTTGGAAAAGGCAAGCACTTGAAGAAAACAATTTCCTCTTAAAACTTTAGAGAGACATTGATCAAAAGGTGAAATCACCAATTCAAGAATAGAAGAGCAACTTTCTTGAATCTTTCTTGTTGGCTTAGTTGAATCCGAAGATAGAGTTGTTATTTATTCTTCCGTTTGCTCGTGGGAGAGACTCCAATCATCTTCAAGAAACGTCTTAACGTGCCTCTAAGCCAAGCAAGTTTATTTTGGATTTCTTTTATTATTATCATTCTTGTTCTAACAATTTGAAGATAGTTGTCTCTATGGCTACTACATCAACATTAAATGGTGTTCCATCTCTGCACTAATCCTAATTTTGAAATATTCGATGGCAAAGACTTTCCTAGATGGCGTGGAAAGATGGAATTCTTTTTAAGAAGATTGAAGTTGGCATATGTTCTTGAACAACCTTGTCCTAATGCTCTGGTTACCGAGGTAGCAGGCGACGAGGCTACTTTGATTAAAGAACAAATTGCCAAGTGGAAAGATGATGATTATTTATGTAAGAATTATATTGGAGGAATGTCTAACAAATTTTATGATCAATATTATACCAAGTGCAAATTTGCTAAGGATATTTGGGACACTCTCCAAAATATCTATTTGGCGGAAGAAGGCGAGAGTTCAAAGAAATTTCTTGTTTCAAACTATATGGAGTTCAAAATGGTTGATGATAAGTCAATCACCGAACAAGTGCAAGAATTCCAACTTATAGCTAATAAAATTGCTATCTCGGAATTGTTCTTGATGAAAATTTTCATGTTGGTGCTATTGTCTCGAAACTTCCTTCCTCTTGGAAAGAATACGAAGCAAACTCTTACACGAAAGAAGATTTGACTCTTGAGCAATTGTTGCAACATTTGCAAATTGAACAAGAGACTCGATATCGTGACAATAATATTTTGAAGGAACCCGTCATAAAAGCTCATGTGGTTGAAGAAAAATCAACCAGAAGGAATGCGGTAATAAAAATTCCGAAGGCAAAGAGAAGTACGAATTTCAAGCGCACTAGTACCAATTCTAAGTCGGTTGAATGTTACCCATTGTCCACTGAAATTTGGTCACTATGCGCGTGATTGTAAAATTCTTAAAGGAAAAAGAAGAAAGAAAAGGCAAATAACCATAGAAAAGATGAATTTGTAGCAATAGTTACGAAGCATTTGTAGCCGAAAATCAAGTGGAATGGTGGATAGACACGGCGCAGCTCGTCATATATCGGAGTGATCGAAATGCTTTCAAGACCTATGAATTAGTGGGGGACGATAAAGTTTTGTATATGGGAAACTCGTCTCTGCTAAGGTTGTGGGAAAAGGCTACATTGAATTGAAGTTTACTTAGGAAAGATAGTCACGGCGATGGACGTATTGCGTATTCTTGAAATTAGGAAGAACTTGGTGTCGGGTACGCTAACTTTCGAAGCATGGTTTTAGAATGATTTTGAGCGGATAAATTTATCTTGTCTAAAAATGGCATATTTGTTGGAAAAGGCTATGCTACAAATGGAATGTTCAAACTCAATATTGATAATGAAAATATTTACTTGCTTATATTGTGGAGTCTCTAGATTTATGGCATGAACATCTTGGTCATGTGAATTTACTATCCATACAACTTATGGTGAAAAATGGATTAATTAAGAATGTTTGTGGAAAAGATCATACTACTAAGTGTCTTACTTGTAGTAAATGCAAGATAACAAAGAAACCTTTTAAGACGGTTGAAAGAACATCCACACTTTTGGAATTAATTCACAGATATACGTAGAGATGGATTGTTTGTCACGTCATGGTAAGAGATATTTTATCACTTTTCATTGAAGATTACTCGAGATATACATAAGTCTTTCCATTAAGAACAAAAGATGAGGCATTTGAGTCTTTCAAAACATATAAAGCGAGAGATTGAAAATAAATTGAGTTTGAAGATTAAATCAATTAGATACGATAGGTGGAGAATATTTAAAATCGATTTTATTGATTTTTGTGAAAAAGAAGGCATTGAAAAACAATTGACTACATCTTATACACCTGACAAAATGGTGTAGCGAAAGGAAAAATAGGACTTTTCGCCTAGAAATGGTTAATTCTATGCTTTATGGATCTGGTATGCTGGAAATTTGTGGGTGAAGCCTTATTTTATTTTGTCATATTTTGAATCGAATACCTTCCAGAAACTTGGCGTCATCCACTTATGAACTTTGGAAGAACCGAAAGCCAAATATAAATTATTTTAAAGTATGGGGTTGTTTGGCTCATGTTAGATTACGGATCAACATTTGGCTAAGGTTGGCTATAGAGGAGTAGATTGTGTGTTTATTGGTTATTCTCGGACTTGATGGGCTTATAGATTCTTAAATCTTGAGACTTGAAGTCCTCGCGCAATTATTGAATCCTTACATGCTAACTTTTTTGAGAATATATTTCTAAGCAAAGAATCTTTAGAACAAGATGCAAGTTCTTTTACATCTCTCCTCTTAAAAGGAAAACGGTTGAGTCCGTGGAAGAAAGCCATCGAGGCGCGGTATAAGATCAGCGCGACCAAAGAACTTTGGACCTGATTTTCAAGTCTATTTAGTTGAAAAAGATCTGAAAGTTATCTTTGAAGCGATATCTTCCCGCTGATGCTCCCTTTACGGCGTGAAGCTATTGATGATGAAATGCATTCTATCATGTCAAATGATACATGGATTTTGTCGGATCTTCCTACGGGGTGTAAACCTATTGGTTGTAGATGGATTTTTAGGAAGAAATTAAAATACGATGGTACTATAGATAAGTACAAAGCTCGCTTGGTAGCAAAAGTTTTACTCAAATGAAAGATATTGATTATTTTGATACCTTTGCACACACGCTCGGATGACATCTATTCGGCTATTAATTGCTTTAGCGACAATTCATAATATGATAATTCATCAAATGGATGTGAACCGCGTTTTTGAATGGAGATCTAGATGAAGAAGTTTACATGAAACAACCGAGAGGGTTCGTCGTTCACAGTCGGAGAACATAAAGTTTGTAAGCTTCGTAAATCTCTTTATGGATTAAAACAAGCTCCAAAGCAATGGCATGAGAAATTTAGAAAGGTCATGATTTCTAATGGCTACTCAATCAATGGTGGCGATATATGCGTATTCGGTGAAATTTCAAAAAACTACCTGAGTTATAATCGTCTCTATGTGGATGACATGTTGATCTTTGGCCCGATATTGAAAGAGTTAAAGAAACAAAATCATTTCTTGCTTCTCGGTTTGAAATGAAGGATCTGGAGAAAGGCGATGTAATTTTGGGCATTAAAATTATGAGATCGGCTAATGCTTTGACTCTTACTCAAGCAAGTTATATTGAGAAAGTTCGAAGGGGTTTGGTCATTTTGATGACAAGCTGCTCTACCATTTGATCCTAGCATCAAACTAGTGAGAACTCTATTGATGTTCTTGATCAATTGACATATTCTCAAATTGTTAGGAGTCTTACGTATGCCATGCATTGTACCCGGCCAGATATTGGTTATGCAGTAGGAACTTTGAACAAATTTACTAGTAACCCCAGAATTGAACATTGGAATGCCTTAATTCGTGTTTTAAGGTATCTAAAGGGCACGATTAATGTTGGCCTACATTATTCTACCTTTCCAGCGATTATTGAAGGCTATAGTGATGCTACTTGGAATTACGATCCAAATGACTCTAAATCTATTACTTTTGCTTGGATATTCACTTTGGCGGACGACAATCTCTTGGAAATCAAAGACGGACATGTATTACTCACTCAACCATGGAGTCGAATTTATAGCTATGTCTTACGCATTTGGAGAAGAAGGCGGCGGCTTCGAAGTATGCGATAGATATTCCTATGTGGAGTAAGCCAATGCCACGCTTTGACTCTCTTTGACGATAATAAAGCTAGCTATTTTCGGGCTTCAAGTGATTGTTACAATGGCAAATCGAGCAAGTTCGTCTCAAACACAATCATGTGAGAAGACTATTGGAGGATGGCATAATATCACTTCAATATGTGAAGTCTAGATTTAATCTAGCAGATCCTTTGTCTAAAGGATTAGGCAAAGAGTTAGTAATGGAAACTTGTAAAGGGATGGGAATAAAGCCTGTTGTAAACTAATGGTACTTTATGGTAACCCTACCTAATGATGTAATCTTAGGTTCAAAAGGGAAAAACAAGTAAAGTTACAATTGTGGAGCACGTGATAAAAATTCCATTTCTTGAAGAGTGAGTAAATGTGCATAGGTTGAGATTATTCTCTTAATAAATCTATAAGACCGATCTCGGTTGGAGTTAGTATGACGACTCTTGATAGATTTACCAATATTCCTATTGTAGAGGAGGATGAGATTATATTCTCTTAATAAGTCTATAAACCGGTATCGGTTGGAGTGTGTAGGAACCCTCTTGATAGATTTACCGACACTTTCTTTGTAAAAGGATGAGATTAAATTCTCTTAATGAATTCGTAGACTATTTGGTCGGAGTATGCAAAGTTACTCTTGATGAATTCACCGCGCTAAGTGCGAAGTGGAGACGACTTCCAATAAGATTTTTAACGGGGAAATCTTAAAGCACTTAGTTTAAAGGATTCGGGACACGTAGGCCGTAAGGTGTCAAAGGATTACGATTTTCACGGGAACATAGTAATGTGCGTGGAAATTTTCTACTTCATTTAATGATCTACTCGAGTTCAAGATTCGTTCACTAAGTAGTCAATGATTTAGAATGTATTCACTAGCTAATGGTTCAAGTCAAAAGACACCATTATTGATGCATATTACTAGATTAATGTCTCAAAAATATTTTCAAAATTTCTTGAAACAAGTGGGGGATTGTTAAGTTAATGTTTTAATTAATTTTGAAACATTTCATATGACAAAAGTTTTTCAAACTAAATGAATGTGAATTTGAAGATACATTCTTCATTTAGTATTTTACGTTTAGGTTCTTGAAAGTTACATGAAAGTTGCATGTATTTTAAGAAAAATTCGTGAACCTATTTTAAATCCTATTTAATGAAAACTTTTATGTTATGTAATTTTTTATCCTATAAATAGTGTTTCATTCTTTGGAAAAGGCAAGCACTTGAAAACAATTTCCTCTTAAAACTTTAGAGACATTGATCAAAAGGTGAAATCACCAATTCAAGAATAGAAGAAGCAACTTTCTTGAATGCTACTTGTTGTGGCTAATAGTTGAATCCGAAGATAGAGTTGTTATTTATTCTTCCGTTTGCTCGTGGGAGAGACTCATTATCTTTCGAAACGTCTTAACGTGCCTCTAAGCCAAGCAAGTTTATTTTGGATTTCTTTTATTATTATCATTCTTGTTCTAACAAGTGGGTCTAGTATCTATCTTCTAATCCTCCTCATCCCCAATTCTCAAACCTATCTTTTGTTTTTCTTTGTTGTTTGTTTGATTCTTAGAGTTTCCCTAGTTAGAATGTCATCATTCGGTTAGGATATTATGTATGCGATTCAACATGTCAATTATTATACTACTCATCATTAGAGATACAAGACAACCAATCGGAAATGTCACGAAATCCTCAGCTCTTCGGGGATGCCCTCAGCATCGAGGAACATGTACTAGGGTGTATGTGCGACTCGTTTAGATCATGAGCTGACACAAAAGCAAGAAAACTACTTTTACAGTGTCAATGATCAGTATCGATCAATGGGATCAGATAGGAAGGAAAAAGGAACTTCATTTATTGTTAAAAGAAAAAACTTAAGTGTCATAGCAAAAATTTCTAACTTAAAAGTTAAATTACTAAAATACCCTTTTAATAAACCTAATTAACTAATCATCCCTAAACTATATTTTGTTTTGATCAAGTGCTGCTACTTTAAGTGCCATACCACTTTAGCCTAAAAAGGAGAACAAATTGCAGCAATCACGTCAATACTTATGCGACAAGTAGAATCTATTCCTCAAGAGGGACATTGAATTTCTTGTTCCATGACCCGACAACACCATATTTTTTCGTAACCCTTTCATAAACAAATTTGGGTCCAAGATGTTGGTGCTGGCCTTGAGAGTACTTGGACCATCACTGATTTGACATTTTTCTCCGAAACTGAAGCTTGATTTTTGGTATTTTTTTCCTTTTCCCTTCCTTACTTTTTGTTTTTAGGTAAGAAGAGGTTGGGGAGTGGGGGAAGAGTTAAAATGACAGACCAATTACTAGAGTCACAGACTTTTAAAGTTTATTCGTGGTGAAGAGAGAGCTTTAGAAGTATGTTGATGCCTAGAGAAGTAAGAGAAGCACAACTTTTATACAGGATAAGTAGAGCAAAGACAAAATTTTATACCAGAAATAAATAAAAGCATGCTAATATGTAAGGTGAAATATGTTAATCCTCCAGATTTCCCATCGATATATGAAGCAAAGAATCTTAGAAGATGGCTAATTATTTAGAGCTTGGCATGGTCAATTGAAGGGTGAGAATTGCTTTTCTTTTCTACTTTATTAATCAATAGCAAAATGGAGAACTAGAAAAATAATAATTTATTTGACTATAATTGTCATTTGCTATTTGTCAGCGAACTACGGTTTTGTAAACTGAGCCCTGATTGACAAATTGATATCCTGATACTTACAAGTTACATCAATAAGGTGTTACATGTTACATTTAGACTTCTTACAGATAAAATAGATTGATTCGATTTGGATTTATATGATTTCCTAGGTTTCAGAAGAGGAAGAAATTGAGTTTAAACCGTTGTGTAAACAAAATGTGCTATCCGCTTACCTTGTGATTACGAATTAAGCAATTTGAAATGCTGGTTCTCATACACTTCACTCTGGTAGAATTGTTTGAGAATACATCTTAAAAATGTCAGATGTTGCAGGAAAGAAATCTAATAGATATTTTAAAATCAACGATAAAGAAAAAGCTGCACGTGCATTGCACGTGTGACGTGACCCTTTTTTTGTAAAAGAAAATTAATATTCATGATATGTGTGCGCGCGTGCGCACGCCAACCTGCACTTGTCAAATTCTTCAGCTTGCACGATTTCTCCTTCCATTTGCTCTAGCTATGAAAGAAAAGAATGGGTGCAACACTTTATTCTCTTCTACCGCTCTTTGTTTACTTCTGGGTGGAGAACAAGTTAAGCTTAGTCATCCAATAATTGTCGGCCAAAGTTCATGGATGGAAATTATCGATCAGTTTTGTTGTTATAGGTATTTTCAATGAGTCCGGAGCCTAAAGGGTATAAAAATACACGGTATAAACCAAAAGGGCATCATCAAAAATTTATATACCAAAAGGGGTATAACGTGGGCTGATCCACGTTATACCCCAAAAAAAAATTTCCGTTGTCAGATGCCATCAACGAAAAATTAAAAAAAAAATAAAAAAAATTGTATAACGTGGACTGATCCACGTTATACAATATATTTTGTATAACGTGGATCGTCCACGTTTTACAAATATATTTTGTAAACGTGGACTGATCACGTTATACAAAATATATTGTATAACGTGGATCAGTCCACGTTATACAATTATATTTATAACGTGGACTGCCCACGATTCTTCTATCTTTATGCCCTAAAATATATTTCATGCTGATGGGTTGCTCTAGGAGTAATTAAACACATGGAGACTGCAAAATGGCATGGAATATGTGTCTTATATTATACTCCATGTAGGTACTGAAAAAGTTGTGAATGTTATCGAGTTTTAGTTTTCCACTTGCATATGTTAAGTATTCAACCTACGTGTATGTTGCAGCAAACTTCTAATATACTCCTATTTAATATGAAGTTAGTGATCACTTTCATCGTCTAACAAATTGATCCAAAATTCACACTACATGGGTTCGAAAAAATTAATAAAACATTATTCTGTGCTTGGCGTTAAGAAAATACTAATTTCTAGACAAAAATAGGTAATTTAATTTGACTGAATTACCTCTAATTAAGTATTGGGATTTGGTCACTTCACTTAATAAGGGTAAATTTGAAAAAACAATGTTAATTCTTTTTTGATTTGGTAAGTAGACACTCTTTTTAAACAAAAAAATTAAAATAACGGCTAAGTGGACACTCTTTTTTGAACCAGAGGAGTAGTTGTTAATGTTTGATTACTTCAAGCTAAGCCCACTTACACAATTGTTTAATGTTGATTCTTATAGCAAGTTTATATTTTGCATAATATAAGTGTTGAACAGTCGTCCTGCTTAAGCTTTGTATAGACATTGCATCTATAAATATTGTAAAAGAATTTTAGGGCATAAATTTGAGCGAACTTTTTAAGCGTGAAAAGCGAAGATATACGCATTTAAATACAAAAATTTGAGCGATTATTTTAAGTCTTGAATGTTGCATCAAAGTTGTATACAATGTTGTTGTAATTGTATTAATTTTACAGAAATCTAACACGAACTTTGTACACGAAAATGTGAGCGAAATTTTAAGACTTGAGCGAGATACAAATTTCATACTCTTTTCAGACACACAATTTTGAGCGGATTTTTTAAGCCTTGAACGAGATATACACATTTCATACATTTTTCATACCGTTTTCATACACTAAATTTTGAGCGAGCATTTTAAGTCTTGAGCGAGATATACACATTTCATACATAAATTTTTGAGCGAAAAAAATATTTTTAAAAAAATAAATTTATTTTTTTATTTTTTAAAAAGCATCACTACAAGAAAGTATAGAAATCGCAACAAAATTTTTTATATTTGGCAACAATTTAGTTTTATTGTTGGCAAATGATTTTTTTGTTGCCAAAGAATTTAATTTTGTTGTCATATTATTGATTATTGTTGCAAAAAGTGCTTTTGGTAACAAAAAAAAAGTTGTTGCACGTTGCTGCAATAACAGTCGTTGGGAAAAGTTCATGCAACAATTTTTTTTTTTGTTGCCAAAAGTTCTTTTTGCAACAATAATCAATCTATGGCAACAAAAAAATCTTTGTTGCCAAATATATTTTTTCTTATAGTGCATGTTTTGTATAGAGTTTGTAATGTTATATTTTATAAATATAAAATTATCGTCACGTTTCGTAAATATTTCTCCTTAAGATGTATATATACGTAGTTGTCTTTCAATCTTATTGAGTTATATGGATTCTTGGTTGATTTCGTCAATAAGGAATTACTGGGCATGTTTGGTTGGGAACCAAAAAAGTAGGTATTGTATTTATGTTAGAAATGTTATTGATGGATGGATATTTATGGAGCATGAAATAGAAAAATAATTTTTACCTTTCTAGTAACACGGCAACAAGAGAGGTATCGTATTTATGTTAAGAATGTTATGAATGGATAGATATTTATGGAGCATGAAATAAGGAAGCGAATGAAATAAGGAAGCGAATTTTTAATTTTGCTAGTAAATACACGGTAACAACTAGAGTTTGCTATAGGATGCTAATGTTTTCGGGCTTTTGTTTGCTATACCTAATAATTTACTAAAACTTTTCTATTACATATAAGCATGAAAGATGGTGAAAGATGGAGGAACACAGCTGCTCCAACTTGTACCAGAAGCTTTACAAATTATACACGCAATGAATGCTTGTACCATAAGCTATATAACTTATACACTTTATCCAACTATTTTTTTTATCCCATGTGGACATATGTCATAGTAGTTAATATTTATTCCTTTCTCATGTATAGACGTATGCACTTCAATTTTAATTCTCCGACACATTTATTTCCTCCGTACACTTTTATTTGTTCACTTTTGACTTTTCACGTTCTTGCTGAATATTTATTCTCTTCTCATGCACAGACATATGCAGTTCAATTTTAATTCTCCTACACAAATTTATTTCCTCCGTGCACTTTTACTTGTTCACTTTTGACTTTTCACGTTCTTTAAGAATTAATAAATCCCACGTGGATATATGTCATAGTACTGAATATTTATTCTATTCTCATGTATACACGTGTGCACTTCAATTTTAATTCTCCAACACATATTTATTTCCTCCGTGCACTTTTGTTCGTTCACTTTTGACTTTTCACGTTCTTGGTGAATATTTATTTTCTTCTCGTATACATGTATACCACTTTAATTTTAATTATCCGATACATATTTATTTCCTCCGTGCACTTTTACTTGTTCACTTTTGACTTTTCGCATTATTTAAGAATTAATAAATGAAGTACTTCCTCCGTCCCATATTTCTTGGCCACATTACTTGACTTTTCACGTTCTTTAAGAATTAATAAATGAAGTACTCCTTCCATCCCATATTACTTGACCATATTACTATACTCGACTCTTCACGTTCTTTAAGAATTAATAAAAATGAAATACTCCCTTCTTCTCATATTATTTGGCCACATTACTAAAAATATATGTCTATTTTTCTATTCTATATATATGTCTATTTTTCTATTCTATATTTTTCTTCTTCTTATATATAAACGCCCAAGGTGGACGAACACAACAATAATAAGTTGTACAAAAAATAACTGAAATTGTACTCTAAGTAGGGACTAACATGTGTACATTTCAGAAGTTGAACATTAATTCTACCTCTTGTGTGTTTACTTTTTAAGTCCCATAGGTCCGCAGTAACTTAATTATCCTTTTGATTTCCTTCATTTGGCATGTACTTCCTCTTTCTCAATTTCAGTGTCTACGTTTGACTAGACATATGTTATATCCCGCACTTTTGCGCATTTGGAAAATTGGGAATAATCTCGACTTGTGGGAAATAAGGCTATGTTTCATCTTATTTGATGTATGTTGTTATTCATAAAAATTATTGATGCGGAAATATGAATGAAGGCTAAGGGCAAAATTGGAATTTTGAAAAATTGTTTCGGGGATTACAATAATTAGTCATAAATAATTGGGCCAAAAAAAAAAAAAGGAGAAGAGGCCCAAGTGTGTGTGTGTGTGGCCGGCCATGCTCCATGGCCCAAGAGCCCGTGTGGGACTTTTAATTCAAGCAATTAAAAAGGATGACCACCTTTCATTTTTCATTACAATTCAAGAACTTTCAAGAAGAACAAAATTTGGAGAGCAACCTCCATGCCATTCGGCCAAGGATAGAAAGAAAAAAAATTTGGAGTTCTTCCATCTTGATCCAAAGAAATTATTTCTCCTAGTGTTTCTACTAATTCAAGAGCCCTTTTCAATATAGCATAATTATTAGAGCAAGAAAAACAACAATTCTTGCAAGGGGACAACTTGAGTCAAGAAAGAAGGTGATTGGAAAAAGGTAAGAATCAATCTTCCTTTTTATGTTATGCATAGTTTATGTGTGTTGTAGCATGCAAATATGAATGAAATTCATGAAAAAAGGGAAGTTGAAGTTGAAGCCGTGAGTAAGGAAGGTTGGCCGTGTGGTGTGTTGTGTTGAGGAAGTAGTGAATTCATTGTATTTAGCATGTTTAGGTGTTGTTGTAATGTGTAGAAAGTGAATGAAAAATCATGGAGGTAATGTGTTGGGAGTGTGTAGCCGTGTGGTGTGGTGATGGAAAGAATGAATAAATTCTTATTTATTGTGTTAATTGTGTGGTAATGGCCTTTTAATGCAAATGAAAGAGTTCTAGTTTAAGTTAGCATGAAAAATTTGTTGTTGAGTTGTTGTCGGAAAGTATGTGATTTTATTATAAATTGTGTAATTATGGAAATGAAGTTGTTAAGGTGCAAATTATGATTATTGTTCTTTGAAATTGGAAGATGGAAATGTGTTATGAATATGTATGTCGAAGATTAGAAGTTTCGAATGAATTATGGTTTCGGTGGAAAATTTGTATACCTTGTGAATATTTTGTAAAATGATACGAAAACGCTTCCTAATTATATTGGAATGATCTTGGCTAATATAGAAATATGAAAATATTGACCTTGATTTGAAAATGCAAAGTTGGATTGGGAGATGTTGCGTTATTTGGAAAAGAAGACAATATATGTTAGAATGCGTTTCAATTCAATTGTTGATGTTATTGGCGTTGTTGTTGGTTTGGTTGTTGATATTTGGGCCGAGTTGAATCTCGGGGATGTTGTATGTATAGGGGAGATGCTGCCCAAATTTATGTAGACAAATATTGAGTTAAGATTGCGTTCCTAAAAGGCCTATAGTAATGTTTGGTGACTATGACCATTTGTAGATTTTGAAGAAATCGGGACTTGAGTTTGGACAAGCGAGGAAGACGAATAAGGTATGTAAAGCTCTCTCGTTTCTTCTCTTGGCATGTCTTAGATGCCTTAGGCTCGAATTTGGACCTCGGGGACGACTCTGCTCCCGATGTCAGAGCACCGAATTTGGCCCTTTTCATTGATAGAATTGAACTAAGAAAATCAGGATTTGTTCAAATGATCATTTAAGCATCTAATACTTGTCCAAATGAAGTTAGATGACCTTGGATCCTTCTTACATGACTCCACCAGTCCTAACGATCACAAAGATGCGCCGCCTCAACTTGACCGAGGTGGGCCCACGCACTCGAGATTTCCTCATGTCGGCCCATTTTGGCGTACTCATAAAACTCGAAAAGCTCTTGGTTATTGTCTTAATTATTAAAAGGTAGTTGTTTGACATATTTTGACACATAAGCGACCGCAGAAACTCAAAACTCTCACTTACTAATCCCGATCAATCTGAAACTTGCTTATGCGCTTTTGGATGTCGATAAAAACATTTGATCCTCGAGTTCTGGAAAGTAGCCTGGTTAATTATTTGTTGTATGCATATAGTTACATGAGCACGACATATGATGCTATGATTATTCACGAGTTGCACAAAATACGGTATGCGATGACGTGATTATTCACCGAGTCCCGAAAAGGCTAACCAATAGAGTCCCTCATAAAGGGCGGGTACGGTACGTATGCGACAATTCATGATCCCTTGTTAAAGGGCGCGATGTAGATATAATGATATTGTGGTATTACGGACGTACATGACATATGATTCGAAGGAACGATTTTTAAATATTACGATTTTGTTGATACCGTGTTTGTTCTGTAACCCCGGTTCGATTTATGATCTTGTTTTTGCATTCCTACTTTACATACTCGGTACTTTTTAAAACCGCTTCTTTCGAACCGCGCGGTACGGTACTCTTGGGTTCGGCCTAGGACTCCCGTTCGGTATTTTGAGTGCTCTTTATTTTAACGGTCTTTTGTTCCGTTCGTGTATATTTGCTCGGTACGAGCGGGGCCTGTCCGTCGTATGACTTTGTTAACGTGCGTAGGGTCTATAGACATGTACGTAGGTGTGTGATATACTGTACGGCTATATGCGCGTATTGTATGTTTGGGCGGTTTATTCGCGCGGCGACCTTGTCGGCTCGCCTACGTATGTATATGTGGATATGTTGGGTGTGGCCTTTGTTGGTATTTTAAGAGGGTAAATTTTTGGTTATTAAGAAAAACAAAGGAAACTGCTGCCCAAATTTTTCTAAATACATATTATTTGTGGCTTTTGGCACGTATGGGTGCCCGATTCGAGCTAGAATACGGGGTTGGGTCGTGACAAAAGTATATCGAACGGTTAGTCCTCGGAATGTACGAGGCCAAGTGTCTAGTAGAGTCTGTTTATCGGTGTGTTGTGCCGTCTATAAACGAGGAGGCTACGGACATTTAGTACTTATCTTCCCTTCGATCTTAGATCGTGCGATAGAGCGGTATTATCGGGGATGACTCCCTCTACGGCTTGTTATGTTTTCGACGTGCCTCCAAGAAAAGCAACGGCGCCGGAGGGCAAGTCTACGGCTAGAGAGAGACCGGTCGGGCCCGAGATTACCGAGGGCCCATGCCCGGCCGGCGGAGATTGTGCCCCGGTCGGTCGGTTCTGCCACCCGTATCGGAGGGACACGGAGCGATGCGGCTGCGGGGACAAAGGCGGCCCACCCGGCGCCCGAGGCTCCGGCTCGCGGGTAGGGGCGGAGGATAGGGCCATGCGTGACGCGGTCCGGTTGTTGACTAGGATTGTGTAATCGTTATTACTATTGGTTTTGTTGTTTTTTTCGATGTTGCTGCACGGTTGCTGAATTGAGACGGTCTGTCGAGTTTGCGTCGGCTAGGCACATAGTCTGGGAGTTGTATCGAGGGGCGTGAAAATGCTCCGGCGGTATGGGAATTGTGGAGAGGCCTTTTAATTTAAAGCGAGCCGAGACTTTCATTAAGTATTTAGTTTGATTCTGCGGCTGAATACGCGCGTATGACGATGACCCCAACGGTGGTGGATGATTATCGATGAACGGTGCGTTCGGCCGGCATGGATATTGCACGGGTACGGGCGTATTACGAGGCTACGAGGAGTTATTAGGGAGCCGGCCAGGGGCTAGATCGGTTTATATTCGGGGAGTCCGAAAGCGCGAGAATTGGGTCTTCTCTTCCAGTTTCCGGATAGGAGAAGCATAGGGTATTCGGGAGTCGGGACGACCGAGCCGGAGTTCACGGACACGCAGTTCGGGTCGGTCGTGTTCTCGTTGTGGTAGGCCTCGCTTTGGGGAGTGTCGTTTTGCCCGCGATGCTTGTTATTTTGCGGCCGTCCGGGCCATGTTATGCTACGACGGGCGCTCGGGGGGGGATGCGGCGCCGGCGGGCCGCGGCTCTAGCGGTCCGCCGAACCGCGTATGCTCGACTGGCGGCGGGACCAGGCGGCACGATGTGGATACGGTATGTCACTTTATTATAATATTTTTATGTATGTGCGGTATTTGTGAATGTTATTAAACGCGATGGGTAGAAACTTAATGGTACAAATCCTTGTGTCCGTCGCTTTCGGAGACTAAGATGATCGAATGGTTTTACCCATAGGTGACGGTGAATGGGTAGAGAATCGAGTGAAGGGCAAAAGCATTAATTGTGTCATGAGAGCGTTCGGGAAGCCTGTCCAAGACTTTGCTTTACTCAAGTTACGCGACGGCGGTCATGCGGTGAAGAAAACGCGATTATACCGGCGGTAGAGCCTCGTATTTCATCGAAACGAAGTTAAGCGTCTTAGAGTGAGGGAAACGGAACCGCAGGAGAAGTTTTGAAAGCCTTACAATTTCGGCGGAAGAAGTAAATGGGGAGCTAGGGTAGTTTAAAGGGACTTAGAATATACGAGAGTAGAAGAATATTGTAAAGGTCGCGTGGGCGGAGTGGACTAGAGGGAAAGAAAGAAGAGGCGTCAGGTTTTGTAACAAATATATAATGAAAACTATGATCTTCCATACGTGTGATGGCATACGGAAGGGGTTAATCGGACGAAGATGACGAAGTTCGCTTGGAAAAAGAAAAACGCTGGCACAAATGTTCCCACGGGGTCCCGACAAGTTAAGCTCGAGAAGTGTTAACACAATAATTTGTGAAAAGGGTCCGCACTAACGACTTGAACAAAAATGCGCGGCGAGATTAGAGAATATGGATATCGTATAATCAAGTAATTAACCCTACGAGAACCATCGATGAGAGACAATTAACACCACAAATACGAGATACGGATACGGGCTATAAATAAGATTTCGCCCAGAGACAAGACGAGAAAAAATGACGATGGTGAGGCGGGGAACGGCGGCGGGAAGTGATTGTGGAGGTCCTCGGAAGGTGGGATTAGAGAACAATACGGCAAAGGAACGATAATGCTATGTGAGAAAATACATGAGATGGTTTTTGATAAGGTTAATTGATAGTGATAATACGTCTTATAAATAGTAAAGATACTCCATTATGATATGTTCGCGGACGAATGTTCTAAAGGGGGGAAGGATGTTATATCCCGCACTTTTGCGCATTTAGAAAATTGGGAATAATCTCGACTTGTGGGAAATAAGGCTATGTTTCATCTTATTTGATGTATGTTGTTATTCATAAAAATTATTGATGCGGAAATACGAATGAAGGCTAAGGGCAAAATTGAAATTTTGGAAAATTGTTTTGGGGATTACAATAATTAGTCATAAATAATTGGGCCAAAAAAAAAAAAAAAAAAGTGTGTGTGTGTGTGGCCGGCCAAATTGCAATGTGGGACTTTTAATTCAAGTAATTTGCTTTTATTTTTCATGACAATTCAAGAACTTTGAGAAAGAACAAAATTTGCAACCTATACCATTCGGCCAAGGATAGAGAGAAAAAAAATTTGGAGTTCTTCCATCTTGATCAAAGAAATTATTTCTCGAGTGTTCCTAATTCAAAGGCCCTTTTCATATAGCATAATTATTAGAGCAAGAAAAACAACAATTCTTGCACAACTTGAGTCAAGAAAAGAAGGTGATTGGAAAAAGGTAAGAATCAATCTTATTTTATGTTATGCATAGTTTATGTGTGTTGTAGCATGCAAATATGAATGAAATTCATGAAAAAAGGGAAGTTGAAGTTGAAGCCGTAGTAAGGAAGGTTGGCCGTGTGGTGTGTTGTGTTGAGGAAGTAGTGAATTCATTGTATTTAGCATGTTTTAGGTGTTGTTGGTGTAGAAAGTGAATGAAAAATCATGGAGGTAATGTGTTGGGAGTGTGTAGCCGTGTGGTGTGGTGATGGAAAGAATGAATAAATTCTTATTTATTGTGTTAATTGTGTGGTAATGGCCTTTTAATGCAAATGTTCTAGTTTAAGTTAGCATGAAAAATTTGTTGTTGAGTTGTTGTCGGAAAGTATGTGATTTTATTATAAATTGTGTAATTATGGAAATGAAGTTGTTAAGGTGCAAATTATGATTATTGTTGCTGAAATTGGAAGATGGAAATGTGTTATGAATATGTATGTCGAAGATTAGAAGTTTCGAATGAATTATGGTTTCGGTGGAAAATTTGTATACCTTGTGAATATTTTGTAAAATGATACGAAAACGCTTCCTAATTATATTGGAATGATCTTGGCTAATATAGAAATATGAAAATATTGACCTTGACTTGAAAATGCAAAGTTGGATTGGAGATGTTGCGTTATTTGGAAAAGAAGACAATATATGTTAGAATGCGTTTAAATTGATTATTTGATGTTATTGGCGTTGTTGTTGGTTTGGTTGTTGATATTTGGGCCAGGTTGAATCTCGGGGATGTTGTTGTATGTATGGAAATCTTGCCCAATTTATGTGACAAATATTGAGTTAAGATTGCGTTCCTAAAAGGCCTTAATAATGTTTGGTGACTATGACCGTTTGCATTTTGAAGAAATCGGGACTTTTTGGACAAAGCGAGGAAGACGATAAGGTATGTAAAGCTCTCTCGTTTCTTCTCGCATATCTTAGACGCAGGCTCGAATTTGGACCTCGGGGAACTGACTCTGCTCCCCGATGTCAGGAGCACGAATTTGGCCCTTTTCATTGATAAATTGAACTAAGAAAATCGGTTGTTCAAATGATCATTTAAGCATCTAATACTTGTCCAAATGAAGTTAGATGACCTTGGATCCTTCTTACGCTGACTCCGCCCCAGTCCTAACGATCCAACTTAGGTCGGGTACGCGCAACTCGGCCGAACGAAATTGGGCCCACGCGCAAGATTTCCTCATCGAAATTTGTTTGGCATACCTAAAACTCAAAGAAAGCTGCGGTTATTGTCTTAATTATTAAAAGGTAGTTGTTTGACATATTTTTTGACACGTAAGCGACCGAGAAACTTCAAAACTCTTAAGCACTAATCAGATCAATCTGAAACTTGCTTATGCGCTTTTGGATGTCGATAAAAACATTTGATCCTCGAATTGCAGAAAGTAGCTTTGGTTAATTATTTGTTGTATGCATATAGTTACATGGCGACATATGATGCTATGATTATTCATAGGAGTCCCGAAAGAAATAATGCAACCTTAGAAATCCCGAAAATGAGATGCAGTATGCGATGACGTGATTATTCACGAGTCCGAAAGAGCGGAGTACGACAAGGTCCTAAAGCGTAAAGGGCCGGGTACAGTACGTATGCGACAATTCAGGAGTCCTTGTTAAAGGGCCAGTATGTAGATATAATGATATTGTGGTATGACACGGACATACATGACATATGATTCGAAGGCAAGTCCTCTGATTTTCTGTCTTCTGATTTTGTTGATACCATGTTTGTTCTGTAACCCCAGTTCAGTTATGATCTTGTTTATTGCATTCCATGCTTTACATACTCGATGCGTGTTTCATCCGCGCGAAAGTGAGCCGTCGGCCCTAGGACTCCCGTTCGTTATTTTTGGAGTGCTATATATATATTTGGTACGATCTTTGTTCCATTCGTGTATATTTGCTCGGGGACGGCGGGGGCCTGTCCGTCATGACTTTGTTACTGCGTGTGAGGTACGTAGACATGTACGTAAGTGTGGCGATATACGTACGTTTATATGCGCGTATTATGTTTGGGCGGTTTATTCGCAGCGGCCTGTCGGCTCGCCTACGTATGTATATGTGGATATATGGCCTTTGTATTTTACGTGTGCGGGTAAATTTTGGTTATTAAGAAAAACAAAGAAACTCGCTTAATTTTTTTCTAAATATCGAGTTATTATTTGTGGCTTTTGGCACGTATGGGTGCCTAGTTCGGGCGCTAGTCACGGCCTACGGGGTTGGGTCGTGACAACATAAAGTTTAAGAAATAAAGATAGACTTTCAAATCTTAAAAGGGCAGCCCGGTGCACTAAGCTCATTATCTTGAGGATGGGGAAGAGGCGGGGGTCTATTGTACGGACCTTACCTTGCAAAGGCATTTCCACGGCCTCGAACCGTGACCTCACGATCACGTAACAACTTTACCGATTACGCCAAGGCTCCCACAAACTTTTTCAAATCTTGTGGTTCTAAATTAAAAATGTTTATAATATAATAAAATATCCTTTGAATCTTATGATTATAAATTTGACATGTAAGATATCTGAATTGTCAACTTACTAAATATAAAAGAGGCGGACATAACCAAAATAAGATATTTTTTTTTTTAACAATAAATGCCCAAGTGGACAAACACAACAACAATAAGTTATAAAAAAAGCAACTGAAATTGTACTCTAAGCCAGGACTAACATGTGTACATTTCAGAAGTTTAAAATTAATACTACCTCTTGTGTATTTACTTTTAAGTTCTCACGTGTCCGCAGTGTCTCAATTGTCCTTTCATTTCCTTCATTTGGCATATACTCCCTCTGTCTCAATTTAAGTGTCTACGTTTGACTAGACACGGAGTTTAAGAAATAAAGATAGACTATCTTGTAGTCCTAAATTAAAAATCTAAAATATCCTTTGAATCTTGTGATTATAAACTTGACATGTAGGATATTTGAATTGTGAACTTACTAAATATAAAAAGAGGCGGACATAACCAAAATAAGATAAATTTTAACAACAATTGAGAAATTAAGGGGAAAAATAAGACGAAAAGAAAAAAAATATAGAGACTCATTAAGAAGAATCGCGGTGTCCTTTGCATATAGAGACTCACTAAGGAGAATCGCGGTATCCTTTGCATATAAAGACTAACAAAATTGAGTAACCAAATTAATCATGTTGGGCCCCGTACATCGCACGGGCATAGTTTGCTAGTATATCAATAAATACTAAGAGTTGTATACAAGTATCAATGCCCTTATTTTTTTTAAAAAAAATATTGCCTAGTTATGTTTTTCATTTTTTTGCACGGGTTGCCCTTCAAAGTCGCTGGTCTTTGATTTTTGTCCTTCACTTAAAAACGTGACCGAAAATATCCCAAGATTTAGGGTTCGAACCCCCACTCAGTATAAAAAAAAAAAATTCGCAAGGCAAGGCTTCGCGAAAATTCTGCCTTATAAGGCAGAACCGCGACTTTTTTAGTCTAAAAAAAAAAAAAAACCAAACTAACACAAAAATAAAATAAAATTACATAAGTAGGTTTCGCGCACAGATTCTGTGCGCTATAGGACCAAAGTGTAACTTTACACTTAAATCCTTTCGCGCACAGAATCTGTGCGTAATAGGCCTTCATAAAAATCCTAAAACACTTAGCTAATTTTCAGCAAACTCTTGTCCTTCATTTCCTCCATTTTCACCCCTTCAACACACTTTTGCACCCCCAAAAACATGTCTCAAAGCTCCCAAACCTCAAACTTTGCTATAGAACCCGATGTTTGTGAATGCAGTTATTATTGTAAGCTAAAATTATCAAGGGCCCCAGATAATTCGGGTCATCGTTTTTAGCGTTGTAAAGTGCTTGAAGATTATTTGTGCTATCTAGTTGTTGTTTATTATTTTTATGTATTTTGTTTATTAAGTTTAATATTCCTATGTATTTTGTTTTTACTAGTTGCACCCTTTCATCTATAGTGTAATCTGCACCCTTTCATCTATAATGTAATCTTCACCCTTTATATACTAATTTATTTTAGTTTTTTCTTTAAATTATCAATTGTTAAACTTTTTATGTATTATTAACTCTATAAATTAATAATAGAGTTAAACAATCAAAGCAAATTTAATTTTTTCTTATTGATGACTTCATCATAAACTAACAATACAAATTAACCGCATGAGTCAGAAATTTAAAAGAACTTAAATAACCCCTAATTTTCATCAGAATAGAAGTCCTCAATATCGTCCTCAGAAAAATATTGGCTTTCTTAAGGCACATCTTTTTTCAGTAGATGTTAGTTCTTTACCGGTTGATGATGCTTGTTCTTCGGCCAATTTTGGCATGTAAAATCTACAATGTCTTGCCAATATTCTGTTGTTTTCTTTTCTAATCCTTTGTACGGAAAACTCGCGAGTTTCTGGACCTACTCGAGGCATGGTTATTGATTACCTTGTTGGGATTGGAGCGTTGAGATTTTCCAAGTCACGAACAAGATGTTCTGATTCGGCAAGCCGATGTGACCATTCTCAACGTAAACCGAAATAATATTCTCGTTGATCTGAATATTTCACACTGCAGAAATCATCATTACGCTCTATAAGAAGGTGGGGATTTAGCTCGTCTAGTTTGAAATCACTGTGATTATTTGAAAAACTGTTATGATTTGAACTCTCATCATCACTGCTATTTGGTTCTTTTGGAAGGAGTAAAGACCAAGCTGCGTTTCTACTACTCGACATTGAATACGTTGTAGTCTAATAACAAAAGAAAGAGCTACTTATATAGTTGCAAACCCTCATTTACCTCTAGTTGGGAGGGGTGGGGGGGTGGTCTTTATGACTCTACCTACTTACTTTATATAAAAAAATATTAATCTTCATCGGACATCTCACAGTCCGAATCCCACTTGGATCTAAATCTTGTGCTACCATATATACCATATTCTACCCTAAGGTAACGTATTTGCATCCGATTGTTCTCTTCGCAAAACGGTTAAAAAGCAAAATTAAACTCTTGTGGAGTTCCACGAGGCATTGACATAGCACGTTTTGTTGGGCGTTTAAGCCCCCCGCCTTCTAACTTTGCTCCGGTGCTACGGCCTCCTAACACGCCAATCCCACTCCTCTCTCATTTTATTATTGTATTCTCGATTGAATCTGTTGTTAGGGTTATTTGAGTATTGAAAATCATCATCTAGTTCCCATGTCCTACCCATTGCTTCGAATATGTTCCTGAGGTAAAGCATGTAATGGAATCAAGATTACCAAATTGGGTGTAGAATGATATGATAACTCGTTTTAATGTGAATGCTTCCTGAAATTGCCAATCATGTTATATATAGTACTTCATTATTTGACAGTTTTAATATGACCCTCACTTGTATTGCACACCATTTTAATGCACAATGTAAGTGTTGATTTGACAACACACCACGTATGATAATTTCAGGAATCTATGACACATAAAGGTTTGATTTGACAATACAATGCAAAGATTATTTGACCGTTTTAATATGACTCTCACTTGTATTACGCCATTTTAATGCGTAATGTAAGTGTTGATTTGACAACACACCACGCATGACAATTTCAGGAATTTATGACACATAAAGGCTTGATTTAACAATACAATGTTGTATTATTTGATGCCAAAGCCCTTCAAAAAGATGGAGCATTATAGAAAGATGGAGCATTATAAAAAAAAACGTGAGCTTCACTAAATGACCGAGTATGACCCCATTCAACGTGTGTATGAAATTAGGACGGGTTATTACAATGGTAAGGGTGGAAATGTGCATACGTTTATGAGATGCAATAAGAACATGCACTTTGTGGTAAGTGGCAAACGTACCACGTCATTGTGTTCTCGTTGTAAAGTGCTTCGAGAGAATGGCAAAAACGATAACAAGTTATGTGGCGGGGGAATACAAGGTCTACAGTTACCTTAAAGCATAATCCGGTAAATTCCACCCACTTGGTAATGAAGCTTATTAGCAAAGCAGGCAATTTCGATGGTTGCTAACAAGGATTACATCAAGAAATTGGGCATTAACTCACGGAGTCGTAGACCCCATCAAATGGATGTCAGTGAAAGAACTTACTCTCGCAAGTGCTCTACATGTAAGCAATATGGCCATGACAAGCGTTCGTGTGGGCAACAAGGCCGTAGTGGTACAAGCACGTCTCGAAGTAATAGAGTCTCTAGAACTTGAAGATTGTATTGTTATCGGAATTTAGTATTGTATTGCAATTTAGTATTGTATTGCTTTGAATTAGCATTGTAATTTAATGGAATGAATTATTTTTGAATTAATATAAACCTCTCGTATTGGATGAATTATTGTCAAATAAATTATTTATATTTGTACATTCAAATATAATATTTAAACATAAAGATAACAAGTTTCCAAACAATACAAAATACATATTACATTAAAAAAATACGGATTACACAAAAGACATAACAAAAACAAAAAAAGAAAAATAACAACATAATATAAAAAATTAAAGGTAGATCAAAATATTTTTATTTGTACATTCGATTTGACTAAATAATAAAACACTTAGATCAATACCTATAAAATATGACACTTAAACTTAAAGATGACAAGTTTCCAAACAAACAAAACTTACTTCTGGGCACTTTACAACCCCTAAAACGTCGATCCAAACGTTTAGTTATACTTGATGTAATGAGCCGACATTATCGTACGCAAAAAAAGATATTAAGTTCTATATAAAATATTGATATTTCGGAATTTTGAAACATGACTAATCTTTGCCCAAAGTGTGAAAAAAACGTGATTTTGATAGCTTAAAAAAAAAAAGGTAGCCTCTTTCACGCACAGAATGCGTACGATAGAAGGAACTGTAAAGTTACAGTTTGGTCCTTAAATCTGTGTGTGAAACCTACTTTTGTAGCTTTTTTTTTTGTTATTTTGGTTCCAATTTTTTTTTTTTTTGTGTCACTTAAGTCGCAGACTCCAGAATTTGCCTTGCGAAATTTTGCAAGACATAATTTTTTTTTTACTCTGCTGGAATTCTACAAGGCCTAACTTTTGCCCGAATAGGCCTAATTTTGCTACGAAACTCTGCCTTGCGATTTTTTTGACTGAGCAAGAGTTCGAACCCAGAACCATTTATGCAAAGGGAAAAAATTAAAGACTAGCAATTTGAGGGGCAAAAATTAAAGACTCCCCCCCTCCCCCGAATAAGGGAAGTCGTGCAAATTGCCCTATGTTTTTTGGGCAACTTACATAAATGACTACATTTTGAGGTTTTTTTTTTTTTTAGGCATAGCTACACTTTAGCTAATTATATTTCGTAGCTACAGTATATTGTATTCGCGCGCTACAGTAGATTGTATTCAAAATTCGGCTGAGTCAGATTTCGCTGTATTCAAGTGAGATGTATTCAACTAAGTTGTATTCAACTCAACTGTATTCATGGAATACTTTTATACTGTATTCACTTTATTATATTTAAAATCGATTGTATACAAAAAAAAAATCCTTCAAAATACACCCCCAAACACTGAAATTTGCATTTAAAAAATTAACGAATATACTCAAATACTGAATACAAGAAATAAAATTCACTGTATTCATTTGTATACACTTCAAATTCACTGTATTCATTTGTATACAAAAAGATCTTCTTCGAAATACGCAAAAAATATTGTATACACTGTATGTAAACACAGATTTGGAAAAAACACCTCCAGTCAGATCTAAAAAAATTCGATCAGATCTGCGTATAAATAAATTAGTTTCAAGCGTAACGCTGGTTAGATCTGTGTATTTTCCGGTCAGATTCCAGTCAGATTTGAGAAGAAGAAGCTGGAGAAGAAGACGCTAGCCGGAAAATGACCAGAGACACTAGCCGAAAAATGACCAGATCTGAGCTGGAGAAGATGACCTACGGCGGAGGACTCTAGCTAAGCTTCTTCGACGGCGGAGGATGTTAGCTTATGCGGCGGTGGTTGTGACAGAAGCCGGAGAAGAAGACGCCGGAGAAGAAAGGGAAAAGAAGGGGCTGGCAGTGGCAGTGGTGTGATGGTGAAGGGGCACGGCTGCTCCGGTTCACCAGAGCTAGAGCTCCTTGCCGAAACAGTGGGGGGAAGGGGAGAGAGATAGATGGGAGGGTTGAGTTGGCAGTGAATAATGTGATGATGGGTATTCTACTTTAAATATATATGTAGCTTTAATTATATTTAATGTATTACTTTTAGCTATAGAATGTAATTAATCTAAATTATAACTAATAAACCTTAGTTATGCCACGTAGTTATCCCATGTTTTTTCCCATTTCAAAAGCCCGAAAGGTTTGAAATCGATAAGAGAGGCCCAAAATTTTCAAGCCCGAAGATGACTGCCAATTCAGAATTTTCATAGTATTAAAATCTATGGGCCTATGGAAAAGTTGATTTGAGATATGCTATAGGTAGGTCACTTTGAAGTTTTATCAGTTTTTTTTTTTTTTTTTTTTTAAGAAACCTGATGAAGTATCAAACGAGGACAATAATTGCAATGCTCTAGCCTCTAATAAGTTCAAAGACAGATTGGAGTGAATATAGAGAATTATAAGAGTATTCATCAACCAGGTGATCATGGTGTTCAAGAAAATAAAAGGCTGAATGAGATGGATATTTTTGATGTATGAATTTAGCTTGTCAAGGAACTGAACATCATCTCTTTGAAGATTGAATCTGACTCCCAGGTATTATGCTCTATGCATAATGGAGTAAATGATAAATGCTCACACATTCTTACTATGTGCAGGTCACTACTCGACGATTTTGGAGTACCACTTGCCCAACATATAGAAGCCAACATTGTAGCTCATATTTGTCCAAATATGATTGTTCTAATAGTGCTACTACTGTTCTGTCACACTTTACTTCACCGCCTTCACTTGTGTATGACTACTATATTAATGATCCTTCAAATTAAACTATGAGGAGAAGAGTCACATCTTGTAACAGTTAGTGATAAATGAAATAACATCTAACTAAGCCAAAAAAAAAAAAAAAAATTAGCATGCAAACTAATAGGACATTTATGAGCTTTTATCAGAGAATTAATAAAAATTTCCTATATTTATGTTCATATGTGTGCTTTAATTTTGCTTCTTTTACTATTCACTGGTTAAGTTTACACCAAAAAGTTGAAGAAATATATAACTAAAGTACACAAAGGATGACATCTTTTGTTTAAGTAGTAAAAAAATTGAGCATTCTTATTTATTTTTACTGTTGAATTGTGTGATCACATTGCATAAATGTTTAAGCTGTGAGAGAAAAAACAAGTTTATTTATTTATTCATTTTAGATTTTCAATACGTCATCTTACATGTTGATCATTCTTTTACCTGGAACAAATACATAAAAATTATTTTTGAGAATAGATAATAGTGAGGATTGAATCTAAATTTTAATATGTTCTGATGCATAAAAAGTTTAAGCTATTAAAGAGATTTTTTTTTAAATTTATTTATTTATTTTAGCTTCGTATTTAATATTCATAAAAGTTAAATCATGCAAGTATTAACCCTATAGGTTAAGGATTTCTAGGAGGGTCCCCATAATTCAACTAGACTTTGATTCAACTAGACTTTGAATCAATGATTTAGGGTGTGTTTGGTATGGAGGAAAATACTTTTTGGAAAATCTTTTTCAAACTTTCATAGTGGTTGGTGTAAATATTTTCAAAAATAAGTTCTCCAAAAAAAACATGTTCCTTAAAAATTCGGAAAACGATTTCCTGGTAGGAGTAAGGAAACAAGCTTCATAATTGACATTTCACGTTGATTGCTTCCTTACAGCCAACACCCCATCCCACCCCCACCGTGCAGCCACCTTACCCCTCACTCCCACACCCACTCCGATAGTATTTGACTAGAGTATATATAAATGCTCATGAAACGATATTTTCTGCTGACTCACCAAACAACCAAAAAATAAGTAAGAATACTACAACTTTTTCGAAAAAACATTTTAGGTGAAAAATATTTTTTCTTCATGCTAAACACAACCTTACACAAGACAACTAGTCATCTGCTTAAGACTAATTTGCTTTTTGAATCTTGCTAAGTTCAATATTGTTGAAGATAAATTAGCTTGTATGGAACATTGAATAGAGATCCCCTGTTTATGTATAATTTCATTAGTCAAAATCTCATCTGAAATCACAATACCGACCGTCCATATGGCCATCCTAAAAAGGAAAACTTGACTGTGTGGTTGCTTTAGTAGGCAGCAATCAGCAAAAGTTGATCTCCCTTCACTCGTTGTGGTTAGAGATTAAAGCAGGAATGATATAGGATGTTTACTTTTATATTGATTTGAGATGTTGTCCTTTGTCTAGGGTGCTAAGTCACTCAAAGCGTTGTGATAAATTGCCTATTTTTCACATCGAATGATGCTAATTCTTTTCTTTAGAGTCGTTCGGTATGCTGGACAAACATAAATAGTTTTCGTATAAAAATTTAGTATTATTTTATTTTTTATTTGGTTACTGATTCTGGAATAAGTTATACCAAGATTAAAAACTATATTTAGTCAGATGGTGGAATATTAGTACCGCGAACAATTATCTTTGGATAAACAATGAAATGACAAAAATACCCTCGAGGTCCCTCAAATCCTTTTTTTACTAACGGAAAAGGGTCAAAATTACTTTGAAAAATGTTCGAGATTAAGTTATCTTTAGGGTGGATGGGGTCAATTATACCCTACATTGTAACTATTACGTGGCATCAGCCCTTCAAAATTATTTTACCCTCAAATAATTTTTTTATCCATAAAATAACTCAATCAGGCCAATTTTTTTTTAAAAAAATAATATGGATAATTTTTAAACAAAAAAAATAATTATCTTTGGAAAAAATAATAACATTAGTGGGTAAAAAATTATTTGTAAAATAACAAATGAAATAATTGACCCCATAGTATCGAGGTCCCTCTAAATTTTCCTTTTTTTACTAAATAAGGTGAAGGGTATTTTTGTAAACAAACAACTTCTTCTTAGCAATTATGTAATGCATGTTATTTTTAATACAACAAACCAAACAGTCAATAAGAAATTATACCAACATAACTAATCCCGACATAATTAATCTAAACATAACTTTTCTCCAAATCAAACGACCCCTTATTACAACACTTGTCCACTCTCAATCAACTACTTCCTCCGTTCCATAATAAGTGTCATCTTAGCCAAAAAAATTTGTCCTATAATAAGTGTTACCTTAGGAAACCAAGTCATAAATTGACTAGTTTTTTCCAACTCTACCCTTAGACAAAAATTGACAAGTTAAAGTAACATCTATATGATGATTGGAAGAGCCACATAGTAACTTGGTATTGTTGGATTCCCAATACCAAAAGAATTCCTACTTGTGCATGCTCTAATCAAGAGAAAAAAATAATTTATTTTTATTATATAGGAGTAATTAGTAAACTTCACATTGAATTATTTATTTCTTAATATGCGTGTTTTTGGCTAATGTGACACTTATTATGAGACGGAGGGAGTAGCAACATAGAAGAAATTTACATGTTTGTCTTTAATCTTTCACAAGAGACAGAGCATAGGCTAATCACTGTGACTTTGATAAACAAAAAACAGTTTCGAGATTTGATCACCTAGGAAATTAGATCGTAAAGGATGAATCTTTTGAGTTAACATGACATAAAAATATTACTGCAGTAGTAAGATATTGCTGGAACACATTTAGTTTGTGATTGATCTGTCATTTCCCAACAGCTTTGCCTTCAATTTGCTAAACAGAGAGAGAGAAAAAAAAAAGAACTTGTCAAGAGTCTGCAGCTGGTTGATAACTCACTATGAATGAAAAGGATAGTGGTGGTGGACATTGATGGTTGTCGTTTATTGACAATACATTCTATTAGGGGTCGTTTGGTTTAAAGACAAGTTATGCTGAGATTAGTAATATTGTGATATTTTTATGTTGGATTAGTTATGCTAGAATTTTTTTTTTTTTATTGACTGTTTGGTTTGTTATATTAAAAATAACATCCACTGGGTGTATAAATATAAGAATATGTATAAGAATATAACTGAATAGGATATATAAGTAATACTGGTATTAATTGTACATAAGTGAGATTTATAACCATATATTATACTAAAATTTTATACCAGCATTATTCTACCTAATACACCCTACCAAACGACCTTTTAGTATTTATTGACCAAATCTTATTAGCTCATTTTGATAAAAGGATAGAAGATACTTCAAGATTAAGCTTGAAATACTTGGAAGGTTATTACTTGTTATTATTGCGTTCATCACCGAGCAAGGCATCTAGTATTTCAAGATAAGACCCCTGGGTTTATAAAATGCAGGAGCCACTTGCCAAAGTTCTGGTTTTTTTTTTTTATACTTGGAAAAAATATACATTTGTGGTAACTGAAGATGATCAATTTTTTTGGTCTGATTCTCTTGTTCCCACATAAACCACTCGGTTAAAATATTTAGAACTCCACAAAACCAATAAACTCATTGCAATACAAATAAAGAGCATGTAATGATATCATACATCGAAGCGAATTGTTCTACATTTGATTTAGTTTTTATATTAAACAAAGCAGCTCAGCAGGTTTGATTTATTTGAGATTTAGAACCGACTCAATCTAAACCACGTCACTCCTCCTCAGAGAGGTGCGTTTACCCCGTGAAATCAAGAAAGTATTAATCCAAAATTACTTCAACAACAACAACCATCACATACTCGGTGTAATTTTACGAGTGTGGGGCTGGAGAGAGTAGAATATACGCGAACCTTACCCCTATTTTTGTGGGGGAGAGAGACTATTTTTGATCGGCTCTCAACTCAAAAGAATCAAAGCAGGATAGAAAGGAAATAACGACAACAGAAAAACAAGATAAACAAAGCAAATGAAGTAACATGTAGTACTAATCCATAATTACTTATCAATTTAAGTGTTCTAGTTTGATTAATACGAAGCTTAAAAAAATTAAAAAAAAGGTAAAATACAAAGTTTGAATTTTGTGATCTTTAATTAATTTAACACGTGCGCAATATGCTAAAATGTCCTTTAGATGAAATTAAAGAGAGTTACCAAATAAAAAAAGAACTACACAGACTAGCTTAAAAAAGGTAAAATACTTAAATCAAAACGAAAAATAGTTCTTACTGATTATATAACTATACACACACAAAAAAAAAAAAAAAAAAAAAAAAAAAAGAAAGAAAGAAGAAAAAGAAGGCACACATATTGGTTGAGGAAAAGGAATTGCGGTGGAGATGTGAGAATGGCGTAATCACATCCAAAGACTAGTTAAGAAGGGCTAGAAAAGATAAAACGATTTCTTTCTTAAAAAATATCACATGTACTTAATTGGAATGAGTAATGATTCAGTTAATCTAAGAGCTATGATGACTTATTTGAGGGGGAACTTGGCTTCAAGTAAAGTTGCTAGCATGTGATCGAAGTGTTTTGGTCACCTGTGGAAAGCATCTACGAAGAAAAATACAAGTAAGATTAGCGTCCTATAGACCTAACGATTCAAGTAAGCACCAGGACTGCGGATGGCATTATTTGCATCAGACCTTTTTTTGACTTAGTTGTGGGGAGCATAATTTGTCTTCCACCAATATATCGTTGCAAAGTTGGAATTCTTCCTTGTTCGCTCAAATCATGAAATTCTCCACTGAATTGACCAAATTTAAGCACTTTGTCAACTCGGTGATCATCAATATTTAGCCCTTTAAAACAGAAAAGAATTTATATTAACGTTCCAAATAAGGACTAATTCTAAACCATTAACAATAAAACGTGTTTAATGTGGAGCGTGGTGCATTGATACTTCAAAGGTCCGCGTATTTCCTCATATTCAATTCAAGATTTCAGGGACAATTTTAATTTTTTCTACTGTGAAAACATATGTGACGTGCTAGAATCTTAAATACTTTCTTCAATATATTATTAGACATCATATAATTAAGTAAATAAAAATATGTGTTCTTTACAAATTTAAACTTTTATATGAGATGGTCACACAATTTAAAATATCAATATTTATTGAAAAAAGATCCTGGATCCAAATCTCACCGCCATTGAAAAGGCCAAAATAATTATACTGTTTCAAAAATGAAAAAAATAAAATAAAATCAAATCCACATGCAATGGCGGAGTCAGGATTTTACTAGGGGGGTTCAAAATATAAAATAGTAAACATACGAAGAAGCCAAAGGGGGTTTAACATATACTATATATACATAAAAAATAATTTTAACCATATATAAATAGTATTTTTTTTTACGCGAAAGGATTTGAAGCCTCGCCCTATGTGTTTTACCCCTGCCCCCATGTGAGGTGGCACGTTAATACATAATATAATTAAGTATTTCAAAATGTATTCTCTCTCACAGCTTAACTATAAATAAAGTGGTCACACACAAAGATGATTTTAATTTATTAGTGACAAAAGGTTTGTCAAGAAGAAACCCACTCCTGCACACCGACACCCTACACAGACGTCTTATTTACCTCTCAATAAAAAGAAATGCATCTTATCTCAAAGACAGCAATCTGTCAACTTTAGTTTTAGTCATCTACTAAAAAGATTAGATTCATTGGAGTTGTCAAGAAAAAGAAATTAAAGACATGAATTACATCGCTATCCTGCTTTAAAATCTAATTTGCAAAGAATGAAGAAGATGATTAACACATGGTTTAATTCACAAAGTGGGCTTTATCAACACATGCCGTCACCATGGTATTTCTTCAAAATAAAAAGACCCGACAAGACAGAAATGTTCCATCAAATAGAGGGCGAAGGAGAGAAAAAAAAAAAAAAAAAAACTAAATGCCCCACTAAGCTGATGGATGCATCTAATTAAGATATTGCTGATTTAAGTTATTTCGTGCTAAATGGGTGCAAGTTTCATGCCATGGCTACCATATTTCCCCAATATAATGTTAACGTTCTTTTGACTTTTACCTTAGTGAAGTTTGCTTACATTATAGGAGTAACTAATTTTCATTACTGAGTTGCATTATTTGCTTTCAAGTAATTCCAACCTCATGCCAGTAATCAACACTACGGGAGGGGTTAATTAGAGGGGTGAAAGAAGGTTTATTGTCGAAAAATTACATTATATAAATAAGATCAATTTTATTAATGTATATGTATTTGACGATGACCCCTTGATGAAAATAATCTTATACCTCCGTCACTGCTCACTAGCAATTGCAGTAGTGTTAAGCTATTAAAAGTGCCATCTCTATTTTTTATTGGTCGAAGATAAAATCCAATCTCGGGTGAGCTTAGGAAAAATTATATTGAAAAATAATGTTATTCGTGTTATGGTATTCATATGTACTATAGTACTAATATTTTTCAAACATGATTAGTGGCGGATCTAGAATTTTTACCAAGTGGGTTCAATATATAAGAAATATATAAATAACACTGTATATACATATATATTTTTTAAAAACGGATTAAGTATACATGTATATACAGTGTTGTTTTTCAACGAAGTGGGTTCATATGAACCCACTTGAAACCACATAGGACCGCCTCTGAACATGATAGTACTTCATTCGAGACCTTGCCCACTAAAAATCATGTAAAAAATTTCAATTAAGAAGGCTATCCTCGTTCATTCCTCATCCTATATTAGCAAAACTAAATTTACATTATGATTAAAAAAAAAAAAAAAATACATCTTATCAACGTATCGTTTGTCATTTAAATTTCACGAACAAGATGGTTCCACATGTATGCGTCTTATCTTTTCACAAATGCCTTATCTTGCTATAGTAGTGTTCTTGGTATATATGAAACGTAAAATACCTGATTTGTTATAAACTTGATTTTTAAAATATTTAACTTTCGTGTATGGTTCCCCACCGATCAATCAATAAATATATATAATGCTAGACATGAAGCATTAGGTGATGAAATTTCTACATTTTTTAGCGCAGAATGCTATTTATTTATTTTTGTCAATTTTTTGGCATTTTACCTCATTTTCTGATAAAAAGATTTCATATATTTATGGGGTTAAGCAAAACTTAATACAACCATAAAAAATTTATTTATTGCAATTAAATGCTCAACATTCATATGTTATTATGTAAAAGGAAAAAAAAAACTCTAAAAAATTTAATACAGTCATAAGGAATTACTTATGGCAGTTAATTCAAGGATAACTTTAACCTTTTCATATTCCTTAATCCTTAATTACGGAGGAAAATAGAATGCTTAGAGTCTCCATTTTCAAGAATCAATAAGGTCTTTTGGCCACACTATTTTGGCCACAATGACCCAAATGAGGTAAATTCATATGATTATTTAGGACAAATTTAATAATTTATACTTACTTAATGTCATTTCTATCTTATTTTCTCAAAATTTATCTTAATTTAAAATTGTATAATAGAGGTTATGGTGATTTTTACTTAAGTCATACCTAAATTTCAAAATAAATTGGTGTAGTATTTGAAGAACTACTCAGTGAGAATTAACTCTCATATGCACTTACATCTTATTGAAACCCATTAAATCTTTTTACTTGCAAAATTTAGAATAAGTATCTAGCATCAAATGCAAGATGTAAATTTCCTGTTAGCACACGAGGTAAGAATGCGGAGTCGTCCAATTGGCTTTATCAGTTCATACTTCTTTTGTTGGTTTTTTGTTGTGTGGTCCAATTTTTTCATTGAATATTGTGTGTGGCTAAGTCAACATAATTTTGCATCTGGACCCTCATCTGTTGGATTTCCCATACATCAAAGCACCGCTAAAACTTCTATAGCAGTACTATGGTTACGTTGAACATATTCAGGATGATGAATCATTGACAAAATGTTCAGTGTTTTATTTTACGGTGTTGAACACATGCTCAATGTATATAACATATGTAACTTCAGCCTGTTGGTTCACTTATCTGTTAGTCTTTTTAACAAATATTGGATTATCCCGAAGGTTTGTACGCATTTTCTTGCTTTTAGGTACTCTGTAGCATGTGTCTTTCAATAATAATCTATTTAACATTAACACAAAGGAATATATATAACCCCTTTCCTGAATTTTAAAACTACAAGTACCTCTTTTATTGTTGATGTAGCTTGGCTGCTGATAG
This sequence comes from Lycium ferocissimum, assembly GCF_029784015.1. NCBI lineage: Eukaryota > Viridiplantae > Streptophyta > Magnoliopsida > Solanales > Solanaceae > Lycium > Lycium ferocissimum. The sequence goes on along the minus strand of NC_081344.1, from coordinate 8,729,809 downwards.
CTATTAATATGCCTACCTTTTTCGCAATTTTCGAGTAAATACTTACCATAGTTTTCTCTTTTTCATGTTAAGAAGATGTAGAGTAGGGGTGTACATGGACCGGGTTGGTTCGGATTTTTTAAACGCCAAACCAAACCAATTGCGTCGGATTTTTAAATTTATACACCAAACCAAACCAATAAAATTCGGGTTTTTCAACCTCGGGTTTTCTCGGGTTTTTCGGGTTTTTTTCGGAATAGTCTTGATACAAAACATATAACTTTTACTTCAAATATTTCTTTAGTTCTAGTAAGATACAACTATATAATTAATGTGTTTCTAAAGAAAATAACACAAAATGTGAGAAGAGTGATGACATTGTATTAAAATATTCAACAAAAGCTAATAAATTCGGTCAAAATAAATATTGCTAATTAACAAGCCATAAAGAAAATGACCATAATCTAAAAATACTAAGTCATGCTAAAATAAGTACGGCTAATAAGTATTAATTACATGACAAAGAAATAAAACTTAAGTTATGTTTTTTCACTCTAAATAAATTATGCAAAACTGAAGAATAGCTATCCAACATTATTGTCATTCCTAGTGGTAAATTGAATTTCTTTTGTTAGCATTAGTGTTGAGTTAGTTTTGGTTTGGACTTTATTTGTTTTGGTTTGGACTTTATTTGAGTTACAAACATCCATAGGATATAAACTTATTGACATTCAAAATTCGAAGTTCAAGCTTGAATAATATGATAATAGTTAAAGAACTACAAAAAAATTTAAGAAATATTTATAAATTACATTACAAATAAATATTTTTATGTATAAAATATTTTAAAATTTGAATACATGTAATGTCGGGTTGGTTTGGTTCGGTTTGACTTTTTTAGTTAAAACCAAACCAAACTAAACCCAACCAATTATGGTCGGTTTTTTTTTCCAACACCAAACCAAGTCAAACCAAACCACTAGTCGGGTTTTTTTCTCGGTTTGACTCGGTTTGGTGCGGTTTGTCGGTTTACTTTGTACATCGAAGTCTAGGTGAGTTTTAATCGGGTGAAAATCATTTTTCACCCCTCAACTTTGCTTTAAAAATCAAGCTTGCCCCTCAATTATGAATAATAGACATTCTCCCTCCCTTTATCCTAGACAATGTCTATTTTACCCTACGCATTTTCAATCCTCCATCTATGTAATACCTTTTTATATTATAGAAAATTTATTTTTTAACCCATTTATACATTTTTATCTAAATTCATATTATAAGTAGAATAATCCATTTATGAATTTATCACAAAATCAAATATTAATTTTATGATTGATATTTTAATATTACATGCATTAAGTATATATATATACACGCGCGTGCACACATATACATATTACCTTTTATTTTTACATATATTTGTATGTGTGTGTGTGCGGGCCTCTCTCTCTCTCTCTCTCTCTCTTTCTCTCTCTCTCTCTATATATATATATATATATATATATATATATATATATATATATAGAGAGAGAGAGAGAGAGAGAGAATTAAGTTTCACTTCTCTTTTATTCTCTATTGTTAATATATAAACGAGTTTTGGTTGTCATTAATAGAATATTTTAAATTAAAATTTAAAATTCATTTACAATATAAAGAGATGATTTTTTAGGAATTTGTTATAGAATATACCTCTATTTGTATTAATTATTTTATATTACCTTCATTGAAATATATTTATAAAATTATTGTTACATGTTAGTTTTACTTGTATAAATAGATATCATAGTTTTGAGTATTATTAATAAAATTCTTATTCTTCTCATTTATTTCATTATAGAACGGTATTAAGTTATATACTCAACTAGTATTTCTCACTTTTCTTTTTCTGTCTCGAAAATAATACATAGTTTTATAGGAAATTTGTTACATAGATTAAAGAGATTTAAAAAAAATCATGATTTTAAAGAGGTAAAAGAAAAAAAAAAAAGAAGACAAGTTAATAATGTAAGGGTAAAATAGGAATTTTAAAAAGCCAATTGGGATAAAGTGGGGAGAATGACTTATGAGTTTGATTTTTAAAGAAAGTTATGATTTTGTTCAAAGAAACTTATGATTTCTGTGCGAACTATATCCATTATTTGTCAAATCAGATGATATAAGGAAAAAAAGGATGTTTTTAAAAAGAAATTTTTTTTTTTTTCGGTGCATGCAGCAGCAAAGAAAATAGAGAGAGAAATGATTTTCACCCGTTCTAATAAGAAACTGAGAGATGATGTGTTTCTAATGACTCCTCTCCTTAGATTTCTGTGCGAACTATATCCATTATTTGTCAAATCAGATTAATTCAAATGATATAAGGAAAAAAAAGTGATAAAGTTATATGAATAAAAATCAATATTTTTTTTTTTTCGGTGCATGCAGCAGCAAAGAAAATAGAGTAGAGAGTGAATATCCTCTTTTCTCGATTTATTATGAGTATCTTCATTTTGCAAGTCACAACTCACAACAATGAAAATTACACAAAACAGAAAAATACCATGTAAGAGCAAGAGTTTGAGAATACTTTATGCATGGTTACTGCCTACTGTTGATTTTCTTACGCTAATATATCATTATTTGAGATTATTTTGACAGATTATTATTTTCTTCTTTTCCTTTTCTTGGTTTTAATGTTTTCTTTTCCTGAACTTGATGTTAGTTTCTCAAGGTTTGAAAAACTTCACCAAAGGCGAAAGGAAGCTCATTTTGCGACTTTAAAAGTATAATAGTGATAATATACTGAAGCATGATCAATTTGTTTTGGTACAAATACATACATTTGTATGATAATTGGTAGTCATGAGATTCAAGTAATGTAATTTTATCTTCTTACTTTTGAACACTCCTCGAACCATTTTAGGTGTATATTTATGAGCATTTTTTCTGTATAATTTAAATTCTCTAATCATCAGGTATAATTAGTACTTAAAGATATATACATATAAATTCTATATTTTTTATCGTACCACAAATGATTAATTTTGATCGGTATGGAGACGCGAGTTGTTTTTGTTTTGTGATTATGAGCTTGTAAGTTGATTTTTTATTTAATAAAGAAAGCGAGTTGTTTTTTCCTTTATTTTACTACCTTTTTTTATTACTGTTGAGAAAACTTTGATGAGTAGGAACCTTAAAAAAATGTCTAATTATTATGATTTACTATAATTTTAGACCCTTTCTTAATTGGGAGTTATAATCTTATAATAGTTGTAAGTTTTACTTTAAGGAGGAGAAGAGTTTAGACTTGATTCATTGATGAAACTTATTTTTTTGTCATATTCTTTCTTTCTATGTGGAATTGCGAACCCGTGAAGCGCGGACAAGTTAACTAGCTCTTCATAAGTTCATGATAAACGGATACGTCAAAACGTGTTCTCTTTATTTAGATGATATCAAGGAAGTTTTGATTTAAAAGAATTCTTCTTAATCTAACCAAATCAGGTACATTTATAATAGGGTTTGACTTCATTATTATACATTCTCAATGACCCAAATAGAGGGGGAAATATGCGGTTGAGATTTGAGAATGGCCCAAAACTATAGGACTAAATACTATTTTTAGACCGGAATGGTGATTATTTAATTAAGCCACGAAGCTATAGTGCCTCATCAAAATATTTATTTAAGTTTAGTTGGGAGCATAATTTGTCTTCCACCAAGTGATGGAAAGTTGAAAGTTCACTCCATCTTTTCCCAAATCATTAAGTTCTCCACTCAATATATTAATTAGATTAACGCACTTACGTCTCATTAATCATCAACATTCCCTCCTGAAAGGCAAATAACATCTTATTTAACTTATAAAGTTGGGATTCCAGATGAATATATGGTGTAACACGTTTTTCATATCATTAAATTCTCCACTCAATATAATAATTAGATTAACGCACTTATGTCTCATTAATCATCAACGTTCCCTCCTGAAAGGCAAATAACATCTTATTTAACTTATAAACTTGGGATTCCAGATGAATCTATGGTGTAACATGTTTTTCATGTGATGTAGTGTTATATATTTTCATCTTTTCTTCCAAATCTTAATTAGCCTATCAACTTAACTTCGACCGTAAAAGTAGCTCAATGAGACTTATAGATTGCTTATAAGCTGTGTATGCCTAACCAACGTGAGACTAACGTCACAATACTCTACAACAAGAAACAAATATAGTAAATAAAATCGTACTAAAGACAAAAGAGATACGAGATAACCCTAATGGAGGTATCATATGAGCATCAAATGGTTGTATGATCTCTCACGGACCATAACTTCTTGTTTCAGGAGGCAAATCTATCAAATTTAATTAACAATTAGCAATTAAGGCAAATCTATCAAATTTAATTAACTATTAACAAGTAATCCTCACGTAGGCGAATTTGATCAGGGAAGACTCATTCTTTATTAGGCATCTAGGTGAACTCGCCGAGTTAAATAACTCTACATAAAGAAAGCTTATTAGGTCAAAATAACGGAGATGTTCGCCGAAAGAGTAACATGTCTCCGTCCGGGTTAATAGTAATGAACATCAAGTAACTTTATGTTGCAAAACGACAATTCTATAATGAAAGACAATGTATTAACAAAGCGGACAAAACACTCATCGTATTTAAGACATACTTGCAATTCATTAATCCAGTACACAATTTAAAATTTCCTTCTGTAGCAATACAAAAGACGTGATAGAATACTAAGAAAAGGAAAAAAGAAAATGGCAAAGAAATGATTATTGGTGACAGAAAGATTTATCAACTAGAATCCATCCCAATTCCCCAACCACACCCCTATATAGTCCAAGGATGTAAGCTTTAAAAAAATGGTACTTCTGGATCCCAAAGAGGGCAATCTACAACGTAATCGTTAGTCATGTCAAAGATTTTATTCATTCGAGTTGTCAAAAGAAAGAGATCTACTACATGATAGTGCTTTAAGCATCTTAATTCCAAATATGAAAAAAATGAACAACACATGGACTATTTCGCAAAGTAGGTATTATCAACATGCTATGGAATTGCTTGACACAACAACAGTGTTCCATCAAAGAAATAAAGAAAGAAAGAGAGAAAAACAAATTAAATGGAGCTAGCTAGTAAGTGATAAGAAATGGAACCTAACTTAATCTTAAAAGCTAGTTCATAAGAAAATTAAATAATTTATCACTCACCATTAGTGTGAGAATTCAACACCCTCGCATGTCTAGGACTGGACATTTAGATTGTAAACAATATAAAGTAGGGGTGCGAAATCGAGTAAATTATGAATTAAGATATACCCGACTCTGATACAATAATATGAAAATGAACATTTGACTTAAATGATCGACCTCATATGCTAACTCATGAGGTATAGAGCCTTTGGATATTTATTTTAAAGACCTATAGGCTCAAAAAAATAAGTTGGGGTAAATTTCAACTTTTTTTTTTTTGGCTTATAAATGTAAATTTACAAGTTTTTAGATAATGTTTAAGTCAAACATGCCCAATTATTTTTTTGAGCTTATTTTAAGACAAAACGACTTTTAATTTGGCCTACCAAACAAAAAATTTCGAAAACAACTTATTGAAACTTATAAGTCAATCGAAACGGGCTCATAGACTACCCAAAAAGTCAAAATCATATAAGGAGACCAAATATACCAACTCTGTCAAGGTTTTTGCACTAAATGGGTGCAAATTTGTAAATTTTCGAATGCTGTTGGTAATATAGTGTAGTGATCTGACCTCGCTCTAAAAGTTCCAAAGCTAGGTCCACCATTTTGCCCCCATTTACTTTCTTCTAATTTTTAATTAACAAAGTGGAGTTTGCTTAAATTAGCAGTACTAATCTTCATTGCTGAGTTCCATTATTTGCTTCCAGACGCATAATGGTCAGCCAATCGCATTAGTTGAGCAATAAAAGTGCATCTACATTTTCTATTACTGGAAGATCTAGTACGTCATTGTTTTGGGGGAGAATCATATTTAAAATGTTTTTTATTTTTTGTTGCTAATAAAAGGAAATTCATTAAAGGAAGTCTAAATCAGGATCATTACGTACAGGAACTGGACGCAGTGTTTTAAAAGACATAAGTACTATATATTCTATAACTTTGAATATCCTTTTTATATCCGCTTTATGTGGATACACATATTTAAAATATGTCATAACATTTGTGTGCTAAGATTTTTGAAATTAATGACCCTAAATATAACATGAAAATTGTATTGTTACAAAAGATTCTTATTAAAGGTAAGATGGCGGTGTAAAATTAGTTATTTTACATTTTAGAAGTGTGTATTTTTTTACTTAGATTCGACTAAAAAGAATGTGTCGCATCAAGTGACGGAAGGACTATTTCATTCTCAACCTTTCCTCGTCCTATCTTAGAAAAACTAGACGTACAATTATTATTTTCTGACAGATTTGCTTTTTATTATTATGTTTTTTTATTCCCGAAGAAGATGCTGCTGTATGGATAAATACAGAAAATGTTTCCCTCAATGGACCACTTATTTATGGGACGTGCTAAAAATTAATAATCTGAAGGTGACAAAAAAGTATTTTTCTCTTTATTCATAGTACAAAAAAGATTCCTTTTTTTAATGGTTCATATATACACGTACAATTTTGGACGAGGAGGATTTATTGGAACTCTTTTGATATATGTTGCTCAGCTCGTAATATGCAGTTTCCGTAGTTTGATCGGAGGTCTTGTTTCAAATTATGTGCTTGTTGTATAGAATTCAATTCAACCTAAATTAGGTTGGCATGTGATTCACATCTCACAAACGTCTCATATTTTTATGAATAATGCTTTGTCAAAGGTATAATTAATTTGGTATTTGAGGCGATGTATAATTCATATTACGGATATTTTTAGTGTGATTTAGGGATTTTTTTTTTTTTTTGGTCATATTGAATTTCATGAGGTGATAACTTTTCCTTGTTTTGATTATTGTCAACACTAATAGCGTTTAGATATTTTATTTACAGCTTGTTTGGATGGTTGTTACCTATTGTATTGTATTCCGTTGTTAGTTTAAGTTCAATGTTTATTTTGTTTGTTACTTAGATTTTATTATATCATATCGTTAAATTCATAGTTACATATCGATTTGGCGTGATCATGTCGGCACCTTAATTTTTTCTTCTCATTTTGTCTTTGCTTATTATCTAAAAATTCATAGCTACATATCGATTTGGCGTGATCGTGTCGGTACCTTAATTTTTTCTTCTCATTTTGTCTTTGCTTATTATCTAATAATCCTATTTTATTATTTACTCTACTTTTTTATAATAGCTCTACCCTCTATCCTACTTTTCTTGTAAGTTTTTCCTTCTAGTTACTGTTGTGTTACATAATGTAATGACGGAAAACGATACAATCTATACAAACGTTGTGTTTATTAAAATAATACAGTGCAATAAAATACGAGGCAATGCAATATAATACGATACATTATGATATCAAATTGAACAAAGTATTAACAATCCACAAACCTATCTTTCCTATTAGGAAATGAGAACGTAGGAGAGATTGTTTATTATCTAATAATCCTATTTTATTATTTACTCTACTTCTTTATAATAGCTCTACTTCCTACCCTATTTTTCTTGTAGATTTTCCTTCAAATTACTGATGTATTACATTATGTAACAATGGAAAACGAAACAATCTATGCAAACATTGTAATTATCAAAATAATACAGTGCAATAAAATTCGAAATTAAACAATACAATATAATACGATACATTATGAATCTAGATGTAACAACCAACCAAACAAAATCAGATCATTGAGTCCATCAAATAGGCTTCAGTATATGTGGCTGTCACTACTAGGAAATGAGATACTTTTGTTCAATTTGATATCATCATTATCAGATTATTTCTTGTTTGGAAAAGTGGCCGTAATCGGAACAATACCACTCACCAGGAAATACTACGAGACAGAGTTGATGCATCCATCACTTTTGACAAGAATCATTTTATAGTGAAACAACATATTCGATACATTGCATCACCTTTTTACGAGAACAAAATTCTTCTACTCATAATTGCATATCAGACTGCTGTATTTGGGGATTATATATTATTAATGGTATTAGCCATCTTTGTGCATGTCTGGCATTCACAATAGTCGACCTTATTGGAGCACATACTAACAGTACTATTTCCTTCCCATTACGAGTTACCACTGTAATGTAACAAGTGTCACTAGCCTACAGTCAAGAAACTAAGGGTGGCATTCGTCAAAAAATGTCGACAATTTTGCCGGTTTTTTTTTTTTTTTAAAGAACATTTTCAACTGTACGCTAAACCAGTTACAAAGAAAAGCTTTTTAGTTTTTGCATTAAGAAAAACCTGTCAAGTAGTTTTCAGGTTTTTTCAAAAACTCTGAAACTGTCTGCATTAGCGTTTTAGGAGATATCTTACTTAATTCTAATAGTAACGTAAAAATAAGTCTAGGATACTATCGGAGCTTGAAGACGCCCTCTCTATCTCTACGTATAGTGTAAGGATACAGAGCACGCTACCCTCCTAAACCCCACCTATACTATGAGATTACACTAGGTATGATGATAATGATGAATAATGTAAAATAATACATTATTTAACTTTGGATTCACATCTTAATTAGTAGTACCAAAGTAATTAACTTTGGACTTGAGCTATGAACAATCTTCATGGTACAGTAACCCATCATGAACTACATGGCAAATATTAATTCCGAAAGTGCCCCAAGTCTTCAAAATTGTAATATGCTCTATGATCATTGGAGTAAATGAAAAATACTCACATATTTTTGCTAAATGCAGGTCATTGTTTGATTATTTTGGAGGATTACCAGTACAACATACATTAAGAGAAGTCAACACTATGACTAACATTTTTGTCTAAATATGATTATACTAATAATGCTACTATTGTTCTAGCTAGTATATTATACTTCTCCGCTTTTATTTATAAAATAATTTGTATATTAAATTATTAATGATCCTTCAAATCAAGTACGAAGGAGAAAGGGTCACTTTTTTGTAATGACAAGTTAGTAAACATAAATTTGTCTTATTCAGCAGAAAAAAAAAAAAAAAGAAATCCAAACAACTTTGTTTTGTAATTTCCTTTTTACAGTAGTTAGAGGAACTAGTGAAATCACTAGTTCATGGTGATAGTGGAGGTAGGAGTGACTTGATGAAGCTTAAAATATATACTACTGGTGGGAGAGGCATGTTTAAATTTACAATAATATCGTCTTTTCTTAGCATTGACTTCCAAATACCTTATTTATTTCCAGCAGTTAAATTAATAATTAACCGAGATCCTCATCTTATTAAGCTAATGGATAATGGATTTGAGCTATGATCATTCTACATTAGTGTAGCCACTACTAATGAACCAAATGGCAATCAGACACGGGCTGATGTCTCCTGCAATCCTCGAATGAAATTACATTAATGGCCTTCACTTGTTATCATTTTATTGTGGCAAGTACCAAAAGACAGGACGTGAACTGCAAAAGGTACTTGATTGTACTATACACATATAAATGTGATCGATTGGAGTTGGAGGCATTTATTTGTTTTTTATTTATGATTTTTTTGGAAATAACATCTCTACCTCTTAAAACAGGAGTAAGACCTGCGTACACTCTATTTTTCTCAAATCTTACTTTCTGAAATTTCATTGGGAATACTGTTGTTGTTGAGTTTTAAATTTTATGTCAGAGATATATATTAGGAAGGTATTAGTAATCGTTTTTTTTTTAAAACATATTTAGTTGATTATATTTAATATTGTAAATACAAGGTTTAATCTATACTTATTGAATTCGGCCGAACATGTGTTGTGAGCGGATGAATTTACATTACTTTCAAGCACCATTCGAAAAATATTCTCTAGATCAACTAAATTAGAGGAAAATTCTTGATAGTTGAAGCTAAATTAAAGATGACAATATTGCACTCTTTCCCAATAGCATTTTTCGTAACCCCTTACATGTAGAGCCAACTAATCTCAAATTCTGAGCAGAGTCTGTCCTTGTTTTAAATTTTTGTAAACTCCAACTAAAGTAGAGATTCCACTTCAATCATCAAGAAGATGAGAGATAAAACTCAGTACTCTTTCTACACTTCCTTACAATTTGATATATCATAATTTTGAAAGGGGTAATCCAATAGCAAATCCACAAATGGAAAGGGAAGTATTGGGGAGTTCTAATAGATGCATATATCACTAAAAAATAACGAATTAACTGTAAAATTAGTTATTAATCTGTTTCTATATAGTTCGTAGTTAATAGAATTTTTTTCATAATGCGTCGTTAAAAAAGAATTAGTAATATTTTTCGGTCGCGACAAAAATTGTCAACACCTAATTCTTTTTTTGTATGTCGATAAGATCGACGTAATCAAAGTAATAGGTGCATGATCGTCTCTACATCTCGCGATGGGTGGATCCATTTTTAAAAAATATCGTAAGATCAATTAGTTGACAATATTAAATTTATTGACACTCCGTAAATTTATTAAGTTCCGACTCCATCTTTTCAGAAAATCCGAAAACTCTTCTTTTTGGAAATAATACAAAAATATAAATACATATATGCACTTATGTAAAATAAAATAAGAACTCAGAGACATGTGCACTTAGGCTCTGGTAAATGTATGATCAAATTTGTTGTAGGGCTCTACTGTATCGATTGTCGTCATGGCAACTTTTGTAACATGAGTCCGAAGCACAGGAATCTGATTGGACCATAATATTATTTCTGAGGTGAGAATCGTTCAAGACCATATAAGGAAATTAAAGAATCATATTCCATCGATGTGAGATATCCAACACCTTTGCACGCCTAGACCTTAATATGGCGTCTTAACCAGGGGCGGAGCGTAGGCTCCAGGGAGTTCATCCAAATCCCCTCGGGAAAAATTACAGTGTATATATAAAGTTAAAATAACTTTTTATGTACATATAAGAGATGTTAACCTCGCTTCTTACGTGTATTCTTATATTTTCAACCCCCAGTGAAAAATCCCAGCCCGCCACTAATCTTAACGTAGGGTAAATTAAAAGTTGGGATGGATGTGACTCGGGCGTACTGTGATACCATCTTAAAAAATAAACCTTAGCTTGAGCCAAACTCAACTTCAGAAACTACCTCAAAAGGTTAGGATTGTTCAAAATTATATACGGATATCAAAGGACCACATCTATACGTCCAACATACATTAATTAAGGGCCAAAAAGGCAACTTTAATTTAGTGGAAGGGATTGTTTGTTCGTCCACTGACACAATCATTGGCAATAAAATTTATTTACTTTCACATTATTCTTGGCTCACATAATCTCAGAAACTTTGTCAGTAGCAGTCAACAGTTATTCCTCTTCCTATATAAGGTGAGCAGCAAACCAAAGTTGATAACCCACCAACTTGTTATCTCACACACTTTAGTACTGATATACCATCTTAGGTGTTTTATAGCCAAAAATATGGATAAGATAAAAAGAGCAGAAGAATCAGTAGAAATTGATGAGCAAAAATGGGTTTATGATTCCTCTGTAGATCATAAAGGAAGAGTTCCTCTCAGGGGTTCAACTGGTGTCTGGAAAGCCTCCCTCTTCATTATCGGTAAGCATCTGTATCCATGCATAGTTTTTAGTCAGCAGCGGAGCTAGATGGGCAGAGGGGGGTTCGTTTGAAAATTACAGTATATATAAGATCAAAAATATTATATTTATATATAGTAGATATTGAACTCTGATAAAAATCCCATCTCAGTCTTTACCTGTCAGTTCTAGTATCCTAAAGCTAAGCTATCAGTGACAAACCAAAGGTGAAATAAAGCTTTAGCTTATGTTACCTAGTCAGTTATAGTGTCCCCCTTTGGTTGAAAGAATGACCGATATGATCTTAGACAACTTTCGTTTCATGAGTTACGTACTTTTGAGATTTAGTTAGGTCCAAGGTCCAATTTCTTCGCATATTATAAAAGTCAAACTCATCTTCTTTCTTGATTTATGCAACGTTGGGCTCCATATTATATTGTTCATGTGTCCAGCTGTGAGCTTACGAGGTATTAGAGTTTCTCATGTTGGTTGAAGATAATATGTTGTTTCTGTCTCGAACAGCTCTCACCTCATAAATTAGCTTGTAAGATTATCCATTTGAACCTTAAAACTAGCTAGAGTAGATGCTTTTAACATAGTAATAAGTGTAGCCTACTAAAAAATTTTCGATAAGTAATCGTCCCATAATAAGTGTAAAATATTTAGTCAAAAATTTTTGTCCCGTAATAAATGTCGGCTAGGAAATGTCACTTAAAACCAAGACATAAATTGGCTAGTTTTTTCCAATTCTACCCTTAGACGAAAACTTACAAGTTAAAGTAACATCTAAATGATGATTGAAAAAACCACATTGTAACTTGATAGTGAATTCCCAATGACAAAAGGATTACTACTTGTGTATGTTCTAATTAAGAAGAAAAAGTAATTTATTTTTATTATATAGGGGTAATTTAGTAAACTTCACATTGCATTATTGATTTCTTAATATGCGTGTTTTTGGCTTAGGTGACATTTATTATGGGACAGAAGGAATATAATACAAAGGAGTATGGCCAAACAACTAAATTACATTTTCACTGTCTTAATAAGTCTAAAGCTAGGCTTCTGGTTTGTCAATCGTTCCATCTTTCTCATGCTCACGGAATGCATGATTAATTGTTTTGGAGTCTCTGGTCTAAAACAAACATTTGAAAGGGAAAAAGAAAGAACAGAAGCGACAAGGTCGTTGGGGGTCCTCAAAAGCACTATTATAATGTTACAAATTGTTATCTCTGAATCTATGATGCCATATAATATTACTATATCTTATCTCATTCTCTTTAATTTTGTGGAGCTAAACTCATATGGGTCGGTTCTTGTAACAGAAACCTTGATGAGATATTGAGTAAATTCCCTAAAAGGTCATCACGTATTAAGAATTCATTTACAAATATCACTTTTGTTTCTTTTCAGACTAGAATATTATCCAATTATCACTATTACACAAAATTCTCCTTCTCTCATAGTTGATATGCCATGTCAGATAAAATTCTATTTTTTAATAACAAATTCATTTAACTCATCAAATCTATTTAATTCAATCCAACTCAAATTCATTTAACTCTGTGTCTTACACACATTTAACCTGGTTAGAAAACATTAAAGAAGCATAACTTTTATACCCAATTTTGATTTTTTTTGCATTATGCATCCTTAACGTATACTCTCTTTTATGATTTGCACCTATCCTATTTTTAAAATTATATGCACCCTAATCTCTGTAGTTTCTTATAAAACCATGCATAAAAGACTTATTAGCAAAATTTAAATGAAAATAGAATTTAAAAAGTGACCTCAAGCAAAAAGTCACACGTACGGTGCAAATAATCCATCCTAAACATATAACACAACGTAACCTGCCATTGATACTCCTGTTGTATATTATACTAGAGATATTTGGTTACAAGAAGTGTATAATTCCAATTTTGATCGTTTAACAATCTGAGAAGTATAGTTGTAAATTCCTACTGTCTCATTTAGTACCGATAGTCTCATATGACGTTTTTTATTTGCTATTCACTATTCAGTCTAGCAAAAGGATCCTTACATATTCTTTCCATTTTTGTTAGCCATTGAAGTAGCTTTGATAAATCAAGAGTTTGATAATAAAGTGACTTCAGATATTTTTCAATAACTTAACATTTGATAATAAAAAATCGAAAAACTTCTATGCCCTTAAGATATTAAATCAAAAAGAGAAAACCCGACTCTTGAATCCTTTTGGAAAGCCATAAAATAATTAAAGTTTGTATTAATGGAGAATATTTGAAAAATAATTCAATTTTAGTAAAACTAGAATTTTATTTGACAAGGCATGCCAATTAGGAGAGGAGAATATTTTTTTTTGGTATATTCTGAGGAAAACAGTGATAGTTGAGTAATATTTTAGTCCTAAAAGAAACAAAAGTGATATCTATAGGCAATTCTCAATATATGAGTGATCTTTTAGGGAATTTACTCTGAGATATTTTGATATTTCGTGTCTTTTCTTTCCACAATTGTTTCCTTGACTCATTTATTTTCTTTGATTATTCTAGAGTAATGATAAAATTGTCATCCATTTGACCTATAAACGGGGGCAGAGCTACAACTTTGGATGTGGGTTTGGCAGCACCTAGTAGCTTCAACTTAGATCGTGTAATTATATTAAAAACTTAACATGTATATATAATTTATCCAAAACACATGAAGTTGTATTTCTAGAATTCAGATCCCATAAATTCAAAATCCTAGCTCCGTCTTTGCATAGCAGTTCTAGTTTCGAGCCGTTGAATCAGGCAAGGCATTGATGCTTGCGTCGGGATATAGGCTCCTTGACCTTTGTTTGGACCCTGTTTAAACACGGGATACTTCACGTACCGAGTTGTCTTTTTATCGAGCATATACAAACATCACTAAGAAAAGTGATACTTACATGATCAGTTATAGTTCCTCCTTTAGCAAAAGGATAATTGCTTTTCAAAACAGTCCCCATTAACAGAACATTGTTGATCATAGCAGTTCAGTTCTTGGCGCCTTGTTAAGCGCTGTAGTTATTGATCAGCACTGCTCAAGATATAGTTTCTTTTCACTTGGTTGACACTCTTGACAGTGGTTTGACAAAAATTGTAAGTGGTCTACTATTATCTAGTAGATAAACTTACTGCTGTCTGCGACGTCCTTTTCTAATTTTTCTAAAAATAGATTAAGTGACTAGAAAGTTCTCTGTCATTATATATGACTCCACCTCATTAAAGTGGCGCTGTGGCGGAGCAAGGTTTTTTCACTAAGCGGGATTCAAGATATAGAAAAACTAAATATATGAATAAGCCAAAGGAATTTAACATATACTATCATACATACAGCAAAAAAAATATTGACCTTGTATATTACCCTAGCTCTCCCCTGCCTGTTGCTGCATGTAAATTTTCTAGATTTGTCCTAGTGATAGGTTCCATCCTAGTGAAACAAAATCTTAGTATCTAGACACAAGATTTTTTTTTACATCACTGCTTATATTGAGAATTACAATTTCTACCTAAATTATATATGTAGAAGAGCTTACCCCTGAAATCATCCTCAATTATATTAATTCTCATGGTTAAGAAAAAAAAAAAATTAAATAGGTGATTGGATGTTCGTTTTGTTAACATGTTGCTTTCATGGTAATGCAAAATCAGTGACACTAATGAATTGTCACCTTTTTTAACAGTAATTGAATTCAGTGAGAGGCTGAGTTACTTTGGATTAGCCACAAGTTTGATCATATACCTAACAAAGGTCATCCATCAAGACCTCAAAACAGCAGCAAAAAGTGTCAATTACTGGGCCGGTGTCACCACTTTGATGCCATTGCTTGGAGGATTTCTTGCTGATGCATTCTTGGGAAGATTCTCCACAGTTCTTGTCTCTTCCACTGTCTACTTGCTGGTAACACAATTTTCTTCCTTGTAATCTAGAACATGGAATGACATTTAGACACTGCTGAAAACACAGGATTATTGATGGATAAATTTTGTAGCTAAACAACAAAATCTGCCGTTAATACATTTTAGAAACATATTAACCAGGAAGTTCGTAGGTAATTTTTTTTTTTTTTTGAGTGAGAGTATTAAAGAAAAGCATGTGCCAAAGCTTTTAAACCTACTAGTATAGGAACATTGATCAATTGTTGATTACTAAAATTGGCTTTAATTTTCAATTATTGTTAACTTTGTTTTGCTTTTGCTTATAGAGGTTATATATCAATTTTCGGAAAGCTAATCCTGTTTGAACATCAGAAAATTGGATCAAATAATCAACTAACCGTAAACACAATTATTTTCGCAGAAGCATTGAACTTTATAACTAGCCGGCTGAATTCACTGCTTACTTTTTCTATTCGGTATATATAGAGTATACACTAATTATACATGGTTATACAAATATTATACATGAATTATACACTATACTATATGTCCTTTGGCTCTTTTAAGTTTAAACAGTTGGGTGGGTGACTATTTAGGTTAATTCATCAATCATTCTTTTGCCTAACGAAACACAAATGATCTTGCAGGGCTTGCTTCTCTTGACAATGTCTAGAGTGGTCCCGAGTTTCAAACCTTGTGACACTGACCTCTGTAACGAACCAAGGAAGATCCACGAAGCGATTTTCTTCCTTGCGATCTACTTAATCTCAATTGGAACCGGAGGGCACAAGCCTTCTCTAGAGAGCTTTGGTGCTGATCAGTTTGATGATGACTATCCCGAAGAAAGAAAGAAGAAAATGTCCTTTTTCAACTGGTGGAATTTCGGGCTCTGTTGTGGGCTATTACTTGGTGTTACTCTAGTTGTTTATGTACAAGACCAAGTTAGTTGGGCTATGGCTGATTTGATCCTCACATTAGTTATGCTTTCTAGTTTAGTGATCTTTGTTGCAGGGAGACCATTCTATCGTTATAGAAAAGCAACTGGAAGTCCCTTAACACCAATGCTGCAAGTGTTTGTTGCTGCAATTAGAAAAAGAAATCTTCTTTTTCCTGCCAATCCTTCTCATCTACATGAAGTTCCAAAATCAGAAACTAGCAGAATGAGGCTTTTGTGTCACACCGAAAAGCTCAAGTAAGATTCGATCATAATCCTGATTTTTAATTGGGCTTTTTTCAGTTTTGGCCTAACGGCCAAAATTAATTGCGGGTGCTAGCCAAAACATACAAAAACTATACATTGGGGTCGTTTGGTAGGATGGATAGGATGGGATTGGATTATTAATCCAATGGACTGAAATTAATCTTATGTTTGGTTGGTGGGATAAATTCTTTGATATCCCATCCAATCCATCTACATGGAATAAGAGGTGGGATAAGTTATCCCATATAAAGGGTGGGATTATTTATCCCATTTTATCCCACCCAATCCCATCTACATGGGATAAGCCATCCCTCCTACCAAATGATCCCTGATTATGTATATTACATGTATATTTATGTATATCATATGTATATTATACTTAATATACAAAACACAAACATTTACTGGTTATTATGTTTTAGAGCGGTTTAAAAACATAATTACCCCCCTTTTATTATGCAAATAACACTTTCAATGTAGGTAATGTAACTGATTTAATTTGTGACTATTTTATTAGGTTCCTCGATAAAGCTGCAATTCTTGATGGCACACAAGATTCAATAGTACAGCAGCAGAATCCATGGAGACTTGCAACTGTGACTAAAGTGGAAGAACTGAAGTTAATTATCAACATGATTCCCATTTGGCTAACAACTATACCATTTGGTATCTGTGTAGCACAAGCCGCGACATTTTTCATCAAACAAGGCGTGACACTGGACCGAAAGATTGTTCACAATTTTGAAATCCCCCCTGCATCAATTTTCGCCTTAGCAGCCGTTGGCATGATAATATCTGTCAGTATCTACGACAAAATCCTAGTACCTGTCCTAAGACGGGCAACAGGAAACGAGAGAGGGATTAGTATTCTACAAAGGATCGGTATTGGGATGATTTTCTCTGTTTCTACTATGATCGTTGCAGCCTTGGTCGAAAGAAAAAGACTTAATCTTGTTCACAAAAATCCACTCGAAGGCTCGAGTTCAATGAGCGTGTTTTGGCTGGCCCCGCAGTTCCTTATAATTGGAATAGGAGATGGATTTACCTTAGTGGGATTACAAGAATACTTCTATGACCAAGTGCCTGATTCAATGAGAAGTTTAGGCATTGCATTTTACCTAAGTGTAATTGGTGCTGCAAATTTTGTTAGCAGCCTCTTGATAACTATTGTGGATCATATCACAGAGAAGAATGGGAAGAGTTGGTTTGGGAAGGATCTGAATAGTAGCCGGCTCGACTATTTCTACTGGTTGTTGGCTATCATCACAGCAGTGAATTTGTGTGTCTATGTTATTGTTGCGAGGAAGTATTCGTACAAGAATGTTCACTGTAAGGCAACTATATCTGTGGCTGATTGCGACGATGGGGATGATCGCGTCGCGATGGCTTAGTATATATAAATATGTATAACTCTATTAAGTTTTCTTTTTAGCATGCTGCTGAAATAATAATATCAGTGTATTAAAAACAAAATATTCCTCTTGATCTTTCCTTGTTAAATCCAAGTCCCCTCAATGCTTTTCCTTAAAGAGAAAGGATGAGAATTGAAATATTAAATAATTAATGAGAGTGCCAAATAGGGGTGTCAATGGTTCTTGAAAAAATCGACTTAACGGGCCGAATCGAATCATGCCTAACTGATTATTAGATTTCTTCTTTTTTATAATAAAATCGGATTTCTACACAAATTTGTAACTGTACCGAATAATTAGAATAGATTTTAAATTTTATTTAAACAAATCGAAATTCTTTTGAACCATACCAAATAAATCAGTATATGTAAAATATATTTGTATAATCAAGTTTAAAAATAATAAAGCATGAAATATTTTGCGTTGGTCTGGGGGTGATAGAAAGACTACAAGCCAACAAGCAAGTAATACCCAAAGTTCCAACTCCCAAAACTATTTTGCTATTTATATCAAAACTACATTAATTCTAAAAAAACATTAGTTCTAAAATATTTAGTTGTGAGCCACAAGGTATTACAACAATATTATTGAGTAACAAGTCATTAAGTATTAGATATCTTTGATGTCGTAAGATTTTTCTTATTGGATAACAATCTTAGTATACTGATCAGTTCATGAGTCCCGTAATTTTGACTAACATGTTTTCACTCGTGTAATTTAAATTTCTCGTTTTTGCTTAATTTGTTTTCCACTACTATAGAACCATGGGATGGATATCTATTATGGTGTTTCCTTGCATCACCTTCTAAAATAGTATAAATGTTTAGAGAGTTTTTACCAAAGTTCTATGCAATAGGCCTGGTCACGTGTTTTAACTTACTTGTAAGTTGTAACTCTTAGGTCTTAAAAAAAAAAAAATCGAAATTGACCGAATTATACCGATATCGAAGAGAAATCGTGATAACTAGGACAATTTTGAAAAATTCTAATCTTGATTATACAAAATAAAATAACCAAAAAATGGGTATGATATAGATTTTATAAAATACCGGCCGAACCGAATCATTAACACCCCCAAATATCAATCCTAAATGACTTTCACTTGTTCAGAGTAAGAAGAATATATGCCACTAAAGGCCAATTCAGGAATGAAAAAATAAGACCAGAACTTGTTCTCTCTGATATTTTAGGGGATTTACTTGACGGCCCTATTGATGATTTCATTGAGCTGAAATTAGCCCATCGTGTTGCACTTGAGCTTCAAATCTAAAAGGGAAATTATGGAAATCTATCACTGTTGAATTTGAGCTTTGATTTTTGGAGTTGTCATTTCTATTTTTTAGTTAATTAAAGGTTCAGAATATGTTTTTCGTGGTGTGATGAAGCTTAAATCCTTAAACCCAACCGAGATAGGGGTGAATATCGAACAGGTCCGCCATTTATATCTAAAATTTTGGACCATTTTTGTGAGCCTTTGGATCGAATTTCAGGTTGAACGTCGAGGTTGAAGGAAAACAGTCTTATATATGTCACGTGTATATCATATGTAGGTCATTTGTATAGGTATGTCATGTATATAATACTAATGCACATGACACAGCTAAGATATATACAACATATACAAATGACATAAACTGATATGCATGTGAAGTACACGGTCTAAGGTAGATGATTTATGTTGGTGGTGATGGTATATATATGGTGACAGGGGCGGATTTAGAGCATGCCGAGGATGTTCACCCGAACACCCTCGGCAAAAAATTACAGTGTATATATAGGGTAGATTTTCTGTGTTTATATACATATATTAACTTTTGAACACCCGAAAAAAAAAAGATTTGCCTATTTCGTTGGTGTTCAAAATTGTCATTGCATCCTAGGTTTGATTCCATTGACAACATTATTTTTTATATTTAGCTTTTGTTTTTTTTGAACCCCCGAGTGAAAATCCGGATTTTTTATGGTGAAGGTGCTGGTGATTTTGGGTAGTGACGGAAGAAAAAAAGTTGAATTGGTGAGTTGGTATGCAATTTTGGCTAAAATGGAGGAAGGGCAAATTTAAGCCACTTTTGCAACTTTAAGGGCATATATGGACTGATAATCTATATATAATATAAAAACGGTGATGTAGGAAAATAATTTTTATTTGACTTTTTTTTTGACATTTTCCTCTCATTTCTCTAATTTACTAAATAAATTGTTAAAAGGTTTCATCCCTCCACCCATAATAAAGACAATAGCATTTGCGATTAGATATTTCCGTAACATTTTTTTTCGAATGAATCGTGTAGCATTTTTTTCATTTTTGTAACCTCTACTTACAATTGTATTTAATGTGCATTTATTCCTCACAATTAAGCTGATTATTAATTCTTATATATGCCTCTTAATAATTCTTATGCACTATATAGGATTGGAGTGATCTTGTGCATACTCTAATTTGTATTTGTATGCTCTAATTTACTGTTTGTTTATTTTTAGCAATATGTTATTGAAAAATGAGAGGAAGTTGTGGAAAGGGAGGTTAGTCTACAGAGACTTCAAATAAACACACAAGGTATGTGGGGTGTGGTATTATCTTCTTTCTGCTTTGCAACTTTTATGCTTAATTGTACCACCGATTTGCAGAAGTGATATTGCCATTTGACAACAAACAATTAAATTACACTTTTTTGCGTCACAACAGGAGAAAACATTTTATGAGTATGCCTGCTCTCTATGTAATAGTGATTGCTTTCTAAATTATATGATTACATGCTGCTATGAATTACCCTCGGCAGACAGTACTGGAAAAGAAATAATTCAGTAATCCATTAAAAGTTGGGTTGTGCCGAATGAGGTAATTTTCAAGGTTACACCTCAAATATATCTATTAAACAAGAATTCTTTAATTAATGAACCTTGAAATTTATAAGCGGTACAAATCTTTTCCTATAAATCAGGTGTTCTATATATGTAATTTCGCTTTATAATCTATATTATTATGTAAAGCTTATATTATTATCTAAAATAAATGACTGATAATGCCAAATTTTATAACTCAAACATAAATTTATGTATTCCATCCTATTAGTTTCACTTTTAAATGGAAATAAATTTTCATCTTATCCTAATTTCTTACCATTTGTGGGAATGGATTTACCATCATCTTCATCTTTTGATTCAAGCTCACACAGAAGAAACCCTAAGTCTAAAGCGGAAGTACAAGAAGCTGTTTTGACTTCGACCAATTCGAATGGATTCATGAAAAAGAAGAAATTTTGAAAAAAAAGTTTGGATCATTTAAGTGGAATTGAGACTCGGACCATTCGAGAGAAATTATTCTTAGATCGAAGACACAAATATAGAGATAAACTTACATGGATAAGTATCTGTTGTGTATACATTTTCGTATTTATTAAAAAAGTATATTCTAAGAATATTATTTCAGATAGAATTAGTTAAGAATAAACCAATAACAATTAGACAAAATTGTATAGGAATTTAGATTTTCTTTATTTTACAATTAAGTACATGTATAAATAAGTAAAATACACATAATATACAAGAAAAAATTTTTATGGTCATTTCTTGGTATTCTCACATCGGTATCGGAGCAACTAAATTAATACAAAAATCATCAATCACTCTAAATCGAAAAAATAATAGAATCAAATGTGGATTACATTTCGTGACTTAATTTAACTCGAAATCATCCTTACTTTCTTCGTACCTCGATGCGGGAATGGTGTTGGTCGATTGTCCTGATGGTCTTTACGGGGATGAAAGAGATATATCCTTATTGCCTTGTCAATTTTCTTTTAGCTTGGTTTTATCTTTCATCTATTGTTTTTTCTTCTCTTGCTCGAGAATCTTGATTTTGCAACCTTGGAGTAGATGCAATGATATGGTTTCTCTGGTTGCTAAATTCCATCATAAAAGAAATTGCAAACGGGTCATTTACTTGAACGACAAAAGAACTTTGGGTAAGCTTGGAGCACAGGTTTGGACAAACCAATGGTGCCAAAGTTTTTCATCTTAAGAAAGAATTGAGTAGGTTGACACAGGGAACTAGTAACATTGCTAGTTACTTCACCAACCTCAAAAGGATCTGGGATGAGCTTGATTCACTTAACTCAAATATCAAGTGTACTTGTGTATGTTCATGTGAAGGAAAACATAAACTGGAAAAATCCATGGATGATAAGAGACTCATGGAATTTCGTAAATGTCGAATGACTATGCACAAGCTAGAGAAACATTCTAGTGATTAATCTTTACCGGACATTAATCAAACTTTTGTTTGAGATGCCAGATGAAAATCAAAGAGAGATGAGTCCTATTATGTCATCGATTCTTCGCTTTTATGGCTGGAAATATGAATCACTTTAAGGGTGCAAAATAAGTTCAAAGAAATGCGGGACATGTCTCGTACGGAGACGCGGAAACCCATATCCCAAATTCAACAACATACAGCAACATAAGTTCACAAAGCAGGCACAAAAGTTCAAAGGAAAAAGAGGAAAATATAATCCTAATATATCTTGTACTTATTGTGGAAAAACAGGGCATGTTGCAGATGATTGTTATAGGTTAATTGGGTTTCCTGAGGATTTTCAGTTCACAAATGAAAAAGGGGTTCAAATCAGGAGTAATGGAGTCCTACTAACAGAGGAAAGTGAAAGCAGGAACAACAATTTTATGAGCTTAACACACCAAATGATCTTACAATGGAACTTCAATCAATTTGTCCAGATGTTTAAGCAAATGAAGGTGGATGACAACAACAATACGCGTGGACGAGATTAATGCTACTACGCGGTACAATCTTAAAATATCTTGGATCATGTTTTTCAGTCATTAATTCTAGTACCTGGATCATTGATTCCAAGTGAATTATGTGTTTTAATTCAAAGTCCTTTCAATCATAATCATATTTAAAATATCCTTGACTATTAATCTTCAATTGTCAAACTATCCAGTTACTCATGTTGGTATAGTCTCTATTGCCTAATTTTTTTTAAAAAATGTTCTATATGTTCCAAGTTTCAAGTATAACCTCGTATCTGTTCATAGGTTTTGTACTCGGATTTGCATGTAACCTATTTTTCACATAATGATTGTAGCTAATGACCTTTTAATAAAGGAAGGGTCAAGTTTTTGGTAAAGCAAGGAGGGTCTCGGACGCCCAAGTCTTAAGTCAACTCCTAAGGAATCTAGTTCAGTCCACAATTTGAGAAATAGTGTTTTAGTTCATCTAATGTAGTCTCTAGTTTACCGAATTCTAGTTTTGTTGTTGACCCTAGTGTTTCAAATTCTGTTTCTTTTCCTGTTTGTACAAATGAAACTTCTAATGTAAACTTGTGACACATTAGATTGGGGTATTTGCCTTTATCATCAATGAAAAATGTCAGTTTCATTTCAATTCCAAAGGACTTTGATTGTGTTTGTGATATCTGCCCAAAGGCAAGACAATCTAGATTGCCTTTTTCTCTAAGTCAAATTACTTGTAAGTCTCCTTTTGAACTTATTCATATTGATACTTGAGGACCCTATAAAGCTCCTATTTATAATCATTATAAATATTTCTTAACCATTGTTGATGATTACAGTAGAGGGACTTGGACCTTTTTATTATCCACTAAAAGTAATGCCTTCACAGTATTACAGAATTTTCTAAATATGGTTGAAAGACAATTTCATGTGAAAGTGAAAGTAATCAGATCAGATAATGCCTTAGAATTAGGAAAAAGTGAGGCAAGTTTGAAATTTTTTAGTTCAAAAGGGATCATTCATCAGACCTCTTGTGTGGCTATCCCACAGCAAAATGGAATAGTTGAAAGGAAACACAGGCACTTACTTGAAATGGCTAGAGCATTGTCATTCCAGTCTCAAATTCCTATTTCCTATTGGGGGGAGTGTATTCTCACTGCTACCTACTTGATTAACAGATTATCTTCTAAGGTAATTAATGGAAAAACACCTTATGAGATTATTTTTGGTAAAACTCCTACTTATCAGCATTTGAGGTGTTTTGGTTGACACGCCAACACTTTGGCTCATGGGAGAGATAAATTTCAATTTGAGATGTGTGTTTCTAGCATCTTAATGATGATTGCTACTTCGATTTGGATACTAATATGTTTGTATCTAGGGATGTTCATTTCTATGAATCAATTTTTCCTTTTGTAACTGATCAATCTTCTTTGTTTTCAAAATACTATAAAGGCATCCAACTATACATTCTTTTTATCTTCAGAAAAGCGCAAAATGAGTACTAACTTTGAGATGGCGTATACGTGATTTCGAGGATTCAAATTTGCCTAACATTTGCCTCGATACCATGGCTCAACAATCATTCTTCCTCTCACTCACCACGTCAAGTTTCTTCACCTATATCTCCTATTGTTGATCTTAGGAGGTCCACTAGATCTAACAAAGGTGTTTTGCCAACTCATTTTTAAGACTTTTATTGTAATTCCATTTTTTAGCCTTTCCTTTGAATCGTTTTGACACTCCTTCCACACCTACCATACTATCTTTTCATGCCCCTCTCTCTCAATCAACTACTCTTATAATGGTTTCGTCATTGAATATGAAGTTATGCTTGAGGATCGCCGAAATTGGTGGAGGAAGGCTATGGAAGATGAATTTGCTGCTTTACAAGCTAATAACACTTGGGATGTTGTAGAGTTACCAACTGACAGAAGAGCTTTACCTTGTAAATGGGTTTACAAAGTAAAGAAACATGCAGATGGTACCTTAGAAAGATTGAAAGCCAGGTTGGTCATTAGAGGTGATATACAAAAAAAAAAGGATAGATTTGGACTAATTTTCCCCAGTGGTCAAGATGATCTTGCAATGTGTTTAATTTGACAAGGTGAATGGATTTCTCGGTTGATGTGAATAATGCCTTTGCAAGGGGATTTGCAGAAGAGGTTTATATGAGGTTTCCTACTTCTCGGTCCAACACCTAATTTTCTGCCAAACTCGGGAAATCTTTGTATAGGCTCGAAGCTAATGTAGGCAATGGTGTTTGCCAAGCTTGCGCCTTCAAGGGAAGAAATCCAATGATTACTCATTGTTCTTTAAACAAATCGGGAAAACTATTGTCACTTGCGGTCGCACGTGGATGATATTCTCATTGCGGTGATGCTTATCGGAAGGAATAACATCTCTCAAAACATTTCTACATTAAGGATCGGTGGTCCTTTTATTTCCTTGGTATGGAAGTTCTAAGAGAGGGGAATTATATGACGAAATAGGGCGATTTGCTTTTTTTGATGTCTTTTTTAATCTCGTTTTTTGTATAGCGATTCAGATTCATATATGGAGGATCCCAAAAACAAGCACATTATTGGTAAATTGAACTATTCGACACAGTACCTTTTACGAGTCTTTGTGTTAATTTTAAGTCAATTTAAAAAAAAAATATTTGTTACATTATGATGCGGCATTAGGGTTGTTCGTTACCTCGAAAGCGCGTATCCATCAAACTTTTTATGTCTTTATCTCCTTCCTTTGCACTCAACGCTTTTTGTGATGCCGACTGGGCGTCTTGTCGTGATTCTCGACGTTCTATCAGTGGATTTTTTTATAAGTTTGGGTGGATCTAGTTTCTTGGAAAAAACATCTCATTTTCTGTCGTCGGCGGAGCGAATATCGGTCACTAGCCCGAGTCGATTGGTTCTTGAATACTTGGTTCTCGCTTATTGACCGATTTATATTTAAAATTTGGGCACTCCGATTTTTGTGAGTTGCTTTGCTCGTAATCCTGTATTTCGAGAGCGGACGAAGCACGTCGAGATCGATTGCCACTTTGGAAGCGGTATCTCTCGGCCTTATTTCTCTCTATATGTACCATCGAAGGATGTTGGTGGTGATCTTTGGTATGTATATTCACCATGGAATTCTTGGCAAGTTAGGGCTCACTACGCTCCCCTCCACCTTGAGGGGGGATGTTGGAATGGATTTACCATCGTCTTCATCATCTTCATCTTTTGATTCAAGTTCGCACGACAAAAAAGTCTATAGTGTATATAGAAGGCTGTTTGACTTCGAGATTTTTCTATGTACTTAAAAAGTACATTTATAAAAGGAAAATGGGCCAAATAAATCATTTAGTGGAATTGGCCCAGCTCGGACATTCGGAGAATTGGGATACTGTTCGAGACACAAATACAAGAGATAAACTTGCATCTAGGATTTGTATTATGTATATAGTTGTACCAACATTATTTTTTATATTCTAAGAATATTATTTCAGATAGAATTAGTTAGGAATGAACCAATAACAATTAGATAAAATTGTATAGGAATTTAGATTTTCTTTATTTTACAATTCTCATGTACATGTATAAATTATGGATAATATGGAAGAAAAAAATTTTCTATAACTGTTCTTGGTATTCTTACACCATTTGGTGTCACGGTCCTATTGTTTAATTCACATTGAAATATTCTTAATATCTATTTACATGAATCTACTTTTTTATTATTTTTAATATTCAATGTTAGGAAAAGACTATTGAAAATTCAATTATCATAGTGTCTTTTTTTACCGCGCGAAGCGCGGACATATTCACTAGTGTAATATTGAGGACATATATGGACCGATAGTTCAACGGAGGGCAATATTAAACCTTTTTCAACAGTAGAGGGACAAATATGACCCTTTTCCACGTGAGATTTTTCATTAGTTTATTTATTTATTTGGTCAAACAGAAAAATGAAGAAATTTTTACTTTAATCGTCAATTTACAGTAGCATTTGTTTTACTACCTTTTTAATAAAATTATTATGAGTTTGAAGTTAAAAAATATATCTTCCTTAAAGTCTACAAGCATGTGAAAAAAAACACCATTAAAGACTCTAGAAATTTAAATTTAAACTCGGAAAAAATATTAGTAAAAGTTATTTTTGAGAGGGTGTACTGTGGTTGAAATTCATTGGAAGCTCCTAGATGAGGCTACATACAAAATTTGACAAAATTGAAGGTACTTTGGATTGGTTTGGGATCAAAATTCAGAGCTAAGTTCAAGCTAGGAAAGCACTACTGTTACATTGTAGATCACACAAAATATACATCGGGAATACATAGATATTTTAATTGGGATATACACGGATATAAACCACCATATTTCCTCCGTCATACTCTTATATCCTCCGCCACACCAACAGGAGCGGAGCCAGTACAGGCCAAGGGGGTTCATTTGAACCTCTTTGGCGAAAAATTACAATGTATATACAAAGTAAAAATTATTTTTTTATGTATACATAGTAGATATAATACCCCCTTGGCTTCTTTGTTTGTCTACTTCTTTATATTTTTTAACCTGCTTAGTGAAAATTCTGGCTCCACCACTGCACACCAATACTAATAAAAGTATCATAACCACCCTTTATTCCGTCTTATCAATACAAAACACTAGTTCAATCGACCATTAGAGCACCAAATGATGTGAATCGTGAAAGGGATAGACAAGAAATAAAGATAGCAAGTAGGAGTTTAGAATCGACCCAAATTGGAAGCAATAATTAATTAGAACATTCACTAGCAAACAAATGAATCTGAAATAGAGGAATACTTCTAGTGGAATACCTCTTGAAAACATCCTTGTAAAGTTGTCATCAACAATGATATTCCACCATCAACCACTCAAAGAAAACATCCATAAGCAAAGTAAGCTCCCCTAAAAAGTAAAAACGAAAAGAAAAGACTACTTACGCTAAGGGCAATTCGCACGACTGTCGCTGTCTTGGGGTGGTCTTTAATTTCTGGCCCTTATCGATGGTCTTTAATTTTTTCCCTTAGGCACTTTAAGTAATAAAAAAATGGTCGAAAATATCCCCGACAATCAGATTTCGAACCCCAGCAAAGTAAAATAAAAATTGCAATGCAAAGTTACATAGAAACTATGCCTTTTGCGGCATAATTCTGCATAAATTATGTTATCCTATAGAACTATGCTGGACAAGTCATAGTTTCTATGCAACTTCGCCCAAATAGGCATAGTTTCTATGCAACTTTGCCCAAATAAGCATAGTTTCCATGAAAACCTTGTCTTGCGATTTTTTTTTCCACTTTGCTAGGGTTCGAATCCAGAATCTCTAGGTTCATAGACCAGCGAATAAGAATACTTTGGCCCACAAGTTTTCATTAAATGAGAAGTAGGGACAAAAATTAAAGACCAGTAATTTAAGGGGCAAAAATTAAAGACCAGTCCATATGAAGGGAAATCCGCACAAAGAGAATGCAGGTTCTAATTAAGGCTACAATAGCCAAACTATCTACTCCCTCCATTCACTTTTACTTGTCGACTATGGACTTTGCACACACCTTAAGAAATAATAAACGAAGTGCATATTTTACCATGATGTTGCACCTCGGATTTTCACACGTTAAAGTCGCATCATGAGTTAGTCGACGCAAGTTCAAAAGAAATTATCTTAAGGTTAAAAGGGATTGAGCTTATTAATATAAATGGCTATAAGAGTCTATAAAAAGAATATTAGTAAGTGGCAGAAGGTTTGGAGGGTGAATGAATCAAAAAAGCATGAGTTCGTCAAAAGTTGGCAAGTTGGGAATATGATAACTTGTACTTTTGGGTGAGATTAGGAGTGCTTCACATGCTAAGAAAGTAATGATATGAAGTATTTGAATCATATAATGGTCTCTTGTTAAGTTTGGAAGTCAAACGAGTTGTAATACGAAAGTCGACAAAGGGCGTCGCAAGTTAAGTTTGTAAATTTCACTGAAATTTGAGTCAGATATCGCTGAGCTTTTCTCTCAATCTACTTAGAGTTACGGGGTTATCCACCTATCAAATCGAAGGTCTATGAGTCTAGTTTCCAGCACATTTTACCGTTTGTCGATATGACATCGAAGTAGAGAGATATTCGCATTTTCGTCCAAGGACGCAAACTGCTGTAGGAACAGCGAGTATGGTCGGTGGCTTCATTTTAGCCCATGTATATATATATATATGACCCTTCAACGATTTTGTCCCATTTCTTTAGCTCCGATGACTAGCAAAACCCTATTATACTCCTTAAACATTCCTTCATCAATCCTAACCAAACTTAAGAGCTAATCAACCAACTCTAACGCAAGGAACAACGTGGCAATCATAGAATTGTGATTTTCTCACTATTTCACTTCTCGGAAGGAAACCCCACCTTGAATTAACTTGTAATTTGGAGTGTTTTTCAACATTTAAGGTATATTTTAACTTCTTTTTAATCTCTTTGAGCTCCTACAAGTAATTAATCATAGAAATTGGTGCAAAACCTCATAGAACAAGCTCTTCTATATTCTTATAAAACTTTCATGAACTTAGCTTATTTGTTGGACTATTTTGTATGGATTTGTTGTGTTGTTTGGAGCTGTGGTGATATGAATGGGTGTTGACACCCAATTTTGTCCCTCCTTTATTCCAATTTATTTCCTTGGGTTTTTAAATTAATTAAATCTAAATATTTTATTTTTCTCTTCTATTTTTTACTACTATTAATATTATTACTTTCATTTTCATTATTCTACTATCAATATTAATAGTATTACTTTATTACAAATTTTAAATGGTTCGTCATCGTTTTATTTAGATTTGGAGTCGTTAAATTAATTATAAGTCAACACTTTATTAAATCCTTATTTTCTACATATTAATCACTAATTTTCATCATAATATATACAAGTTAATCACTTAGGAGTTGTAGAAGTTAATTACTAAGTAGCCCAAAAAAGAATTAAGTTGAAAGGAGAAAGCCATAAAAATTGAGCCCACATCTGCCTAAACTACCCAGACAATGATCAGCCCACATCATTCCTTATACCCGGCCAGCCCAATAACGTCTGACCCGCCCCTTTAATTTATAATTAAACTCTTTTATACAGGTTATTATAAGTCGTATTTCTAACAAAGTTGTTACCTTCTCCTCTACCATTTTAGCAATACTTATTTCTAAACCTTTAGAATATTATATTTAGCCTAATTAATTATAAGTCCGGTCGGATTAACCATTATTAATGGAACTTAGAGGATGCCTAATACCTTCCCTCTAGGTTAGTTGAACCCTTACCTAGATCTTTTTGGTTTCGTAGACTTTAAAATAAAATCAAATTTTAGGTAATTACTTTAATAACCTTAGGTGCCCTAATTCACCATAATTAAGTGTGAATTACGGGATGTTATAAAATATTTTGACTTAGGTTAAAATAGGGTATGACAATGGGATCATATTGAAGAGGAGAAGTAGAAAAGTAGAATTTAGCAGCATTTTACGGGGAAATTACCCTACAAAAGGGCCTATAAATTCACGCCCATGAGTTGCTCGATTAAATGTTTAAACGAAGATTTCTATAAGCTATGACCTTGGTTTTGATCTTGAATAGTCCGTATTATGTAGGAAATCATTCGTAAGGTGTTCGAGGACTCGGGAAACATATATAACTCCATCGACGAGGTATGTAGGGCTTTCTATTCTCTTTGTGGCATGACTAGATTTCATATGACCTTTCGTTAAAAAGTGGTTTCATTAACTTGGATCAATCGCGTCCCATGATAATTGAGCTGACCCATACTTTATCTATGACTTGTACCAAAGTATATTCCACGTTCCATATCTCCTTTTGGTTATCGATTAAAAGACTTTCCGTTCAACTTGTGTCGATTATGTTCCAAAATGGTTAAGCTTACTTTTTCTCATGAATAGCTTGTATTGAAGTACCTTTCACATTTCATATCCCTCTTGTTTATCGAATGATGAATGATATCCGTTACGGTACTCTTCACGTTAAAGTTGAGTTGATTGTACTTCCTTTAATTGAGTTAATCCTTATCTTCTTGTTTATTGGTCAAAGGTGACGAACCTCCCGATGGTACACTTTTTTAGATAAAAGTTGTGTCGATCATATTTCATAAGAGTTTGGCCAACTTTGGCTTTGTGTATAATTCATAACAAGATGTTTCCCTGTACTTTTATTTCTTTGGCCTATTGATTAAAGAATGATGAACGTAGCGACAATAACGATAGTCGGAGGATAACGACGATAATAACTTTCTATGATATAGTCTCGGTCTTGCGTTGCCTTTATATACATGTATTTATTTTCATTACCGCGCCACGCTATAGTCGGCTGAGCAGGCACGTAGATGTGCACCTAGATGTATTTCTTTCATTACCGTTCCGTGTCGAATAAATAACGTGCAATATTGGGCAGAGATGATGATATTATGATGAGCTCACCCCACAGAGGGATATATATTATTATATGATATGATATGTTATAAGCCTCCACCGTGAGGAATGATTTTTATGAGCATATATTTATATTCACTTGCATTGCACTTGTTTCATATATATGTTATTTATATTTTTATGCTTACACTTACCACCCTACATACTCAATACATAGTCGACGACGCATTTTGTGCGCCGTGAGATGTGTACCTAGATGTATTTCTTTCAGTTACCGTTCGCGCTCCGTGTGCGTCGGTAAATCAAATAGGATGTATGCATGTGTATGTGTGTGTATATATATATATATATATATATATATATATATATATATATATATATATATATATATATATATATATATATATTATGGGTATGGCTATAGGTACGTCGGGGCCCCGTCTCCTCCGGTTGATGCATATGAGTGCTTGGGAAACTTACTATCAGTCAGTGTACAGATGTTGTGTTTGGCCTTGCCAACCTTCTAACTAGTTGTCTTTCTTGGTTGCGGCCTTGTCAGCCCTAGTTATACATATATGTGTGTTCGGGCCTTTTCTGCTTGCAAGTTGATGTTGACACCCAATTTTGTCCCTCCTTTATTCCAATTTATTTCCTTGGGTTTTTAAATTAATTAAATCTAAATATTTTATTTTCACTATTATTTCTACTACTATTAATATCATTACTTTCATTTTCATTATTCTACTACCAATATTAATAGTATTACTTTATCACAAATTTCAAAAGGGTTCGTCGTCACTTTATTTTCGTTAAATTAATTATCCTTTATCGAGCATATTAATCATAATTTATCATAGTATATATTGGACTAGTTATTGAATTAGAAGCCCTCGACCAAATAAATGGCCCCAAACGGACCGACTTGTTTCGGACCAACGGACCCGGCCCCGATTCGTGACAACCCGGCCGGTCCACTATCTAATTACCCGACCCGGCCCAATCCTAAAACAAATACCTAATCCCTCATTTTTCTTCATCAGCCGCAAACCTAACCCTTTTCACTCTCTCTCTCTCCTTCGTCTCTTTCTCCTCTCCCTCTCTCTACCCTACCCTATCTCCCTCACCCATTTTCAGTTAGCATACAACCTCCATTTCGCCTCCACAGATTTTTCCTTCCCTATTTTCGCATAACAACGTCCCCTAGATCTGCTTTGCTCTGTCGTTGACAGAGAAAGTATCTTCGTTTTCTCACTACAAACACAACAAATCTCAAAGAAACAGAAAAATTGGTCCATTTTTGGTAATACCGAATCAAATCACATGAATCAAGCCCAACGTTCTGATTTTGGAACGAAATTTGACTTCAAAATCCCGCCTAAAGTTCAAACAAAACCCTAGCTTTTACCTATAAATACGTCTCTAATTCCTAGCATAAAGGGGGGATCTTTTCTTAGTCGGCAGCTATTTCAAAAAAAGAAAAACGATTGGAAAATCATTTTGGGTTGCTCTTGAACACTTCGATAGAAGAGCTGGGTTATTTCAATCCGAGTTTCGAAATCGTTCATGAGTTAAGAAAGTAGATTCGAGGCCTTGACGTCCCACTTCTTTGTACCACAAAAGGTTGGTAGGTTGCGGTACTCTTAGTGTAGTGAATCTATAGTTTGAGACAAAAAAAAAAATAATGAATTAGAGTTCTTGTCGTATAAATCACTTCGTATTTCACCTCGGTTTTGTTTTGCCGTTAACAGCCTAAAATATTATTCTTCGTCAATTTTATCTTTGTGTGTGTGTGTGTGTGTGTGTCGAAATCGTATATATATATATATATATATTTTACTTTAGTTTTAAAACCTTTGATTCATTAATTTAAGTTAACTTTAATCTAAGTTAGTACGCGTCTCTGGTTTTGATTTATAAATGCTCGATTAAAGTTGATAACTATCAAGAGTTTAGGGAATTACAAGTTGAATATCAAATTTGGACCTTTTTGTTCTAAGATCTTGTTTGATGTGGAAGCAGAGTTTCAGTTATAGAGTGAGTTTGTTAATTGAGCCTACGAGCGCGATTTCGAATTTAGAATAGACGGTAGTCTTCTTTCACATACTTTGATCAAGTCTGATTTATCTGTTTGCTGCATGTTCATGTTTGGTGAGTTTAGTTTCGATCTAGTAATTAATAATGTTCATCTATCCACGTCTTAGTTTAATTTTCCGGTTCAGTAGTTAACAGTCCTACACGTTTATGTTTAAGCTGGTGTGTTCTAATCTCAGTTGATAAGGGTTCGTGCGTTCGCATATGTTTGTCGTTTCAGTTAGTTTAGTTGTTTACGGGTGTTACCCGTCGTTAGTGAATCTAATCTTATATAGGATTCGTGTATACGTGGCTACTTGTTTAAAGTTCAACATGGTTTGATTGATTTGATTTTATAAGCATCCTAGTATTACGCGGATTTGGTATGTGAATTGAGAAGCATGAATCATTTGCAATTTTTTTTAGAATTCTTCCCATCTGTTCATAAAATGATTTAGTTTAAGAAGATACTCAAAGTATGGGCTATTAGATAATATGATCTAATCATTGGATGCATATGCATTTTGGTCTTACATTCTTGTTTTCGATTGAACCTGTCCTATTCCGTTTGTTCTCCTTCTTTCTCTCTATTTATTACCACATTTTAGAAATGATCTGAACCTGCAAATGCCCTTGAATGCCTCTGTTTTTTTACAAAAAATCAGTTTGTCGCGTGTTCGTTAGTAGGGCTGCGAACCTCGGGCCAACTTAGGAAACTCTTACATATTGAACAAATATCATCGTCTTCTTGCCTCATCATCGTCATTCGTTGCTTCATACTTCATATCTAGAGTTTAGATGCTTCTATCGTAATATTCATTAGTGTTAAATGCGGTTAGTAAAAGGAACAATATGGAATTTGTACCATGTGTGATTTCCAGTTGTAATAGCCATTGTATTAATACCATCATATGCCTATTGGATTAGATAATTTCAATGTCGGTATTGTAAAAGAAATTCAGTATTCCAAACACAGATTCCATGGATGTTGTTCCCCACATGTCTCCTGTTGCTTCTCACTTCTTGCCTCTTTCCGTATGTGCCATAAAATTAGCATATCTTTGCTAGGCCTTTAACAAAATCTACTTGGCTTGGGGTCTTCCGTTTTAAATGCCAAGTAAAAGATTTAGAAATATACTATGAGTTACATGTTTATGTCTTGGTGTATAATTCGGTAGTAAAATATTTAACTTAGGTTTATTTGATTCCATGTTTTAAAAGTTATTAGTAGGTGTGCGTATGAATTATTTTGAGACCGCTAGTTAATCATATTAATGTTAATAGATCACTAATCCTTCTTTTCTTTCTTTTGCATGATATCCGGAGTTACGAGGAGTCCCGGCTGGGACTCGTCTCCTCCCGCATTCGGTGTTGGGCCGAAGCCCAATGAAACATTTCCCTCGAGTCAGCCCCGTCGGCCATCCGCAACAATATATTAAGGTTGTTGGTCCGAAGCCCAACAGCAGTGAACAATGGCAGTCCTAAAAATGGGCTGATCCATTTAAATCATTTCATTTCTTTGCTTTATTTTTGATTGTGCATTTAATTTGTAATTACATGACTAATATTTTATTTGTTTTATTTTGTTTAGATTAGGTGAACTTTAGCGAATCTAGTCAGGTTGGCTTTAGTAAATGGGTAGGAAGAACTAACAATTAATTCCATAAGTTTCATTTTCTTCTTTTTATATTAGAGTTATTTATAGTATCTTAATATTTATTTTCAAAATAATTGATTTTTAAATAGCATATTTTGAATTAAAGGGGTTATGTCTTATTTATCACTATCTTAGAAATTTTGAAACATCACTAATATGCAAACATAAAATCAAATGTATTTTATAAATAGCTCTCTAAGTTTCGAATCAATTATGCATATTCTTAAAGAATGATTAATAAAAATAAAGAAAACTCTCATTAGCTATTTTGTATTTTGTCTATACTCCTAAAAATGCAAAATCAAATCAATTAATACCTCGCCACTTGAATTATGTCAAATATTTATTAAAACGCTGCATAAATCTCACTTTCTTCTATTTATAATTTTCTATAAATCTTATTTTAATAGCACCACTATATTTCTATAACCTTAACAATATTTACAAACTATTTTATTTTCTATAATATTACATTTATACTTAGCCTAATTAATTGTAAGTCCGGTCGGATTAACCATTATTAATGGAACTTAGAGGATGCCTAATACCTTCCCTCTAGGTTAGTTGAACCCTTACTCAGATCTTTTTGGTTTCGTAGACTTTAAATTAAAATCAACTTTAGATAATTACTTTAATAATCTCAGGTGCCCTAATTCACCATAATTAATTAGGTGGCGACTCCCGTACTTTAATTAACCCCGGAATTACCCGGATGTTGTAAACTATTTTGACTTAGGTTAAAATAGGGTATGACAGTTGACGTAATATACTTCTTAAAATTGTTATTCAATGGCCTTGTCGGTCTATGATTCGTGTTACAGAGTTCAGATATCACAGTTGGTTCGCTCGGCCCTTTGGGTGCCGGGTACTGGCTACACCCCCCAAGTCGGGGTGTGACACATGATACCCATATTAATTGGTTTATAATTGTATTGGATTTGGAAAGAGTAATTAATGCTAAGGGCAAAACAGGAAAAACAAATTATTTTTCTCTTGATAGGCAAAAGTGGACAAGTAAAAGTGAAAATCTATTTTTGGAATAGTGGACAAGTAAAAGTGAACGGAGTATGAACCAAGGCTTCAAGAATATAATGGCCGAAATTGCAAGAATTGCCAAAATTGCATTTCTGAACATCTCAGATATACATCTAAGGCCCCATTTATTTGTACTTAATGGAGGTCTGAATCTGAATAGACCATTAAGTGCATTTGTTTACATTAAGATCTAAGCACTTTGGTCTGAATAGGTCTTAATCATTAAGATCTTGAACAAATTTTTAATATCATTAAGATCTTGAACAAATTTTTAATATCATTAAGAGGTATTTTGTATGGATAATTTTTACCACTGGCTCCATCCCCTCACTCCCACCACCTATTCCCTACTTACCCCCACCACCACCCCACCTACCCACCCCCACTACTACCCACCCTAACCCTCCACTACCCGCCACCCACACCCCAATCCTACCCCTCACTCACCACCAACACCACCCCAACCTCCACCCCGGCTCCCACAAACCCACCCACCACCAACACACCCCACTACATTCACCACCCACCCACCTTACCCCCATCCACCCCCTCACCACCACCCACCCTACCTCCCGGACCCACCCCACCACCACCACCGTACCCCACCCCCCACCTACCAACCCTCCTCTCTCCTCCCCAAAACCCCACCTATCATCCTACAAACATCTCCATCATTACTAGCAAACATAAATGTTTCATATTTTTATCAAATACTATTTTTATTTTATTAAATTTGTATTTAGTTTCTAATTTTTAGTTCCGATTTTATTTGAATTGTATATTTATTATGTTTAAATAAATACATTATGCACATTCAGATATTGACAAAAACAAACAGTCTAAATCATTCCGTGTTCAGATCTAGAGACAACATCTTAATCATTCAGATGTGTATTCAGATGTTTTAATCTTAATGAAAACAAATGAGGCCTAAGTCCTCTTAGGTCATGGTGCTAGGAAGCTATAGTGTCTCATTACAAGTTTTATTGTCTCCACCAAATGTTACGAAGTAAAAAAAAAAAACATGTTCGCCCTAATCATGATATTCTCCACTCAATTAAACAAACTACGCATTCTTATAATCAGCATTTTGCCCCTTAAAAAGAAAATAGTAAAAAAATCAAACTTCCAAATTTTGTATTAATAATGATAAACCCACAATAAGAACACGAGTTTCACCTGTTGTATACTTGCATTCGATTGTCAAAAAAGATAGTCAAATTATGAAGAATATATCCGACCACCCCCACTCATCACCTTTCCCAAACACTTTAAAAAAAGTTAAAAGTATAGGGATGAGTCTTATCTCAAGTAGTGCAATATTAATTTTCGATCCTTAGTCATCTAAAAAATTTGATTCATCGGACATATAGCCAATGAAAAGTGATCAACGACATGAATCATGCATTTACCCTAGTGCTTTAGCATCTTTATGAAATAATGTGGAAAATGATTGACACACAGGTTGATTTCCCAAAAAAAAAAAAAAAGGATCATTTACTCGTGAATTTACTTATAGCTAGAAAAGATATATTTACACGAGTTGGTTTACAAAAGAGTGCCTTCAGGGACATCCGATCGATAAAATTGGAATGATACAAAGAAGATTAGCACGCATGGTCCTGCGCAAGGATGACACACACAAATTGAGAAATGATCCAAATTTTTTTGTGTCACTTGAGTCGAGGGTCCTTTGAAAACAGTCTATCTATCTCCATGAGATAGGAGTAAGGTCTGCGTACATTCTACCCTATTCAGACCCCACTATACTTGTGGGATTACATTGGGTATGTAGTTGTTGTAGTAGGTTTACAAAAGAAATGAATTACACATTGTCTAATTTGCCCAAAAAAAAAAAAAAAAAAAAAAAAAAGGAGCATTCGTTTACACATTGGTTGACTATTAAAAACAAATCATGATTTACACATGGGTTGCTCGAACCAAAACATTACATAACAGCAGTTCCCGATCCCACGAAGCTAATAGTACTCCTTACACAAACTTAACGTTTTGCTAATTTAGTGAAGTTTTCGTGCTAAATGGCCGGGTACAAGTTTGTAATTTTTATCCATTTTTGGGTTGCCCATTTAATACGTGCAGTTGAAAATGATGCTAACAGATCCACTAGTTTCAAAGGCATGTCCATCTTTCCACTATCAAAAAAGTTCCACTAAGGAGTATTTCTTATATGTTTTTACAATGGTCAAGTTTCTTTTCTAAAGAACACATACAAGACTTGTCACTTTACTTATGAATTTCATAGTAATAGAAATACATTTTCTACCGAGACATAATTTGGATCTTGCTATCTTCTTACTTAGCAGGCACTTCGCAGAAAGAATGATTCATTCGGATCGAGTTCCAAAAAAGTTGATCATACAGACTTTAAAACAAAACCAGGAAATATACTTTCAATTGAATATTAAGTGTCATTGTCAATGCAAGAAGTATTCTCCTCGTCTATTAGCAAAAATATATTAATAATAAGTTCTTCTCGCATAGATTCTTCTTCTTTGATTCTTATTAATTAGTATGTTCATATAAGTACTTATATAAGCAGCTTTTTGCTTTCGTATCATTTAAGTTTTGTAGCATTTTCAACGTGCTTCATATTGTTTCCAATATGTTATTTTCATAGTATTTTCTTGAAATCTTGTTTCAAATTCAAAGTCTTGTTTTCTTCAAGTATAATTTGATGTGTGAAACAAATTACAAATCTTTCTAGTGAGATCAAAAGTTTCTGATGAGAATGGTTGACATAGATGGTCAAACAATTACCTCAGTTCTAATTAATAGTGGCTTGGTCGGCAAGACACTTTCGTGACTTCCAATTGGTAGGTCTAAAGTTCGAGTCACATAGAAAGCAATTGAAAGCCATTGCAAATTAGTGGCACAGCTAAAGGGAGCTAAGGGCTACAATTGAATCTCCAATTCTTAGGAAAATTATACTGTGCAAATAGGGTAAAAATATTTTTTTTTTGAAATGTATGAATTGTTGAATCCTCTTGTCATAAGAAAAGATTCTAGAGTAGTGGTAAATGGGGTTCAAAATTACCTTAGGTCACAAGTTCAGATCCTAAAAATGACATTCTAAAATTTCTTTTTTGAATCGCATCATATGTATTTTTGCTCCGCCACTATTGCTAATACCCTACTTTGAGTGGATGTTGAGTTCCCACATCAGGTGAGACATAGATATCTGGTGTCTTTTTATGCTCTTGGGCGTACTCACCTCATGAGCTAGCTTTCGAGTTGAGTTAGACCCAACGTTCATTTTCTTATCATAGTATTAGAGCCAAGCGCTTATCAATTTTCATACTATACACGAAGTTGGACCCCATCTTATATTTTCACGCTTCAAATGTCCGATCCTAAATGTGAGAGAGTGGTGTTGGGTTCCTACGTGGGATGGAATATCGATATTTAGTGTCCTTATGTATTGTATCCTCACCTTCTAATTGGTTTCCAATAATAGCGTTTGCAAATGGGCTTCTGTTAGTGCTGTCACTATATGTATGTATGACGAGATGTGTTCATACGAGAGTCGACTAACCTTAAAGATCAAGAAACTAATAATTCTGTGACAGAAAGGCTGGCTAATTAATTTGTGATTGGATATTTGGATGTCATTATCGAATATATATTGGGTGTTCAGTGGGTTGTAACTAGCTAGACTAGAAGAATTTGAAGAACAAATTAAATAAACGTAACTATCAACATTAGATATGAATGATCATGTGATAGTGACAACAGTCAGTTTGTGGCTGTATATTTTCAAGAGAATCAAATTCCTTGTAGTCATTTAATTGCATCCAATATTAGCCATCTTCTTTTCTACTACTTTTCTATCATTCCCACTGGTCAACCTTATGGAGGAGTATTTTTGGTATAAGATTCTCTTAATTTTGACATGGAGTAAAAGCACAAAAGAATTCTCTTCCCGCTTTACAACTCTAATGGGATTAAACTTACTGACCTTGCCAAGAAACTAAATAAATTTTCTTTTACTCATGTATCACCCAACATAGCCTTAGAGTGTAGTAACAAATCTCTCTTCCCGCTTGGCCAAAAGTTGAGTAGTTGTATGATAGTGTAAAAGTTTATTACTCAGTTTCAATTTAAGTGTCTTACATTTTAGTCTATTCCAAAAAAGAATATTTCTTTATATATTTGGTAATAGATCGTTAATTCCAATATTCTATGTGGCTTATTTAAGACCATAAGATTCAAAGGGTAGTTTGGTACATTAAACACATCTTTAATATAAGATCACAAAATTCAAAAACTTCCCTTATGTTTTAAACTTCGTGTCTAGTCAAATTAAGACACTTCAATTGAAATGGAAGGAGTGAATTAATTATTGTAGAGGCAGTAAGGTCCATTTTTATATAGCACATAAAAGTAGTCCCATATCTTATGGGACAAAGTTCTTCCTCTTCCACACTTTTACTTTTAAAAATATAACACGTTGATTATTTCACGTGTTAGAATATATTTCACTTTTTAGAATATATTTCATTTTCAGGTATTTTGTCAAACAACGTGCTGATTGTGTCTCGCTTGGATGTGAAGCACTATTTCTCAGTTCCGTTTTTTCAAGCACTATTCCTTAATACAACTGCACTTTCACATGCATGTGTTACTGGGATGGAGAAGTAATTATTTTAGTTGTTGAAACCTCATGCACTTTCATCATGTGAGAGAAAAAAGAAAAAGTTGCTTTGCACAATATTACCCTATTAATTTAAATACATTTCACTGTTACCATATATGATTTGTGTCTGTGACCAACACCCCTCCCATCGAGAAGGAAAAGTTAAGAATTTGTTTTTTAATAGCCATGGTGTCCAGAGCAACTTGTGTGCATCTCAACTAAATGCATCTACCTCTGACCAACACGGATACAGAGTTTACTCTGTCCACTAATATTTCGTTACAAATCTGAAGTCTTCAAAAGTAATCTGCTCCAAGAAAACCAAACTGTTCTTGAACTATAATTTCAACACAACTTCGTGATGGAGAGCGGAGGCTTAATGAAGCAGAAAAATTCTGCTTAAATTACTACTGGAGGAAGAGCATATTTATAGTAATTGTTTTTACTTAGCATTGACTTCCACATATCCTATTTCATTAAGTAAAAGAATTATTGACCTTGATTCTCATCTTAAAACTTTGGATTTGAGCTATGAACGCTTTTCATTGGTGCAACAACGTAACCAGAAACGAACTACATGCAAAAAAATACAGACGCTAGTTACATCAGACAGTGATTAAGCACTCTAAATCATATTTTTTGTAACTAAATATATTTACAAGTAGTAACATTGTCTAGCTCTCTAAATAACCCAAAAAAAGAAGGATTTGAAAACACTCTCCAAATAACAAGCCTGTCATGTAAAATGGAAAAATGTACTGATTAAGCTAGCGGGGTCAGATATATATATATATACATACATATATATATATATATATATATATATATATATATATTTTTTTTTTTTTTGATATCCGGGTATCTAGCGTGCACTTGCGTGCCATTGACTAGTTTCACGGGATCTTTGTCACCTCCTCACAAAAGGACTAAGTAACTTGTCATCGAGGTTGGAATAAATGGGAAGAAATAACCTAGTATTTTTGTATGGTCAGCTATATTAATAGCCTTTATTATCATTATTATAGTGTTGTGACAGGTCCCAACAGACAAGAACAATCCAGGAAAGGGAATAAACAACACACACAAATGTGATTACTTTATAGTACTTCCAAGAAATTACAACAAGATTCCTGATATTTTGAACATCAACTAAAGATCTCAGTTAATGCAGATTGTTTGTGATAATGATGTTCGGACTAGCTAGCCTGTACCTCGACTAATCCATCTGGCCACAGACTGCAACTTAGAAGAACATATGTCAGGTAATTTTTTCCTAAAAGGTCGAGATGAACTCTACATAACTAGGATTAGAACCTGGGACCTCTAAGTGGTTACTCCTTTGCTTCTACCACTAAAGGACCCTGATATTACACCCTTCTTCAATAGCATCTCATGGAACAATATACATGAGTGAAATCCAACATTTGAGCACAGTATGTATTCTTAAATTTCTGTGCACTCCAACTCATATTAAGATTTTGACTCCCATCAACAAAATAAAAGATAAGAACAAGGAACAATACGAATAAAACACGTGTACAACTGTAAAACCACTTATCTGATATATGCCTCTTGTAAATATGGTCAATTTTTAGGCCTCTACAATATCCATCATCGCCACTAGTTTTGTGGTAGGAGTTCCAAATAGAAGAATCTGATTGCAGCATCGATGCCATTCACTGTGTTAAGGGCCATAGGACTGCTTTATTTTCAGTGGGAAGAGTTGTTTGTCAACCTCAAGTCACAATCATTGGTAATAAATTCCATTAACTTTCACATTTCTTTGCACTCATGTTCTTAGGAACTTTGAAAATAGCAGTGAGCAGGGATTTCTTCCTATATAAAGTGAACAAACTAATGCTTCCAACCCAACAACTTCTCACTGATATATCTTCTTTGGTATCTTAGAGCAAAAGATGGATAAGATAAATGTGGAAATGGAGCAGATAACAAGAGCAGAAGAATCAGTAGAAATTGATGAGCAAAAATTGGTTTATGATTCTTCTGTTGATCATAAAGGACGAGTTCCTCTTAGGATTTCAACTGGTGAATGGAAGGCCTCACTCTTCATTATTGGTAAGCATCTATCTATCAAATGGCATACACTAAATAGCTTCACTTATATGTCTAATTTTCCTCACTCTCGTGATCTATAATTATTCGAAGATCAAGAAACTTAGAATGGCTTCCTCATTTTAAATTGTTCAAAGCATACAATTTTCTCTTCCTCTGAGTTAGTCCTTATCAATCATAGAACTAAAGGAGCAAAAGAGCAGTAGCTTATCTTCAGCAATCATGACCACCCAAAAAATGCTCATAAACTTATATTTCTAGTATGTCATCTGTCAGGAAACTAGTGATCAAGAATAAACTAAATAAGATAATAACTTGTAAAGCGCTGTAGATATTTGACCAGCTTGTTCAATAAATAGACCTTTCTACACTTGGTTGGCCGTGGTTTGATATAAAGCCAGCAAAAATTGGATGAGTACATAACTCACTGGTCTCTGAAAACATCTTTTTCTTTCTCTAAAGTTAAGGAACTAACTGAATAGAACGTCTATGGTCACTAGATGAATCAAAAGTAGTTATATATCCCCAGGATAAATTGTGTAACAGATTGATGCCTCCTCTTGCTGCTGCAATTGTCCTATAGATTTATCCTGGCTCTAGATTCCATCCAAATGGCCCAAATGTCACGCAATATCTTAACATAATTTTGTTCTTTAGATCATATGACGAATTACAACTTTTTCCTTTGTTGATAAGGATATTAAGAATTACTAATTATACACGACGAGTACTGTGTATGCCACTAAGCTAAACTGTAGAAACAATTAAGCCATACAGTGGCCCACAATTATATGTGATTCAATTTGTTAAATTAAACATGTCAATTAGATTCTTCATTTTGTTGAACATGCACCTTTATGGTAATGTAAATGGAGATATTGATGAACCGTTACCTTGATTAACAGCGATTGAATTCAGTGAGAGGCTGAGTTACTTTGGAATAGCCACAAGTTTGATTATATACCTAACGAAAGTCATCCATCAAGATCTCAAAACAGCAGCGAAAAGTGTCAATTACTGGGTAGGAGTCACCACCTTGATGCCATTGCTTGGAGGCTTTCTGGCTGATGCATACTTGGGAAGATTCTCCACCGTTCTTCTCTCTTCCACGGTCTACTTCCTGGTAACCACAATTTCCGCTTCTGCAATTTACTAGATGGAATGTCAGTTTAGAGTATTTCCTTAAAATAAAGAAAAGCATGTGCAAAAGCTGTTGACCCTACTAGAGTGGTAACACTAATGACAACCTTTTGGAAATCCTATTGGAACAACAGAAAATTGGATCACATTATCATCTCTGCATAAACACAAAATTTGGTTCTAGAATCATTGAACTGTAAGACATTCTAATAAATCGATGTTTGCCTATGAAATACGACTAAAATTCTCTCTTACTTGTTCTGGCTTAAATGT
The DNA here is from genome assembly GCF_029784015.1 of Lycium ferocissimum. Taxonomy (NCBI): domain Eukaryota; kingdom Viridiplantae; phylum Streptophyta; class Magnoliopsida; order Solanales; family Solanaceae; genus Lycium; species Lycium ferocissimum. The sequence goes on along the minus strand of NC_081344.1, from coordinate 8,685,628 downwards.
GGATCAGGGCTTGCTTCTCTTGACAATGTCTAGAGTGGTCCCGAGTTTAAAACCTTGTGACAGTAACCAACTCTGTGATGAACCAAGGAAGATCCACGAGCCGATCTTCTTCCTTGCGATCTACTTAATCTCTATTGGAACTGGAGGACACAAGCCTTCTCTTGAGAGCTTTGGAGCTGATCAGTTTGATGATGAAAATCCTGAAGAAAGAAGGAAAAAGATGTCCTTTTTCAACTGGTGGAACTTTGGGCTATGCTGTGGACTGTTTCTTGGAGTTACTCTTATCGTTTATGTGCAAGAGCATGTTAGCTGGGCCATGGCAGATCTAATACTCACAGTAGTTATGGCTTCTAGTATAGCCATCTTCTATGCAGGGAGACCATTCTACCGTTACAGGAAAACAACTGGAAGTCCGTTAACACCCATGCTAAACGTGATTGTAGCTGCAATTAGAAAAAGAAACCTTCAACTTCCTTTAAATCCTTCTCATCTATATGAAGTTCCCAAGTCAGGAACTACCCAAAGGAGGCTCTTAGGCCACACTAAAAAGCTGAAGTAAGATTCGAACGTAGTCGTGATTCGGTTATGCAATTATCCAGGAAAGGTGGAATATGTTATTGACAACAATTTATGATTTTACTTTACAGGTTCCTTGATAAAGCTGCAATCGTAGATGGAACACGAGATTCAATAGAACAGCAACAGAATCCATGGAAACTTGCAACTGTCACGAAGGTGGAAGAACTGAAGTTAATTATCAACATGATTCCTATTTGGCTAACCACTTTACCATTTGGTGTATGTGTATCACAGGCCGCAACTTTTTTCGTAAAACAAAGGGTGACAACAAATCGGAAGATCATTCACAATTTTGAGATTCCCCCAGCCTCAATTTATGCTCTGACAGCTGTTGGCATGATAATATCCGTCATTATCTATGATAAAATCCTTGTACCTTTCCTGAGAAGGGCAACAGGAAATGAGAGAGGCATAAATATTCTCCAAAGGATCGGTATTGGAATGATCTTCTCGATTTCTACTATGGTAGTTGCAGCTTTGGTTGAGAGAAAGAGACTGAATGTTGTTCGTAAAAATCCAGTCGAGGGTTCAGCTTCAATGAGTGTGTTTTGGCTAGCCCCGCAATTCATCATCCTTGGAATAGCTGATGGATTTTCCCTAGTGGGATTGCAAGAATACTTCTATGACCAAGTACCCGATTCCATGAGAAGCTTGGGCATTGCACTTTACCTTAGTGTGATTGGTGCGGCAAATTTTATTAGCAGCATCTTGATAACCATTGTGGATCATATCACAGAGAAAACTGGCAAGAGTTGGTTTGGAAAGGATCTAAACAGCAGCCGGCTTGACTATTTCTACTGGTTGTTGGCGACCATCACAGCAGTAAATTTGTGTGTTTATGTTTTTGTTGCAAGGAGCTATACCTACAAGAATGTGGACAATAGGACAACTATGGTTGTAGCTGATTGCGATGATGGGGATAATCGTGAAGCATTGGTTTAGTTTATGTAAATATTCCTCAAGCTTTTTTATAGTACTAGAGATATCAATGTATTCTGATAAGACAAAAGGACAAAAAAAAAGATCATTTCCTTTGTTCAATCCCAGTCACTTCAATTGCTTTCCTCTATAGAGAAAGGATGAGATATTAACAAATAAGAATGCCAAATATCAAGCTTAGTGACCTTCACAGTTTGGAGTGAGAAGAAGTTATGCCATTAGATCCCAACAGGGTGAGTTTGGCATGGAGGAAATAATTCTCATGGAAAATGCTTTCCGTGAACAATGTTAATCTTGGAAAAAGATTTTCTAGATCATTTTCCAGTATTTAATTCGTACAAAAGAAGGTGACATGTTTAATTGTATAAAGTGGATGATTGATTATGACAATACTAGTTTGATGATATTTCCGAGTATTAAAGTTGAAAATAATGTTTCTGTATTGATCAAAGCAGGTAACAAGAGTAAGAATTGGGATATTTGTAAAGGAAAATGTCTTCTGCCTAAAAGTAAGGGAAGTCATTTCCCATTTTTTTTGATTGAGTTTCGCGCGTTTCGCACGTGTATGTCAAATCATATAATACACAATTATAAAAATAATATTAATATTGTTATGTCTTTGAATAATTAATTATACATGAAAGAACAAAGTACAAGTTTATGTGAATAATCAATGTAGATCGTCATACGGTGACTTGTTCGTCGAGGTCAAGGTGATTGATATCATCTTAATTAACCTACAAAGATGAACAATAAAAGATGAGGTATAAACATGTAGTGAAGCATATCTCACCTAATAATACTCCTTACAGACAGGGCCAGGGAAGTCATTTCCCATTTTTTTGATAGACTAGTTTCTCGGCACGTGCGTCGCACGTGTATGTCAAACCATATAATAGACAATTATAAAAATAATATTAATATTGTTATGTCTTTGAATAATTAATTATACATGAAAGAACAAAGTACAAGTTTATGTGAATAATCAATGTAGATCGTCATAGGGTGATTTGTTCGTCGAGGTCAAGGTGATTGATATCATCTTAATTAACCTACAAAGATGAACAATAAAAGATGAGGTATAAACATGTAGTGAAGCATATCTCACCTAATAATACTCCTTACAGACAGGGTCGGCCAGAGGGCCAAGCGGCTAAAGCACACGCTTTAGGCCCCCACATATTTTAGGCCCCTTTTTCTTATTAACAATAGTACGTTATCATTATTTTTTAAGTGGAATATTTTGAGATTAGATGGTACAAGATCTTTACAAAAAGAAAATAAAATTATTTAGCAATGTGATTGGTGATGACCGTTATGTAATTTACATTCTCACATAAATAGTCCTTCTTGTTTTGTTTACTTTCAAATTCTTTGTATTTTTTTCTTCCTCTCACTAAGATGTCTAGCATTTCAAAAATAAGGGAAAGGACATTGAATGAATTAAATTGCACTTCGTTTTTTCACAAAATTTCAAGCATTATAGCTAGCAAATTGATGCTACGGTATTTTCTTTTCTAGAATCAGGTCCTATTTTTTGAGCATGTAGTTATCTTTTTAAATTTCAGATTTGTTACTGTATTTCTTCTTATACTTTTAGTCATAGGTGTATATTGTTCCTTTTTATTATATATATTAAAATTCAATTATGTCAAATAAAAAATATGAATCAAGTCAGTTAAAACTCAAAAAAAGGAAGGAGACAGAATTCAAACTTTAATACAATCTAAAAGAAGAAGCTCTTTATATAATATCTCAAGAAAGATTAAATTGATCATTGATATTTTTAATTGGAAAAAACTATATGAAGAAATCGATTATAAAAAAATTATTAACAATGTTGTGTTTCAAAAAGCTAAATAAAAAAAATTAATGTCAAATTTATTTTCATATAGTTTAAAAAGCTTAAGGCCTCTCAATAAAATGTGGCTTTAGGCCACTAAAATCATTGAGCCGCCCCTGCTTACGGACGATATTACAACTAGTGTATATTATCTTTATTCATTTCGGTTGCTCTTCTATGACCATGACTTTTTTTATCGATATGAGATCCATATTGAAAGTGCAACATGAAAGTGGCAATATGAGAAAACATGTTATGCTATTATATTTATATATAACCTGATATTATGGATTAATGTTGACGACCTTGTAGTGCTTCATTCACTCTTGATTCTTAAACCAGTTTTCCTTTTACTTTTCCTTCGATAACCTTTTTCCCCAAGTTGATTAAGACTCATATTCACTTCAGATACTATAATGGATCGAAATTCCTCCTTAAATTAGATTTTTAAAAAAAAATCTATAATAAGTATGTAAATCAAGTCCTTTAATCAAGAAAGCAATATGTAATATATGGAAAGAGTTATATCATAATTATACAAAATTAAACGTCCAAAAAATGAAATTCATTTAAAGTTAATAATTCACGCATTTTACAACTCTAACCAAACAAACTGTGGCGTTGTTTGGATATGAGATTTCATATCATGATTTTAGGTTTTGATTTCAAATTTGTGTGTTTATCACATTTTAAATAAAAGTTCAACTTCAACTTGAAATTCTGATTTCAAATTTCAAATTCACTTCAACAGTAGAACTTCAACTTCAAATTTGTGGCATTAACCGTTCTAAAATTTAAAACTTGTACCAGTCTTTTATATTTTATCAACACACTTTCCCCATTCTATAAAACACATCCAAAATCCAGTTGGTACTACTGCGAGAATTCCTTCGTTAATCATTAATTTAGGTAGGTTTGCTCGTTTGCTAAATTGTTTTAAGGTTTTTGGAAAGTTTTGATAATATTTACAAATTTGTGGATTTCATGGTTATGAGGAAAATTAAAATTACATGTCAAATCTTTGTTTGCAAAACATAACAAAAACTTATGACCAAGCACAAATTTTAACTTCAAATCAAACTTCACCTAAATAAATAATTTCAAATCGTGATTTCAAGTTCATGTCCAAACCCCTACTTAATATCATCTTAACCGTCATTATTCTCACCTTTTTTTTTTTTTTTTCAGAAAAGAAAAGGTAAAAAATATTAAATTTCCTTACGCATGGACTCAAATATTCACCTTTCAGGAAGAAGTTGCCTAATATAACTTGTTTTGTTCCTTTATTCTTACCTTAGGATAGAGATAATAAATAGAACTACATATGGGCAAATTTCCACCAGAATGTCTTTTTCCTAATTGTATGATTTTAAACCCCATCATCTGCCTATGGTTTCTTTTTCTCTCCTACTTTGTTTCGTTGATTAAAAATTTAAAGTTCTTCTAACATAAAGATCCAAACTTAACGAAATTACGCATGGTAATGAGTAGAGTAAATTCACACACTTAAATATCATTGGTAAATATCTCATACCAAGCATACAGGAAAAAGGAATACCGATATAAAATTTACAATAAATAATCTAACAAATTAAAGAAAAAAAAGTGCGCAGAACAGTTATGGCAATAAAGAGCAATAGTGATAAATCAAATAGTAGTGAGGTAAAGAAAGCATGTTCTGATTAACACATACTTGTCTCGATGAAAAGTTGACGTGCAACCATCACAACAGATAAAATTCAATCAGTGCATTCCAAATAGTAATTATCACTCTCTACACCAGCAAAAGAAAAAAAGAAGATTGAAAAGTGATGATGAGAAAAAAACTAATTCGGACCTGAAGGGAACAAAGAAGATTGAAAAGCGATTAGAATAAAACTAAATACTGACACTTCTTTGCAAAAGTCAGTTTGAATACGAATGGCTAGCTCCTTTTCGTAGTGTTAGATTTCTTTTTTTATTAGATAAGAATAAACTAAATAGTGGCACTTCTTCGCAAAAGTCAGTTTGAATACTATACGAATGGATGGCTCCTTTTCGTAGTGTTAGATTTCTTTTTTAAATTAGATAAAACATTTAGGTTGATGGGAAGCTTATTTACGTAATTTAACTTTTAAGTTCTAGAGTTCATGCTTTTAATATAAAATAGATAGATAGATAGATAATATTTTTCAAATCATTTTCTTGGAAACTATAATTTTCATCATACCAAACACATCCGACCTAAAGATTATACTTCTTCTTGTGTTGGCAAATCTTACATATAGACCCCTTCTGACCTTTTTCCTTAATTTTGCTAAGATCTTTGAAAGGATATTGACCGACGTCATATACTCAGTGGCGGAGCCACATAACTTGAGGGTGTTCATCGAACCTTAGGATAGAGATAAAAAAAATATTGTTTTTATAAGGTTAAACTTATTTTTTATGTATATCTAGTAGATGTTGAATCATGGGCGGAGCCACCCTATAGCAAGGGTGGTCAGATGAACACCCTTCACCGGAAAATTATATCGGGTGTATAGGTCATATACTGTATTTTGTGGATATATACTTACATTGAACACCCTTTGAACAACCGAACGGCGCAGCTCAGTGGCAAAGAGTGTTCAAATTTGGTCTCACCTGGCGGGTTCGATCCATCGTTAAAGCATTTTTGTTCACATTTTGAATTTAAAACACGCTGTTGATAAGTATACTAGGACGATGTATGGGGGGATGAAGCATCGTTAAGGTGATGGAGCCCCCATTGGATTTCGTCAAATGGGATCCAAGTAGGCAAATATATATGTGGCCAATACCTTCTTTACTTCATTTTCTGTTAAGTATTTTCTAATATATTAGACTTAAAGTATAATAACAAAGTAAGTGTATATTTGTGATTTAGATTAATGCAGGCTATAATTATAATAAAGATGGTTATATTCATGATTTCATTAATATATTAATTCCTATTAAGTTTTATGTATATACCTGAAAATATCTCAACTAAATTTATAAAAAAATATTTCTAAATTTATTAATGTTTTTCCCTCACGAAGGGCTAATAGTTTTATAAATTTTATTTATAATAAGTCTGTTTTATTTGCTTTTTAATTACTTCAAAAGGTTTGTTTAAAATCTCACTGTCTCCTCCTGTTAAACGCTATTGAAGATGGTTCCTGTGTCGTTCCTCTCTGTTTCTTTTTTTATTCTCTTTTGATACCTTCCAACTTTTTTATTTTACTTGTGTCTTGTGATTTTCTTTGCTCAACTAAAAATTTCGTCGAAAAACCAAAATTCATTTTGAATTTAGTGACGGATTATGCTTTGAAGACAAACTACAATGCTAAACCGCAATGCTAATTCTGATGTAGTTCGATTTAAATTTTTTTGGTGCACTCACTCATTAAAAAAATATTTACTGTATAATTTTGAACACCCTTAGCCAGATTTCTGGCTCTGCCGCTATGTTGAACCCCCTTAGGCTTCTTCGTATGTTTACTTTTTTATATTTTGAACCCCCTCGGCGGAAATCTTGGCTCCGCCACTGCATATACTCCTTCGCCGCTAGAAGTTGATGGAGGTGGTGTCATACCCATTGTATTTTGGTACATGTCTATATTCCAATGACAACTGTGTACAATGTTCAAAATCTGGTTAAGTTGAAACATTCGGCAAAATTAGTAAGCAACAAGAAGACTAAAAATCAATATTATAAAAGTTAGAGTGCATGCAATTTTTTTAAATCACAATAGTGTTGGAGCCAACTTGTGCGTACCTCGACTAATATACATTTGATAACATGCTATGTCTAGCAACAGGGGCGGAGCCACCTTAGGCGAAGGGTGGTCAGGTGCGCACCCTTCGTCAAAAACTTATGCGGTGTACATAGGTTAAATATTAGCTATTATGAGTATATATTTAATTTTGCACACTCTTAACACAAGTGAAAAGAAAATTTGCACACCCTTTGCCAAATTCCTGGCTCCGCCACTGTCTGGCAAGCATAGATATTTGACACCATTGCCACCAAAAATGGAGCAAACGGGCTCATATTGACTGTTATAGTCGGGATTCGGATATAAGATATCCAGGTTGCTACTTCTATGTTCAACCATATTAAACAAGTTAAGGGTGCATATATTGAAGAAGTATCACCAATCTTATCCCTTCTTTCCTGTTCTAGTAACATGTATGTCATATTAGGCATATATATGCTGCCCCTTTTTGAGAAGAAGAAAACCAAGAGAACATATATAATAAAGCAAACATAAAGTAAAGGAAGTGATAATTCATTGTAGGGAATTTTGCACGTTCTTAAATGGGATAATATTTTTTCATAAAGAAATCTGTCAGACAGCTATAATATCAGTTGAAGGAGTGGTAGGAAAACTAAATACAGAACGAAGTTTCAAGGCTAAAAAGAACATTTTATCAAGAGATATTTTTCTATAAGTTAAGCACTTGCAAAAACAAGATAGAGAAGGAAAAAGGCATAAACAAACCATAGAAAAAGATAATCTTTGTAGGGATCTAGTAGTTCAGTTGGTTGACTACCTAAACTTTCACCTTGTTAGTGAGGGTTCGAATCCCGACATTATAATCCCCTCCCCCATTTCCCCTTCCCCTACCCCCGATGTAATAAAAAATAATTTAAAAAAAAAAAAGAAAGATAATCTTTTGTTTGGAGACCAGAAGCATCCTATTTTTAATGCTCCAAACAGTGTCAATCGCAAAAAGAAAGTACTTTAAATTCATCAAAATTACGGTAAGGTTGGTCAGATCGTGATAATATTGTAATTACTACTAATTAGTCTCACTTTTCATCATTGGGATGTCCCAAACTACTATTTAACACCATTCTGCAAATAAGATTAGTCTCATATAACTTTCACAACTTTCAAAATCACAAATTTATTTAAATTTTTCTAATGACTTTGCTAATTTTTCTACAACCACTTTTATATACTTAAGTCAAAGTAGTATTTTTGATGTAATAATAAAAAGGAAAGACAAGAAATAGACAAGAAATTAAGGATAGAATAGATTGACATAATTGAATAAGACTAAAAGACAACCATAACCATAAAAGGTTAAGACCTTCAATTAGATTACTCAAAAACACCAAACTGTTAAGGAGACCAAAAGGGATTGATTTTCCAATTAACCACCTGCTCAACAATTCAAACAACCAAAAGCTTCAACAAGCTCTCAAACACTCAATTCTAGAGTTTACAAGTTTCAATAGCTCTCATCAAAATAATCTAAGTCTTCCATGAAGAAGAAGAGAACTATTTATACTATGCTAGAAATAAAAGATAGCAAAATGACATAAACACCCTTAATGAGACAAGGGCCTTGTTTGGCTATTCTTCTTTCTTTAAAATCTTGAAATCTCCTTTGCAAGAATAGCCAACTGGTTGTCTTTTAGCCAATGTGGTGACTTCCATTTCCTCTTCTTCTCCCCAAGCAATCTTCATCAACAAATGGACTTGGGATCCAAGGTGCTCATAAAAAATATACTCAAGAGCCTCTCGCTTCATGAATAGGCTTTGCAAGTGTTGTAGTTCCGGGCTTGGCTCCTTGTAAATGGCCTTGAGGCAAGTGGGCTTGCATCATTCTCCCCATCTTGAAGAGAATTTGTCCTCAAATTTGATGGCTCATCACTTTCCATTACCATGGGAGATAGGTCACAAATGTTGAAGGTGTTATGAACTTGATATTCCGGAGGGAGATCAATTTTGTAAGCATTATCATTAAGCCTCTCAAGGACTTCAAAGGGACCATCTCCACGCGGCATTAACTTTGTCTTCCTCTTGTTTGGGAACCTTTCTTTTCGGAAGTGCACCCACACCCAATCTCCCGGTTCAAGGACCACCCTTTTTCTCCCTTTGTTTGCCCTCTTCGCCACCTTTTGATTCTTCTTTTCAAGTTGGAGCCTTGTCTTTTCATGGATCTTTTTCATAGCTTCAGCTCTCTTGTTACCATCTATACTCAATACCACATCTTGAGACAAAGGAGTTAGATCCAAGGGGGTTAAAACCATACAACACCTCAAAGGGTGACATGCCAATAGTGCTATGAATAACTTTGTTTATGCAAATTATACTAAGGGCAATTGGTCTTCCCAAGAGGCTAACTTCCCTTTTACAGTGGCCCGAAGCATAGAACCTAAAGTCCTATTGACAACTTTGGTTTGGCCATCGGTTTGTGGGTGGCAAGAGGTGGAAAACAGCAACTTCGTTCCAAGCCTACCCCACAATTCTTTCCAAAAGTGGCTAAGGAATTTGGGATCCCTATCGCTCATAATTGTCTTGGGAATGCCATGCAATTTAACCACATTTTCAACAAACAAGGAAGCAATATGGGGAGCATCATCAACCTTATGGCAAGCAATGAAATGGGCCATTTTCGAAAAAAAGATCAACAACAACAAAGATGTTATCTCTTCCCCTTTTTGTCCTAGGCAATCACATCACAAAGTCCATGGAAATGTCAAACCAAGGTTGTTGAGGGATGGGGAGGGGAGTGTACAAGCCATGGGGTTAGAGCCTAGATTTGGCTTTTCAGCATTCAAGGCATTGGCCACAAATTCGAGCCACATCCCGTCGCATGTGAGGCCAATAGAATTGCTCCTCAAGAATCCCTATTGTCTTGTCAATCCCAAAGTGTCCCATCAATCCCTCATTGTGTGCCTCCCTCACAAATAACTCCCTCCAAGATCTCATGGGCACACAAAGTCGCTTGTTCTTGAACAAGAAACCATCAAACTTAGAATAAGGAGTAGAAGATCTAACCCTAAGCCACCTTTCCTTTTCCAATTCTTCGCATTGTAGAAAGATTTGTGCAAAGATGGGGCCCTCGGGATACAATGTCTTCAACCTCTCAAAACTTATCAATTTGGAAGACAAAGTATTGATCAAAACATGTTTCCTTGATAAGGCACCCACCACTACGTTATCCTTTCCCTTTTTGTATTGGATTACATAAGGGAAGGATTCAAGAAATTCAACCCATTTGGCATGCCTTTTGTTCAACTTACCTTGGGCTTTAAGATGCTTTAAGGACTCATGATCGGTCCGAATCACAAACTCTTTAGGCCACAAGTAGTGTTGCTAATTTCCCAAAGCACGAACTAAGGCATACAACTCAAGATCATAGGTAGTATAATTCAAAGTCGCTCCCTTGAGTTTTTCACTAAAATAGGCTATGGGCTTTTGGTCTTGCATTAAAACGGCTCCAATACCCACTTTGCTTGCATCACATTCAATCTCAAATATTTTGTCAAAGCCAGGTAATTGCAATAATGGTGCGGAGCTAAGCATTTGTTTTAAAGTTTCGAAGGCATTAGCTTGCTCCACACCCGAAGAAAAAGGTTTGTCCTTTCGGATTACCTCGGTCAAAGGAGCGGCTATGGTACTAAATCTTTTAACAAAACGCCTATAGAAACTAGCCAAGCCATGAAAGCTTCTTACATCTCCAATGGATTTTGGAGTGGGCCAATTTCTTATGGCTTCTATTTTGGATTCATCAACCTCAACCCCACTTGAGCTCACAACAAATCCCAAGAAAACAACTTCATCCACACGAAAGGAACATTTATCAACATTGGCATAAAGTTGTTCTTGTCTAAGCACTTCAAATACACATTTCAAATGAACAACATGCTCATCCATGGTTTTACTATACACCAAAATATCATCAAAGTAAACAACCACGAATTTTCCAATAAAAGGTTTCATCACATGATTCATCAAATGCATGAAAGTACTAGGAGCGTTAGTGAGGCCAAAAGGCATCACCATCCATTCATATAGACCAAACTTGATCTTGAATGTTGTTTTTCACTCATCTCCGGGATTCATCCGGATTTGATGATACTCGTTCCTAAGATCTATCTTAGAGAATATGCATGAACCATTCAACTCATCAAGCATATCATCAAGACGAGGTATGGGATGACAATACTTTACCGTTATCTTGTTGATGGCACGACAATCAACACACATGCGCCATGATCCATCTTTCTTTGGCACCAAAATCACGGGCACGAGATATGGGCTTATACTTTCTCGCACAACTCCCTTTTCAAGGAGCTCATCCACTTGCCTTTGAAGCTCCTTAGTGTTATCCGGGTTGGCTCTATAAGTAGGTTTTCTTGGCAATTGAGACCCCGGGACAGAGTCAATTTGGTGTTCAATTCCCCTCAAGGGTGGTAAGCCTTTTGGGAGTTCCGTTGGGAACACATCCTCAAATTCCTGCAAGAGAGAAAAAATAGAACTAGGAAAAGAAGGGGTTAGTTCATTAGTGTGCAATGCATAGTCCCTATGCATGAGGAGAATCACCGGTTGACGCTCCTCCAATTCCTCCCTAATTTCCCCACAATTCGCCAAAAGAGACACCTTGGCTTTTCCTCTAAGCTCTCCTTTCTTTCCACTCTCCCCTTGAGAACTACTCTCCTCTACACCCTCTTCCCCCACATTCTTCTTTTGTAATGCACTATGACCCATCTACTTCAACTCTCTCATTTTGTTATAGATCTCACCCACTTGGGAGCGTGTCATGGGATTCAAGACATGTTTGACACCATTGTGGACAAGGGTGTATTGGTTAGTCCTCCCATTATGGTTGATGGGCAAGTAGAAGATGACACGCTTGCATAGGCACAACATCACATAACACCTCATCATGATACTTCCCAACCGTGAATTTAATGATAGCTTGCCGAGTCACCTTCAATTCGTCACATTCATTAAGCTATTGAAGTTTGTAAGGATTTTCACGTTGGGTGATGGGAAGTTTCAAGAAATCAACAAGGGTGGTACTAGCAACATTGGCACAACTCCCACTATCAATGATCATGATGCTAGTGTTTTGGTTAATGATACACTTGGAGTGGAAGAGATTTTCCCGTTGACTTGGGTCATCTATTGCTTTGCTTATCATGGTTCTTCGCACTACATAGAGAGGTACAATAGGCTCATCATCACCCTCAACACCATCCCCTTCACTCTCATGTCCCTCATTTTCATGATCAAGATCTTCAACACCATCCTCACATTCTCCCTCATCATCACTATAAGTTTCTCTCACATAGAATGCTCTCCGATTTGGGCACTCACTCGCTCTATGACCAAAACCATGACACTTAAAGCATTGGATAGGAGTTTTTGTACCTCCTTCTTTTGTAGCATACTTTTGAGGTTGCTTGTCACTTGGCTTCTCAACTAGAACACTTTTTTCAATAGGCTTTTTGGTGTCATGCATGGAACCTTTGTTCTTTTGCCAATTGGAGAAAGAGGACAAAGTTCCCCTTTCCTTGTTCTTGTTCTATGAGCTCACATAGCCCTTTGATTTGTTGGTTTTGTCAACTTTGAGACCATTTTTGACTTCAATAGCCGCTTCAAGCGTTTCTTGAATGTTCCTATAGTTATGAAGCCTCATTTAGGAGGTGATGTCACTATTCAATCCGGCCCGAAACCGAGTCATTTTTTGCACCGCTTGTTTTTGGAAATCGATCCTCATCTTGACAAGTTGGAATTCATGGAAGTATTCTTCCACACTTGCTTGTCTTGTCTCAAGGTATACACCATATTAAGTTGTTCTTACTTGTAATGCTCGGTGACATACTTGTTCCGCATGATTTCTTTAAGATCACCCCAAGTGGGTGGCATTGGCAATTCAATAATTCTACGAGCCCTCGATTGAATCTCCCACCATGTTGAAGCATAACCCTCAAATTGAGCAATGGCGTAGTAGCCTTTTCACTTCGGACATCTTATTTGTCTCGAATATCTGTCACGTTGCTTAACCCATTCAAGAAATGCATCGGGATCACAAGCTCCCTTGAAAGTTGGGAGGGTCATCTTAATAGAATGGAGGCTCTTGTCCCGTCTTCCCCCATAGCCATAATGTTCCTTATATTCTCCATCAAAATCATAACCTTGGCGCTCTCGCCCTTGGTACCCTTCACAATCTTGGTACCCGCCTCGCCTACCTATGTGAGGTTGATGGCCATGCCTTCCACCTCTACCCCGGTATGCACCTTGTGCTTGGCCTCATTGGCCTATCCCTTGGTTCCTATACCGTTCATGTATCGCCTCTTCTATCTCATCCTCATGATTTGAACGATCATCCCAATTTTGTTGGTTAAGTGGAAGGTTGTGGATTGGTAAAGGGTTATTTGGGTGTGGATCATTTAGGGGTGTTCCTTGTAGTAATGGGTCATTTCGTAGACCTATCGGAATGTTATTTGGGTGGGTAACAATGGGATTGTGGATGGTTACATTTTGAGGAGTGGTTTGGGGAGTGGAGTTGTACATTTGGTGAAAGGTTCCGGGTGTGATCATGTGTGAAGGACTTTGATGGCTACTAGTTGAGACACCAAAGAAAACGAAATGCTAAAATCGAGAAATAAATCAAATTTCCGTGCCTAGTGTTATGTGATAACAAAACAAACAAACGTGGTTCTTAAAAACAAAGTCCCATTGATCCAAGGTACCAAAGGACTAGGGACACAAGACCAACAACTAAGGATCAAGAAATTTTTGAGAAATGGAAATAGGATGAAATGAAATTTGGACTTGAAAAGATACCTTGAGTATACGGTTTAAGCTTGACAAAATACGATCCGTATTGTGGTTTACGGTCCGTATTTCGAGTCTTTTTCTTTATTTAGGTAGGGATGCCCAACTAAGGATCGAAATTTTTGAGAAATGAAAGTGGGATGAAATGAAATTTGGACACTTCGTACGGTTTGCTTGACAAAATTACGATACGGTCCGTATTTAATGATGTCTTTTTCCTTGCCTTTTACGACCGAATGCTCCAATCCTTGGTCCCTTTATACTTTTGGGGAATACGGTCCTTTTATACGCATTGTGGAATACGTCCATATTTTGGGTTTACGTCCATATTTAATGAGGTTGCCAAATTCCGGTGAGCTACCGTAATCCTCCCAATTTTAAGATCTAAGTTTACGACCCCAGATTACGGTCCGTAATTTACAATGTTTCCAGCTTCAGTGATTTTCGTGTTGAACTCGATCTTCTCAAAATTTGGACCGATTTTCTTGGATTTGATGATGTTCCTGGGCCCACACAACCTCGTATTTGCCCTTTTGAGGTAGAAAAACACTTTTCCCCAAATCCTGACTTGAAAATTTTAGATTAAATGCCCCTTTGGAGAGTCTTCTTCCTCATGAAGATTTGAAGGTCTTCAAGAACACCAACAATTTCAAATTTTCAACTACCTTCAAATCAACTTGTTTTTCCTTCAATTTTCAGATTTAGACTCCCCAAGACTTGTAGAACAAAGCCCAATAAGTTTCAAGTCCTAATTTCACCCAAATCAACAAGACCCACTTCAAGTTCTTCAACTCAACAATGGTGAAAATCTCAAAATAACTTGGAATGACTCGAAACTTCGGATTTGAAACCCTAACGTACTAAGGAACCAGAATCTAATAACAAAACAACAAAACAAACAAACAAAAAAATTGGGGTTTTCTAGGATTTTCGATTTTTTTTTATAGTAACAAACCCTAGGCTAGATTTGATAGAACAAATCTAATCCAAGCTCTGATACCAATTGATATAATAATAAAAAGGAAAGACAAGAAATTAAAGATAGAATAGATTGACACAATTGAATAAGACTAAAAGACAACCATAACCATAAAAGGTTAAGACCTTCAATTAGATTACTCAAAAACACCAAACTCTTAAGGAGACCAAAAGGGATTGATTTCCCAATTAACCACCTTCTCAACAATTCAAACAACCAAAAGCTTCAACAAGCTCTCAAACACTCAATTCTAGAGTTTACAAGTTTCAATATCTCTCATCAAAATAATCTAAGTCTTCCATGAAGAAGAAGAGAACTATTTATACTCTGCTAGAAATAAAAGATAGCAAAATGACATAAACACCCTTAATGAGACAAGGTCTTATTTGGCTATTTCTTCAAAATCTTGAAATCTCCTTTGCAAGAATAGCCAACTCTTCATCTTTTAGCCAATGTGGTGACTTCCATTTCCTCTTCTTCTCCCCAAGCAATCTTCATCAACAAATGGACTTGGGATCCAAGGTGCTCATAAAAAATATACTCAAGAGCCTCCCGCTTCATGAATAGGCTTTGCAAGTGTTGTAGTTCCCAGGCTTGGCTCCTTGTAAATGGCCTTAAGGCAAGTGGGCTTGCATCAATTTTAAACTCCCTATCCTTGTGGCTTGCTCTGCTAATTTCTAAAACTATTCGAAGACAGACCTTGAGAGGTATCATTAAGCATGTACTCAGAAATTCTACCATTGACGAAGAAGTAGAGGAGTAACGGATACTGCTGATACTTACTTTTATATGCAATGAAGTTTAATAGACAATAACAAGAAACCAAAATAATTGTCGGAGTATAAAGGCAAAAAGAGGAACAAATAAGACATCTATGAGTTCTATGGCAATGAGAGAAATACCTGATTCAAAGCACACTTTGACATTTCATACTCAGCTACCAAAATTCAAATACCTATAAGCTTAAAAAATGATTAGAATTGCCCAATTGCACAAAACACTGATGCAATTTGACCAATGCCAAAAATCTTCTTCTTTTTTTTTTTTTTGGCCAAACTCATCGGCGGCCCCCGTGGTCGTCAAGATCTTTCACCTAGACACCTAAACTCAAGGTTGTTCCTATTGAACACTCAACCTAATAAAAAACTGTCCTATTGGACAAAAAATGCTGACATGGCAAAAAAAATGTAGCTCACTTTCCTTTGGCGCGTTAATGGCTCAAATAATAATATATATAATTTTTTTTGGCAAAAATTTCATCTTTTCTCTTTCATTGATATATAACTTTATAATAAATAAATAAATAAATAAAACAAAAAAGCTATCTTTGGAAGATGGCAGTCGTCTTCTCCGACATTGAACGTCTTCTCCGACATTGAATATAAATTGTGCATTAGTACCTATGATGAGAAACTTTATAAATTTGGGGTGATTGGACCTTCTAGTTTCTCTTGTTGCAAAGAAGAAACTATGCATAATCTTTTTGTTGATAGTGAATTCGCAAACTTGTGGAAACATTTTGGAAACTTCTGATCTACTAATGATGAGTTGATATTTCAAAAAAAAAAAAAATTGGTTCGCTTAGTGGGATTAGTATTAATAATAGTTAACCTCATTCCCAATTGTAGGTTGTGGTTTTTCAACCACCATTTTCACCACCTTGCTCGCCGGAAAAAGTACAGATCCGCCATTGCCGTCACTCTCTCTCTCCCTCCCTCCCTCCCCTTCTTAAAACACGTCTTATCCAAAATTAGAACTAACGGATCTAAAAATAATAGTTGTTCCTTCGATTTATGAGTGGGACGAACTAATGAAAGAGGTAATAACGGATCTAAAAACAATAGGTTGTGGTTTCTTTTCAACCACCATTTTCACCACCTTGCTCGCCGGAAAAAGTACGGATCCACCATTGCCGCCACTCTCCCTCCCTCCCTCCCTTGCAACTTTTCCTGGGGGGGGGGGGGGGGGGGGGGCGAAGCTCCATGTTTTCCGTTAGGGAGGGGTTTCTGTCGATGGAATGGGTTTTCTAGGAAATTGTTTTTTTATTTTCCTTTATTATTAGTTAAATTGGTTTAAATAATGTTTTTTCCGATAAATAATTTATGAGCCAAAATGCCACATGTAATCAATTAATTGGCTACTTTGCCACGTCATTGGCGGGTGTATTACACTCTCCTTATTTTTTTGCTCATTGTCAAAAAGTGTCCAATAGGACAGTTTTTGAATAGGTTGAGTGTTCAATAGGAACAACCCTAAGTGTAGGTGTCTAGGTGAAAAATCTTGACGACCACGGGGGGCGCCGATGGGTTTGGCCTTTTTTTTTTTTTTTTTTCGATTTAACAGTTTTTCATCAGTAATCAGTACCAAGATGGTATTGAAAAGGTTACAAAATTTGGACTTGTCTCAGATTACATGACAAAAGACTCTAAAAAATCCAGAAAGTCTGACATATCAGCAGCAACAGACCTAGTATTCCAAAACAACAATTTCTGAAAGCATCTATATTAATAAGAGCTATAAACCTATATTTTGAAATAATATCAATTTCCATAAGGCATTCTTGTCATTATTCAACCTCCAAAGCCACTTGTATAACAAGCATTTGTTCTGAATTCTCAAATCCCTTATCCCAACACCACCCCTTTCTTTACTTCTACAAACTTTATGCCAATTGACCAGATGCAACTTTTTGTTAGTGGCATTTCCTTGCAATAGGAACTGGTTAGCCTACTTATCCTCTTCTCAACTTCAGTAGAAATAGGAATCAATGATATTAGAATTAGACAAGTTTTCAACATCCCGTCAAGAACGTTATTGATTAATCTCAATCTACCGCCAAAAGACCAGTATTGTCTCTTCCAGGGAATGAACTTCATTTCACACTTGTCAATGATGCCTGCCAAATATTTGTATCTTTTCCTCTAGCCCCAAAGTAAGTCTCAAATAGATAGCAAGAAAGCTTTTAACTTTGAACCCCATGACTCACATATTACAACACAACAACAACATATCCAGTGTAATCCCACAACTGGGGTCTTGGGAGGGTTAGGATGTATACAGACCTTATCCCTACCTTTATGGGGTAGAGAGACAGTTTCCAAAAGACCCTCGGCTCAAAAGAAAAATAACCGACGCAAGATTATAAGAAAGGAGACATCAAAATAGCAAGATACACAATAAATGTAGAAAAAAATAGTAATACACATCAAAGCATAGGAGACAATGCGATAATTGAACACTAATACTAAAACGTATATACACCCACGCTCATATTCAGGTTTGGCCGAACCCAATAGCTTTTGCTTAGACCTTGTATTTGTTTTGGGAAATTCATTGAAATATGTATCAATATTTTACTCCGAACTCAATAACTAAAACAAGCTATGAGTTCGGTAACAAGTTTAGAACTCATAAACTTCAAATCTTGACTCCGCCTTTTCTCACATATATAATACTCCTACCTATAAAACAGGACCTTGAGTAATATGGATAGAACAGTAAGATCAACATATTAGTGAAAAGGAAGTAGAGAAAAAACCTGCTTTGCATTCCACTGAAATGTGATCCAAATTCAGCCGGTGATACGTCCAAGGTCTAAGGGAAATGTATTAATGGATAAGTATACATGGAAAAAATGGGTACTCTTGACGATCTTATGAAAGATGGAAAGGAAGATATATTAAAATTGATCCGGCTGTCCAAAACTAATTTCATATTTGTATATTTAGAAATAATTTAACTTTATAAGATGATTTACCGTCACACAAAGACTTGTTTTGGACCATAAATATCAAAAGTCTTAATCATTCTTTTTTTTTTTCCATCGAATATGATCTACTACTCCTATATCTTGCTCGACCAGTAACTTCTTCTTTTTAAAAAAGGATTCCAAACAACAAAACGGCTGGACGTGTGTTTTTGCTAAACAATCGTTTGGGCCTGGTCACTGCGACCCCCTTTGTGAGGAGGCACACCTTCTCCGAAGTTACGGGGCTATTTTGCCGAGTTCCTTAGAGAGAGTTATCTCGCGCTCCTAGGTATTCTCTATTCTTCCTTTTTTTTTTTAAACTCTGAGTCAAGTCAAATAGTGGTACATAAATTGAAAAAGATGGAGAAGAAATTTTGATAGGGGACACTGGCCCACTGAAAAAACGAGGGAGTGTTGGTGGGAGTATATATATGAAAAAACCAAAATATGGAGGAGGAAATGAGAAAAAGTAAAATAGAAATGTGAAAGAGTCTACATATAAAAAGTGGAAGAGGAAAAAGAAAATAAAGAAAAAGATTAGGAAATTTAAAGGAAAATAAAGTAGATGGAAAAAAGTGATTAGGGATTAATTTCCTTTAAACTACGGTCCCGTTTGTCCATGAGAATTATTCACTTTTTCTAGAATATTTTAGCGAAGTCCAGTTCGAGCACTGTTCAACTATTAAAACGATAATCCGAAATTTTGCGTATCCTTAATGTATTGAGCCTACCTTATTAATCGCACAAAAATAAGTAGGGTTCTATATAAAATATTGAAGTTCCGGAGTCTCAAAGCATGATTAATATACGGCTAAAGTACGTAAAAAAGTATGAAAATGTAAAAGAAAGAGAGTTTAACCAAAACAAATAGGTCCTATAGCGCAGTAAAATACTGCGCTAAAGGGGAAGGCAATATCCTTTAGCGCAAGAAAATCATCTGCGTTAAAGGACTTAACCGTACAAGAGTTACGGTTAAGTCCTTTAACGCAGTATTTTACAGCGTTAAAGGTACTTTTGTTCTCTTTTTTTCTGGGGCATTTTGGTTCAATGTGTCTTTTATTGAGTCATTTGGTTCCGGACTCAAATTTTGACCATCATTTTAAGATGTATTTTTTCACCAAATTGATATGAGAAAAGTTGCAATTTATAGTACTTTTCATTTAGTTTTCAAATATATAATTTTTAATGTTAAAATATCAAGTTAATCTAATCCAATTTAGTTTCAAAGTTTAGTCAAATTGACTCTCGAAAAGTTAAAAGTGCCACATAAATTGGGTCAAAGGGAGTAGTTGTTTATTATGTTTAAACACCGTTAAAAAGCACATTTTCATATGCAAATATCTTACTTTGCTCAACATTATCATATTTAATTTGAAATGATTTTAAACAAATGGGATAAGTTGCATTGGGTAAATTTGAATCTAAAATCACCACAAAAAAGGTCAAAATTAGACTCTATAGCTCTTGATATGTCAAGATTCTATAATAAATTAAAAAAAAAAAAAAAAAAAAAAAAAAAAACTCAACTTTTTTGAGCACGAATATTACAAAAGAGATTGATATTTATAGACATCTTTTCAATATGATGATGAAATCCGTTCTTTATAACCTACGTCCATAAAAATCTTTTTCGTTCATTTGTATTTTATTAAAACTATTAGTAAGCTAAATAGACATTTTGTACGAAAGTTTTGCTTAGATTCTTACAAATTCAAGTCTAAAACCTTATCTTGAACACGTTTACTAAAGACAAAAGGGATAAGGCATCATTAGCCCCCTGAACTATACCCGAAGTTGCTACGACACACTTTATCTTTTCTTAGGTCCTATTACCCCCCTAGATCTTTTTAAAAAGATATAATTATCCCCGTAAACGCTGATGTCCACTCTCATATGGGAGAGTAACATACGCTCTCCTTGCCACACGTATATTTATTTTGTTTTCTTCTTTTTAAAAAAAAAAAAATCGCTAACGTGTCAATTTTTTTAAAAAAATGAAAAACTAAATTTTCTTCAAAAAAAAAAGGAAATATTTAAAAGATCTGAAAATTTGTTTTTTTTTTTAAAACCCTAAAAAAAAAAAAAAAAAAAAAATTGATGCCTTATCCCGAAGACAAAATAAAGTTTAAAATTACCCTAAACTTATTTCAATCATGTATGAACTTTGCCGATAGAAAAAGTCGATCAACATATCATGTTAGAATTTAATACGTATATAACAGCAAGTTAGATAGACATATAGAGTTCCTAATTAGAAATAAAAATAATGAAGAGAAAAAGAAGAAAGCACTGGACATCCTATTCAACAAAAAGCTAAAGAAATTAATCACAATATGGAACTAACAATTATAAAGCTAACCAAGCCTTAAACCTTCAAAAGTTTAGCAACCTGAACTCCTTTGATTTCCTGTTGCAATTGATTTGTACCTGGAAGAATAAAAAATCGAGATTCTTGGTAACTTGATGGCAGATTTCTAAAGTAATTTGGAGAATTCTATGGTAGATGACAAACTCCTAAACCTATAGAGGAGTCCTAAGTGCACGTAATTTTCCTCATGTGGTTTTTGGTTTTAGTTTTCTTTTACAAATATATTAAGTATGTTATTTAGTTTAAATAAGGAAAGTTTTTGATAGCCAAAATTTCAAATTAATTTTAAAAATCTAAATATTAGGAAAATAATTAAAAGTCAAAAAGGACTACAAAAATAATGGTGGGTTTTTTTTACTTTTCCAAAAATAAAATAGGTGAAATATTATAAAAATAATCTATATCTATATCTATCTATATATAATAGGAGAAGCAAAAGCATGTGGTGATGACAAGTGTCACCACCAGAAAATTCCTATTTAAAAAAAAATGTGTAAGTCCAAGAAATTCCAAACTAAAAATACAAAATATAAAAAAATGCAAAATCGGGAGTATTTAAATTTATTCAAAAACGTGTAAATCTGAAAACTGAGTAACCAACTAAATCACAGTATTTGATTTTAAATTAAAAGATAATGGATAACCAACTTCCCAATACATACACTCCCACGTCTCATTAATCGTTTTTTAAACAGATCGTTTTTCTCCACTTTTTTTTCCCCACACACACAAAAAAAAAAAAAAAAAAAAAAAAAATTACTAAATGCAAAAAGATAGGATTCAGTTACACCTGCTCTCATCCCTTATAATAAAATGCAAAGGGTATCGAAATCCTATGCAAACCATTTCAAATCAAATTCTCAGTTACAATGGCATAAAAACAGAGATTAAAATAAACAAAGGAGAAAAATTCACCCCAATACCCCGTATCAAATGAAAACCGCAAACCCAGTTGCATTCAAGCCAAAGAAGAAATCACCATGGGAGAAATATATAAAGGTGTTAGAGGCCGTACTATTAATTCAAATCAGGTATTTTTAAACCATTTTTAGATGAACAATTATTCTTGGGATTTTTGTCAATCCTCCTCCTAATATGAAAGGACATTGGTTATGTAGAGTTCTCACTGACTGAGCATTTCGAAGTTCACATATGGGTCTATTCCAATCAATTACTTGAGTTTACTTCTTTTATTCCTCTTTCTATTTTTTTATTTTTTTTAATTATATAAGGAGGATAACTATGCTGGAAAAAAAAATGTTGAATTTCAAAGTTTTTCACAGTTGTGGCTGAGAGGTGCCAAATGAAATAATAGACTCTAATTTGTTCGTCTATATGGTGAGTGCCGAATTTGTTATTATTTTTTTATGTCAATTTGAAGTATAGATATTTTAATTTCCAGTATTACCTTTACTATCAAGTGTCCATAAAATATAGTAATAACGTTAGCTTTTAGCTCACAAGCATCTTCATTATCTGCAGTGATGAACCGTTCTATTCTGAGAACTCAAGCCAATTTTACAAGCCTTGATCCATAACACTGGTGAGAGAATCCTTTCCCAAGTTTTAAACTTTCCAATATTTAGACTCTAAAGATTGTAAAAATGGGTTTATACAATTTTTAGTTATTCGTTTAACTGAACATGAATGCCCTCTCTTACCACTTTACCTATTGAGTAAGTGGTGAGTTTTTATGTAAATGCTAGCGTTTTTGGTGGTTTTTGTGTAAATACTTAAATCGATGGATACCAGGTTCTTTTGTTCCTCTTCTCAACTTCTTTTCTTTTGTGCTGCCAGTTTCGGCAAGGAACTGAATATACACAAGGAGATGAAGAATCTTTGAGAAGGCGTTACTGGAATCACTCTACAAAACATTGATTTTGCTTCATCGGAGCATCAGAATCTAAACAAAAAATTGGAATGATGGCTAAATTCCATTTGTTATTTATGGTAAATTTACAGCCTCTTTGAAGAAACTGACTACTTCTTCTTTTAAATTATCTGGTTCAAGCAGGATGTCATAAGGTGCCAATATAACTTCTTTATTTTTATATATTTGACTTCTTATAATCAATCAATTCCATTTCATGTTGATTTACTAATCTCATTAGAGCACAGAGGGTCTTTTTTGTTCATTTGAAAGTCATGCATTCGATGAAAATGGAATAAATCATTCTGTTTTTGCACAATTTCTGTTGGAAAGAGCTGTTTATTTGCAATGAAGTTTATTTTCTCATGAATATTCTTCTATTGCAATGCAGTTACATTGAGGAACATGATAACAGTCCTCTCATTGATTGCAATGAAACATTACGACATTTTATTCAATCCCATCAAGTTATTTCAGAAAGCTTATCTGGTGAGACTACTGTTATGTTTTGCAGGATCCAAGATGTGCTTCAATTTGGTCCATGCCCTCGGAAGGAGCAATGGGATTTTATGCGTATTCCATTATGTCATTCTGTCGGAACACCATGTTATACCCCATTTTAACGGGTTAAATTAGGTACAACATATTGGAGATTCCTAGTTTGCTTTATTTTAGGAGTCGCCACCTAATTAATTTTAAGGTGAATTAGGGCACCTAATTATTAACTAAGGTAAAGCTAACTAAACCTCCGTTAATGGTCTGCTTAATTTTCAATTCTAGGTAAGGGTTCTAATTATCCTAAAGGGAAGGGGTTAGGCATCCTTTAAGATCCGTTAACTACGGTTACCGACCAAACTTAGGTTAATTAATTAAGATTAAATATAATGCTTAAATTTTAAGAAAATAGCTTACAAATATCACTAAAGTTTAAAGGAAAATAATATTAGCTAAAATAAAACTTGAAGAAAATAGTAATTTATGAAAAGAACTTTAAAGGCTAATAGGACTTATAAAAGTTATTAAGACTTTAAGGGAAGAATATAATGATGCCATTTAAATAATATTTCATAAATATTGTTAGGGCTTTAAAATGCTACTTAGAATAAAGCTTGTATCAAATATATTAATCTTGCATAAAGGAAATTTCAAATGCCATTTAAAATAAAACTTATAAATATTGCTAAAGTTTTGAATAATAATGCCATTTAAATTAAAGTTTGCAAAATGCAGTGGCTTGCATATAAATAGAAAACTTGAAAGAAAGCTTAGCAGGTTTTAAAATTTGAAATAAAATTATGTTATATGAATTCAGTAATGTAGAAAATCTAGACTTATTAAATAAAATGCAAAAAGGGGTAATGAGTTACCTTCCTCAAACTTTATTTGGTTGTATTCGGCTAAAAATATAGTTTGATAAATCTTGAAGAAATTATTTGTAAATATTCTTGAATATATATTTGTATATTAATAGCATTTGAAATCTTAAAGTATTTAAAAAAAAATGATTCCATTAACTCATAAGTATATGTAATTATACTATTTGCAAATTAATTATCCTACATATCAAACGTCATAACTAGTCTTAACATAAATGAAAAGAATGAAGCTTATGGAATTAATTATTGATTTTCCCTTTGAATTAACTACCCATTATTTCTAAAATTATCCATACTATTTCTCCTATAATTCATCCAATATAGGTAAAAAATAAAAATAAGATGAAGTGTTAGTCAAACAAGGCAAACCAAAATACACAACAATGAAATAAGGTAGAGAAAGAGAAAGAAAAACAAAATGACTTGGCCCATTTCTAAGGCCACTATCACGAATTGCTGTTGGGCTTTGGTCATTGGGCCACGGCCCAACTTTTTATTTCCATTTTGCGTTTTCCATTCGGACAAGCCGGACACGAGGGGAATCTTGTTGGGCTTTTAGCCCAACACCGAATGCGAAAGCAAATGAGTCCCTTGGACTCGTATGCGATGGTCATGCATAAAATGAGAGGAAAAGGATTAGTATATAATCAATGAAAAGTCAAATATATAAAATGCGAACTTAAGACAATTCAATAGATTATGTATATACATTGTATATCCAAGTATGCTTCATGTATACACATCACATAGGGATATATAGAAGGTTAATATTGGAAAGTTTTCGCCCCCATCTTCCCGATGTTGCACAAGTTCCAAAGGATTTCATGAATCCCAGGCATGGCTAACACCGGGGAGGGTTCAAGCTTGATCCATAATGACCGATCTACTAACCTCCCTATCAACGTATTAATTAAGTATACGGATATATATACAATATATACGTGACCAGAAAATACTTGCAACAAGACACAAAGAAATAAAACAACAAAGGCTAACAAACTATGCCCGCAAGATTCCAACATATACACTTTTTACTCAACATGAAGGATCCATACAAACTTAAAGTAAACATGGTTGAAGTTTATCCACAATATTCAAACTACAAAGAATAATAAACAAGACATTTATAAATAATGCACGGGTTAATAAAACGGGGACCGGCAACACAAAGCATTATTACGAGTCTAAACATGGCATCAACCATATTGTGAACTCATCACATATCTTTCAAAATAAGACATATCTTTCAAAAGAAAAGAAGAATAATTTACTCATCATCGGACTATTAGTTCTAAAACAAAACAAATCAAGGCATATACTCATTCAAGACATGACTTTGATCCAATTCAACATTTTATCAGGCAACCCATGGCATCTCCAACCTAGGATAATTCTTGCGTTATTAAGACCACTTATATACTTTTCCCTAAACAAATATCAATTTCCACTCGCTAAATAGTAAGCAAAATACTTGGTTTAATATCAAAAGTCGTAACCATTTTATAGCAAGGACAATTTTGAAACTGGAGGCACTAAACATCTTTTTTTAGACAAAACAAAAAGACAACCACCAAGAGTAAATACGCAGCACCTATGACTTGTGTGCATTATGCTTATGATTTGAATACCAAACTCTTATTTCCTTTAAGCTCATACTACAAACACTGACACTTGTCATATTAACAAACACACATACTCATAAGTTGTACAAATATCACTAAAACGAGCGATTGGCACATCGAACAACGAAGAATTGAAATTGAACCTAAACTAGAGGAAAATTGAAACTTGTTAAACAAATCAAACCAAAATGTATTTCATCTACCTTAACCTCCCTAGATGCCAAGCGAGTGAATCAAATGGACTTCCAATTGTTAATTCTCCAAATATCATAATCCAAGACTATAGAGATCTATTATGACTCGGTTCTAAATATAAACCAAACCATATCTAGACATGCATCACACTAAACAAGATTATGAAATGAATCTTAAAGCATCATTTAGCTATCTTACTAGAGATACTATCTAAACATTCTAACCAAAACATATGAATCTACACATATGTTATTGATCTTAAGAAAATACTAAATCGACTAAAAAGACTTTAAATTAATCAACACGCCGACACGAACAATAAGTATAAACTATTAAACTAATTGTTTGAAATTAAATTAATTAAAAGGAGGAACATAATTAACTAAACTACATTAAATTACAAAACGAAATGTTTAAACACACATGAGTAAATCTATCAATTAAAACAACTTAACTAAAAACTAACACTTAACACATCATAACTAAAATTGAATGCATAAACCATATGCAAGAAATACAATATACTAAAAAGGGAATGGAGAATTACCTTCTTCGGGTGCGGCGAAGTGGGCGCGGGTTCCGATATCACACTCGAACACTACAAATCCGAACTTGGATGCTCGGACCTTCAAAGCAATACCAATGCAAATAAACCGAAAAAATTAATTTAGTATTTTAACTCGATATTCAACACTATTGTAACTTAAAGTAATACATATTTTAAAGGAAATTTTGGATAGCTAAAAAAGCTTATGTTTTTTTTAAGAGAGATTTTTTGTGTTTTTTTCACGGCTCAAAAAGCTCCCTTCTCCAACCAAGAACAATTATTTATATAAAAAAAGTCTAGGGTTTACTAGGGTTTGAAAAAATTGAAATTTAGGCGGGATTTTAATTATTTTTCAAACAACTTGTTCAAATGACAAAGATCGATGAAACGGATCTAGGAAGAAAAAAAAACCATTAAACCTTTTGTACCACGAAAATAAAAAAAGAACGACAAAGCAAGATTTCTAACTCACAAATCGACAAA
Organism: Lycium ferocissimum; assembly: GCF_029784015.1. NCBI lineage: Eukaryota > Viridiplantae > Streptophyta > Magnoliopsida > Solanales > Solanaceae > Lycium > Lycium ferocissimum. The sequence continues at coordinate 8,658,511 of NC_081344.1, read as the reverse complement.
ACTCATTAAGGTGTTTCGTATCGACCGAAAAGAAAGAGAAAACAAAAAACTTATCCTTTCAAGGTTGAAATCGATGGGGAAGGACGGGCATTAATTTTTTCCCAAAATGGCCATGCACGGTCGGGGATTTAGAGTGAAAGACCGTGCACGATCTTGCCATTTTTGTCGTTAACGAGTGAGAAAGATGAAGAGAGAGAAAGGAAGAGGAAGAGAGAGAGAGAGAAAGAGAGAGAGAGAGAGGGGGGGGGGCGTTCGAGGAGGAAAGGAAAGGATGTGGTTCATTAGGTTTCCTTTAGATTAAATGCAGCCGGGCCGGGTGAGGGTTTAATGGACCGGGTCAATTAATTAAAAACATGGGTATTGTAAATGGACCGAATAAGATATGGTCCAAAAATGGGTAGATTAAATGAGTTTATAAATTGATTGGAGTTCAACGGATTTAAGGATTTTAGCCCTTTTATTGTTTTAGGACTAAATTTGAATTAAAATGTTATCTAATATAAAATATGCATTTATTAGTGCTTACATAAAATTATACGACATCGTAATAGCCGTGCAATAATTATTTTTTGAAAGTCAACAATAAATAAATGCTGTTATTTAATTGTGCGAAATAAATGCGATGCGTGTGCATAAGATGGTAAAAAATGCCGAAATGATTATAATGCAAATTATAATAATATAGGTAATAATAATAATAATAATAATAATAATAATAATAATAATAATAATAATAATAATAATAATAATAATAATAATAATAATAATAATAATAATAATGTAATAATAATAAAAATAATAACAACTAGTGCCAAAATAATAAAACGCCGGCATTAATAAAATCTAATAATTATAGTAAAAAATATAAATAATTATTTCTTAAATTGCTAAAAATACTAAAAATGTGAATAAATATTTTGGGGAAGACGGGACAAAATTGGGTGTCAACAACTTGTCCCTCTTTGCTCGGTGATGATGAAAGAATTTTCGGGCAAAGACGTTGACTCAGTAGCCTATTTTGTCCCGGCTAAAGGATTTGGGGGACTAAGGCAAGAAATGTGAAAGGATTACGAAGATTATGGCCGAACTCCGGTCTCCGAGTTGCCTACATATCTCGGGCTGCACGAGAATCAGGCCGCGTGTAGTTCTGGGATAACTACGACACCTATGAAAGACGAATCCCGATTGGTGCGAATCTTTGCAAAATATTGTCCCAGTGTCGAATTATGGAGACACTGGGTATTATGGTAGAGACTTGAAAATTCTGAAAATTGGATATGCTGGAATGCAGGCGGAATAGTTGGAGACGAGTGTTCGAGGTAGATCTTCGACCCTTGTCGGGAAGTCTGATTTCCTTCCCAACATATTGCCCCAGTTCGCTGCCGAAGAAATAGTTTCACGTTGCGCTAAAGTTCCTGCGAAACTTTAAACTAGATAAAATAGTCAGTAGAAATAAATATCGAAAATAAAGCGATGTAAAATAAATCCGCAAAAGAGCTGCAGTGATTAAAATGATAGCCTTGCTGAGGCTGATGCAAATGAGGTTCTAGGCCGATGATTCATGAGAATGATGCCTTTGGCGATGATTAATGAGGCCTTAAACCGGATGGGCTATTTAAGCCGAATGATAGATGAGGCTTTCTAAGCCGGTATGATGCGATGTGTTTGCAGGGCATTTGAAAGTAATAATGCGATAGATGTGCAGTGCATTTGCGAGCATTCGCAAGACATATGTAATGCGGCGTGCGTGTGTGTTTGCGAGCATTCGCAAGACATTACAAAGTATTTGAATGCAAGGCAGGTGCGGTGCGTTTGCGAGCATTCGCAATGCATTTGTAAGCAATAAAGCAATGCATGTGCGGTGCGTTTGCGAGCATTTGAAAAGGCATGTGCGGTATTTGAATGCAAGGCATGCGGTGCGTTTGCGAGCATGATGCGGTGCCTTTGCGAGGCACTTGAATGCAAGGCATGTGCGGTGTGTTTGAAAGCAATTCGCATAAGCAATGAATGCAATGCACGTGCGGTGTGTTTGCGTGCAATGATGCAAGATATGTGCGGTGCGTTTGCCTTTATAGGGCATTTGAAAGTAATAATGTAATGCAGGTGCGGTGCGTTTGCGAGCAATGTGATTTGTTGCATTTGCTCGAGAGGCATAATTGAAATTTGCGATAGTGCATATATGATGCGGTGCCTTTTTAAAAAACGATATGCAATGCGCGTGCGGTGCGTTTGCGAGCAATGATGCAATGTATGTTAGGTGTGTTTGAAAGCAGTAGTGCATGTGCAGTGCGGGGCATTTTCGTGCATAGTGTATTTGAAAGTATTTATGCGAGGCATTAGAAAGCAATAGGAAATATTTGTGCGTCGACACGTTTGAAAATCATTGCAAAACTTAAGCATTAATTTATCGTAAATCTCGAAAATTATTGATACTCGAGAGGCATAATTGTTATAAGAAAACTCAAACCGTTCGACGTGCAATCCTTGCAGGGCTGCAAACATTATATATATGGGCTTCCGCAACTTGGAAATCTGCATCCAAAGGAAATTTGTAAGTTTGCAAAGCCGCAAACATTATATATTTCAACTTCCCAACTTGGGGGGGGGGGGAGGTTGATTCGCGTTGGCTTTGAAGATCTGGCTCTTGGCGCTTCATGCTTCCAACTTGGCCTGGACTTGTAACCTCCGCCTATTTCTAAGTCTTGGCCAATTAGCAAAACTATTTGAGTGAAAATCATATTATTTTACAAAGAAATATGCATAAAAAATATGTATATAGATGATAAATAATTTTGCTGAAACTTGGAACTGCGACACATTGTGAAACGAAGCGAATGCCCTTTCTCTCAAAGTCCTTCCTTTGCCTGATGACTCTGTTGACCATATACTCTTCATATCTTTCGATGCCGTTTTGCGATGATGCCCTTTTAAAATTTGTCCCAGTTTCTGGCGTAGGAGGATATTGTTCTGCGATGCTGCCCCTTAAAATTTGTCCTTGTGGGCGGATATTTAACAAATGACGAGACCGAGCCTTACATAGGCTGCCTACGTATCCCACTAAGGGAATCAGGTCAAGCGTAGTTCAGAACATATAAGGCAAAATAAAATTGAGATTTTCTAATAATGTGACCGAGGCCTATGTAGGCCGCCTACGTATCCCACCGTGGGAATCAGGTCAGGCGTAGTTCATAACATATAAGAAAATAAAATTAAAATTTTCTAATAATGTGACCGAGGCCTATGTAGGCCGCCTACGTATCCCACCACGGGAATCAGGTCAGGCGTAGTTCATGTTACAAGCAAAATGAAAAATTTTCTGGAAATTCCTGACTTAAAAGATCAAACCCGATATAAGTTTCTTACGTGTCCCGCCGAGGGACCGTAATTTCATTACACAAAAAGACATTGCGAATATTACATATAAAACAAAAGATAGCTCCTAAATGTGATATTTACGGATAGCATTCCGCATCGATAGTTTTCGGCTACACTTTGCCATCCGTTTCTTCTTGTTAAAAAGCTCTAGCCATTTCGCTCTCGTGCTCGGACACGGCGTATCATCGTAATGCCATGCGAACACGTCTATGTATTGTTTCAAAAGGTTGATCAATTCCTCCCTTTGTGACGGAATCAAATGGACGCTAATCCTTGTTTCTCTCGCAATTTCTGAATCTCCCAAATTTACAGTTTTTGTTTCAACCAAATTTGGTTTCGACTCGTTCTCGAAATGTTCAAATTCTTTAGTTAATTCTTCAGGCTGCATGTCCTCTTCGTATTCTTCGGAGTCTCGTTCGGCATTTGCTAAGGGCTCGCTTGTTTCATTACGTGTCACATTCACAGTATTAGCAGATTTACTAGTTTGATGGCTGAAAGATAAAGATTAATTAGGTAAAGATAGAATAATAGATAAAAAGCATAGCTTGATTTTGGCATTTGAGCTTTCAAAAGTTTAGAGGCAAAAAGTAACAAAAGCATAAACACGATTCAGGCCTCAATTTTGAATCGTGTTGTTTCATCAAATACAAATTTCCTACCAAGACTCCCGGAGAACCGGGGGCGGGGTACAAGTCCAATTGTTCAAAGTGCATCCAGGCTCAGCATTCCAGATAGTCGGGGTTTCAGAGCATTCATCTGAAACCACGTTGCATTCAGCTTCCCCCTCGGCGATGAATAAATTCTTAAAACTTTCCACGAGGCTGTCTTCAGGTTCTTCTTCTGATGCTCGGGTGGCGGATGCTTTGAGAAAGGACCGATTCGAATGAGGGGAACGGATTCGGTTCTTGGACAAGGGAATGTCACATTCTTCTTCTTTTGGCGTAATTACGGGCGCGTACGATAGTCCCTTCCGGTACGTTACATTCCGGGTTACATTCTTCATCAATGACGATCATGTTCACATTTGCATCACCATGATTGGGCAGAGGGTTGTCGTTTATATTTGGGGGAGCCCCTTTAGCTGGATGACTCCTTCTTTGATCAACGCCTCAACTTTATCTTTAAGAGTAAGGCAATTTTCAATATCATGTCCGGCAACTCCTGAGTGGTACGCACAATGCTTAGTCCCGTCATACCATCCGGGGAAGGGGATTAGGAACTCTCCCTTGAATTGGTTGGAGTATCCCTGCGGTTCTCAATCTTTCATATAATTGGGCTAAGGGTTCGGCTAATGGTGTATAAGTTTTAGTGGGTTTTCTTTCAAAGTTTGGGCGAGATCTGGGTGTATTTTGTGGACGGTTCGGTGATTGATATTGGGGTTGAGGTGAGTAGGTTGGGTGGTATTGTGATGGGCTTTGATGGGCGGGTGTTCGAGGTGAATGATATGCTGGTTGGGTATGGTAAACAGGAAGGGGAGTAGGTGGAGGTTGATAATAAGGCTGAGGGTTTGGGCGTGTTGGCTGTAGTATGAAGATTGAGATGGAGGGTATTGGTAGGTTAACATTTGGTTTGGTCTTTGTTCTTGGATGGTCATAACCGCGGACACTCCGTCCCTCTTCCTCTTAGCTGCATCTGATTGAATTGCCTTACTTGTTGCTTGCAAGGCTGCTAAATTTGTGATTCTGCCCGTCTTGATACCTTCTTCTATGAAATCTCCCATCCTGATAACTTCAGAAAACTTTTGCCCGATGACACTTATCAACCTTTCATAGTATGTTGCATCTTTTAGAGATTGTACGAAAAGCGTCGTCATCTCACTTTCAGCCATCGGGGGCTGGACCTTTGCGGCTTCTGCCCTCCACCGCATAGCATATTCTCTGAAAGTTTCTGTTGGCTTCTTTTCTAACTTCATCAAATAGAATCTGTCTGGGACAGTCTCAGTGTTAAACTCTAACCTATCCATGAATTCTTGCGCCATTTCTCCCCAACTACGCCATTTCTGCGGATCTTGGCATGTGTACCAATCAAGTGCTTCTCCCGTCAAGCTCCTTATAAACAGTTTCATCCTAATGGCTTGATCTTTCCCTACTCCAACAAGCTTATCACAGTACGACCTCAAATGAGCTCGAGGATTTCCTTTTCCATCGAACATATCAAATTTCGGCACTTTATATCCCGCAGGCAACTCAATGTCGGGATGAATACACAAATCCTCGTATTCCAGTCCTTCACATCCTTTGTGGGTTTGGATGCTTCTGAATGCTTCCTTCAGACTGCGAATCTCTTTTGCAACATTCTCATCCGCTCTTGCCCTAGCTTCCCTTTCCATCTCCTCATAAGGATTGGCCTCCGGTTGTTGTACTGTTTGTAATGTGGTAGTGAAGGGTTGAGCTTCCGCTACATATAACGGTGGCACATCTTTTGCGTGTTATGGTTAGCGGTGTGTGCCAAAGGTATGTGTTGAGTTGCTTGGTAGTTTTGGGTAAGTGGGGTAGTTTGGTTGAGGAATGGGGAGTGGTGAAGGGTGGCGGATTGGTTTGTTGGAAGTTAATTGCTTGTTGGGGTTGGCTTGTTGCGGGTCATTTGGTTGCGGGATGGTTTGTTGTATGTTGGTTTGTTGCGGGGTGGTTTGTGGCGGGATGGTTTGTTGCGGGTGGATTGGTGGTGGAATGGCTTGTTGTGGATTTGATTGTTGTGAGATGGTTTGTTGCTGGCTAGTTTGTTGTGAATCGGTAGTATTTGGATGGCATGTGTAAAGCGGAGGATTTGCGGGAGAGGGCTGAGGAGCGGGCGAGTCAACAGGTGAAAAAGATGGTGGAATTGTCACATTTGTTCTTTGTTCGTGGTGAGGCGTATTGAGGGTGATGGATAAATTGGTAAGATTTCGCAGTCGCTCGATCTCAGTTTGCATATTGGCTATTTGCTGCACCAGTTGGGCGATGAGTTCATCGTTCCCTCCTCCCGAAGCTTCGGGTTCGTCTCTCGGAAGGGCGACAAGTCCCAAGCCAGTCTGTTCGGATGCCCCTGAATCATTCATATCGCTGGATGCTCGTGTCTTTGATCTTGTAAAGTACGGGTGGTCCGCTAGTTCGCAGCCAACACGAATCAACCGTTTGGGAAAATAATCAAAATAAAAGGAAAACCTTAAAAAAAAAATGAAGAAAACCGCGTTAGTATAGTGCGAATGACTGCTGCTGAAAATAATGCGAACATTGAGCAAACAATGTCGAAAGAAACACATATTGCATAGCAAACAAAACACATTTAGCAAACGAAACACATATGGCAACAAATCAAATAGTAAAAGGGAGATATAGCAAACACAACGCGACCTATTATGCACGGGACCTCCTTTGTGCCAGAGGTAGGCCTAACGCGGATTTGAAGGATAAAATATGCAATTATATGTCATCCCAATGTGCTATTAATTGAAAGCCCCAAAACATACAATGTTTAGAAATTTAAAAACCCCAATACAAAAGTAATTATTACAATTACTACTTGACTCTCATAAGCTAATTAAAATGAGGAAAGCCCTTCGTTACTCTTGAGCCCCTTATTTGCTTGGATTGAATGCCCGATCTTTCGGCGATGCATGATATGGCCAGAACTCCTCCCGTTTGATGCCTTCTTGACGTAAGTGTCTCCTTGCTCAGCTAGTAGTGTATCTAATTCTTGCATGCTTTGCTCGTAATTAAATGCCTGCTGCTCGTATTGTACTGACTCGTGGCTGCCTGCGTATACAAGCGATTAGTTCTACCTAAATAGCACATGGTCCACATAACACGCATGTTTATCCTTCAAATCAATGCATATAACATGATAATCGTCGCTTGGGGTCATGGACCCACTCGGACATTTGGACGAGGTTGACTAATGGACTTAATACACCTTGGGTATTAAGCCTCCTAGGTTCGTGCATGCTCTTAAAGAGGGTTTTGGTTTAGCTCTATCTTAAGTTTTCTAAGATTTGGCTTCCTAGACGCAAGGTTCCCCAAGCGGACAACTTCGAGTGAGAAAGTCCGCGGTCACCGAATTGGACACCGCCGATCGCTAAATCCACAACTCTCCAACTAAATTTTGGGATTTTAGTAATTTGCGGTGCGCAAAACACACCCGCGTGTACGTGTGATAGTGTGAGTTTTCCAGAAATGGAGGAAATATGAACGGAATGCCAATTTAATAAAAGCAAAATAGACATATTGCATGGCAGAGACAAATAAGGCACAAATTAATAATAAAAACATTTAAAAGCATATAAGGCAAAATAAAGAAAAACAAACAAAACATCCAACAAATTATTAATTAACCTAAGTCTGTTGTGGTTTAGAACCTAATTATCCCCAGCGGAGTCGCCAAGCTGTTATACCCCATTTAAACGGGTTAAATTAGAGTACAACATATTGGAGATTCCTATTTTTGTTTTATTTTAAGGAGTCGCCACCTAATTAATTTAAGGTGAATTAGGGCACCTAATTATTAACTAAGGTAAAACCTAACTAAACCTCCGTTAATGGTCCGCTTAATTTTAATTCTAGGTAAGGGTTCTAATTATCCTAAAGGGAAGAGGTTAGGCATCCTCTAGGATCCGTTAACTACGGTTTACCGGCCAAACTTAGGTTAATTAATTAAGATTAAATATAGTGCTTAAATTTTAAGAAAATAGCTTACAAATATTACTAAGGTTTTAAAGGAAAATAATATTAGCTAAACTAACTTAAAGAAAATAATAATTTATGAAAAGAAGCTTTAAAATGGGACTAATGCCCTAAAACTTAAAAAAATATTAAGATCTTAAAGAATAAGATAATGATATAATATTTTTTAAATAATATTTCATAAATATTGCTAGGCTTTAAAAAAAATGCTATTTAAAATAAAGACTTATACCAAATATATAATTTGCATAAAAGGGAAATTTCAAATGCCATTTAAAAATAAAACTTACAAATGCTGCTAAGGTTTTACATAATAATGCTATTAAGAAAAAACTAAAATTTACAAAATATAATGGCTTGCATATAAATAGAAAAAAAGAAAGCTTAGCAAAGAGTTTAAAATTTGAAATAAAATTATGTTATATGAATATAGTAATGTAGAAAATCTAGACTTATTAAATAAAAAAAAAGGGTAATAAGTTTCCTTTCCTTTTATTATCTTTTATTGTAACTATGCTTAAAATATGTATAGTTTGATAAATTTAAGAAATATATTTCATAAAATATCTTGGAATATATATTTGTATATTAGGGATGTTTTGAAATCTTAAGATAGTATTAAAAAAAAAATTCCATTAACTCAAAAATATATAAATATTTGCAAATAATTATCTAAAAAATATAAGTATTATAAATAATTAAGATAATATAATTTTAATATAAATGAAAAGAATGAAGCCTACGGAATTAATTATTATTTTCCCTTGAATTAACTACCCATTACTAAACTAAACCCACTAATTTTGCTAGAATTCATCTAAGTAAAAAACAAAACATAAAGGGTTAGTTGCATAAATACAAATTAAATGCATAAAATGAAATGGAGGAACAATGATAATTAAATGGACTCGGCCCATTTTAAAAGTTTCCATGACATTTGTATGGGCTTTGGCCCGAAAATTTTATATCCACTTTTGCCCAATTCACACCTATTGGGCTTTGGCCCAGAATTTCGGTTTTGCTATTTTTTTCTTTGCGGACAAAGGCTGGACAGGGAGGCGGAATAAGTTATGTTGGGCTTTTAGCCCAACACCGAATGCGGAGGAGACGAGTCCCTCGGACTCGTATGCGAAGGTCATGCATAAAATGAAAGGAAAAGGATTAGTATCTAATCAATGAAAAGTTAAATATATAAAATATAAACTTAAGACAATTTCATAGATTATGTATATATATTGTATATTTGAGTATACCTCATGTATACACATTCATAGGGATATATAGAAGGTTAATATTGGAAAGCCACTCATATATCTTCCCGATGTTGCACAAGTTCCAAGGATTTCATGAATCCCAGGCATGGCTAACAGGAGGGTTCAAGCTTGATCCATAATGACAAGTATCTAATCTCCATATTAATGTTCTAATTAAGATATACTCTAGACCATAATAAATATAATAGCATTTTGAACCCACTAATGGCTTGGGACAGTGCTGTGACAACAAATCAAACAAACCGAGAAAATGATTCAATTAGACCATAGTGATGGCAAAATTAAAAAAACTCATAGTAGAACTATAATGTCATTTGGACATATGTCCAATCTCTCATAAATATTTAGTCAAAGTCGTAGGTGTTTTCCCTAACATTCAGCAAGCTCAAAGAATGTCATAGCAACAACTTATCGATGTAGGATTTGTTTCTTAAAAAAAAAAAAAACTTTCACGAAATAACATCATATTCAAAAAGAGAGAGAGAATATTTAGAGAGACAAAACTTCATGGACTATAGTTTAATTATGACCAAACAAGTATAGGCATGCCTCAAGTAATCAAGATAAGTAACAATCTTAAAACATTTAGTTCAAACTAACGGGAATATAATTTTACAATCATGGTTTTAACAGACTAGATAAACCTTGATCACAAGAAAGCGCTAAATCTTTTGGACAAGCTATTCTTTAGTTTAATCCTTTATATATCATGGGAAAACATTTTAAACTCGGGACAATCTCAAAATCAATCTTTTTTTAAAACATCAATAATGGACATCTAAGTTATTTTAATAAGAAACTTGGACTTCCTAGATGATTGAACCCATTATGCTTATGATTTGAATCCAAATTTGATTTCCTTTAAGCTCATTAATGAATCTCTTGAATAAGGAAACACACATGACTTTAAGCAAATCGCTAAAGTGAAGTAGATTTTTAAGCTAAATTAGATGACAAGATCGGACTAGTATAGCTTTAAATTAAACCAAATATTCAAGATTAGGCATGATTCAATTAAACAAACAAACTCCCGAAAATGCTTAGCTAAATCCCAGATGCCTTTAGATGTATAAATCAAATGGACTTCCAATTACTAATTCTCCTATAATTGCTTAAAGAATAAGCCAAGACTACAATGAGTAATCTAAACTCCAAACTAAACCATTTAAATCAACAACCATGATTAAACTAATGCTATTTTTAGACCATACTAATGATTTAGACTTCTTACAAACAAATGATTAAACTTAATCAATTTAGTCCAAAAACATATGAATCTCCACACATACTTAAAGACTAATCACGAAAAACGTTAATTAAAACTAAAAGGACGAAATTGGGCTACACTAAACATCATAATAGCCACTAAGCTAACATATAAACATGAACAATATTAAACTAACATCTAAAAATCAATGTTTACATAATTAACTAAACTAACCATTAATTTATCAAACACAAATGTTTAAACACACATAATAGAATAAATTTATCTATCGACATTAAAACAATATAACTAAAAACTAACAAACTTAATCTAATCAATGGAACGATGAACTAAAATAACTAATTAATAAAACACGACTAAAATAGAAAAGTAAAAGAGGGAAGGATGAATCACCTTCTTCGGGTGCGGCAAAATGGGTCTCGAATCTTCGATCTACTCGAACACCTCAAATCCCGAATTAGTATAACCTCGAATTCAAACAAGATCAATGGGCGAAAACAAAAAAAAAATTTAGATATTTTTTAACTCGATATTCAACAATGCTAACTACTAAACTAATATTTTAGGGAATTTTGGATGACTAAAAAAAACTTATGTTTTTTGGCTAAAGAGATTTTCTAATTTTTTTTTTTGGGAATTTCTCGGCTAAAAAAAAAAAAAGCTCCCTTTTGACCTCAAAAACGATTATTTATAAGAAAAGTCTAGGGTTTACTTTTGAAATTGAAAATTTTGGGCGGGATTTTTTTATTTTTCAACAACGTTCTTGTTCAAATCCAAACGTTAAACTCCTATGACCATTGAGATCGAGAAAAAGAAGGGAAATGGACAAAAACCCATTAAAACCTCTACCACGAAAATGACAAAAAGAAAAATAAAAAAATTTTCAAGCTCACAAATGGACAAAATCTTATTAAATGGTTTCGGATACAAAGGATAAAAGAAGAAGAAAACAAAAAATTATCCTTTCGAAGGTTGAATCCGGATGAGGGAGGTACGAACATTAATTTTCCTTCCTAAAATGGCCATGCACGGCCGGGAAGAAGTGAAAGTCGACCGTCAACCTTGCCATTTTGCTATTAACGGTGAGAGAAGAGAGAGAGAGAGAGAAGAAAGAGAGAGAGTGGAGAGAAGAGAGAGAGGGGGAGGCGGATGAGGAAAAGAAAGAACCCTAGTGGTTTCTTTTTAACTTGAAAATGCGGGTCGGGTCGGGTAATGGTCCGGGTATTAGGTTTAAAAGTGATTTTGATGGTTAATTGGGCTAAGATTTGGGTTCTAAATTAAATAAAAGCCCTTTTCAATTAATGATGTATATTAGGTATTTTAAATATTTATTTAGTACGTATTTATTAAAATGTTATAAAATAAAATATGCATTTATTAGTGCTTAAAAAGATAAAATTATATGACGTCGTAATAGCCGTGCAATAATATTTTGAAAGTCAACAATAAATAAATGCTATTATTTAGTTGCGAAAAAATAAATGCGATGCGTGTGCATAATGCGGTAAAAATCAAATTTGATAATGTAATAATAATAATAATAATAATAATGATAATAATAATAATAAAATAATAATAATAATAATAATAATAATAATAATAATAATAATAATTGTGGTAACAAAAAATAATAACAACTAGTGACGGCAACAAAATAATAAAACGCCGGCATTAATAGAAGCTAATAATTATAGTAAAAATATATAAATAATTATTTCTTAAATTGCTGAAAATACTAGAAATGTGAATAAGTATTTTGGGGAAGGGGGACAAAATCGGGTGTCAACACACCATCTTCTGCAGGTAGAATTAATTCTCATACATAGTGTTCAGTGAGCACTTTTTTTGTGTAGCTTATAGTCAATTGCTAAATTTGGTTCATAGAAGATATTGAATTTGAATACTTCTACATATCATTTGTTGTCTTTGTACTCACTTTTGTTCTTTCTTTGCAGCTCTTTGGTCGTCCTCAATGGCTCACTGTTAGATGGCGATCACATACATATGTAAACAAGGTGGTATTTTTTTTTAAGTTCCACAAAATTTTTACTGATTACACAGAAAAAAAAATTCAAGCAAAAGTAATAATAACCGATTTCTTGAATGATTTGTTAAGCTTTTATCATCCTTCTGAGTTATTTGATGGTTGTGAAAAGCAGGTTAAGGAGGAACTAGAGGAGGGAGGCTGCCAATTAAGTACGGGTTTGTGAAGTAAATTTTGTATCAATGAATGAAGAAGGTCTGGTTTGGTTTTTAGCATTTTGAAATCCCTCTACTTTCTCCATCTCTGGTTATGCGTTTGTGTGAGAGTTTAATTTCCTATCCTTATTTTCTTTTATCATATGGTATATAGGTATCAAACTGTTGGAAAAAAAAAATAGGCATACAGTTCATTTAGTGTTTACCTAAGAAAAACCTTCTATCAGCTTCATTTCACATAAGTTAAATAATTAAAAAAGATTCTATTTACATCTTAAAATCTTTTGTACTTAAGGTCCTTTAGTTTCATTGGATGAAGAGGCTCATTTATGCTAATCAAATTAGTACTCGTGCGGAAGTATTTCCCCTACCTGACAGTGTTCAACACACACGCGATGATAAAAGGTGTTCTTTACAGACATATGGCTGAATACAAACCCAAAAAACCTAATAGAAGGTACGAGTTTGCTATAAATAATTTATGCTCTCTTTTAACAATAGTTTGTCTATAGTGATTTAACTGTTGTATGATTAGAATTTCTATTGCTTTGCTTAAAGACAAGGACAATTCACTATGGAGGAAAGTCAAGAAAACAAGGAGTCTATGATATGAAATTCTGAATTCTTAAAACTGCAACAGAGAGGAGTGGAATTACTGCCAATGGCATAGCAGTCAGTGTGCTTATTGTTCCCAATGAACAGATAACCGACCTATTGGTAAATTTACTCTTTGTTTAATTCTCTATGCAGTAATGTATTGAAATTCTATAGAGGTCCCAGATATTTGAAAGATACTGGTTTTGTAGCTTCTGATTTGTGAATGAAATATTATTACTCTTTCATGGAAAAAAAAAATCTGCTCTCTTTAATTGATTTGAACTGTTAATATTTGTGTAATCATCTTAGGTTGGAGATAAATAAGTTTGTGGAGGCTTTCATCACATTCAAGAAGTAACAGAATAAAGTAGAAAATATAAAAGTTTGAAATGTACTATGGACTGAAATCAGCGCCCAAGGTTTTTATTTGAGAATGTAAATAAACATAATCGTCGTTTTCACTGGTAAAAGAGAAGATCTCAAATGATAAAAATAACTATTAGAAGAATATGTAGATTTTATAACAAAGTAATAAAAGAGCATCTAGACAAATTCAAAATCGTAAATAATGGATAATTTAGTATATGAAAATAAGGAATAGAAAATTTATTCGATGACTATATGATTTGTTTCCTTTAATTTCACATTTTTATTGGGTATATCTCATTGAAAATGAGACGCAAGTTGGAATTATGTTTAAACACCGTGATCTATTGGTAATGGTGGATTGCATTTGCAGTATAGCAATGGAGCATGGAAGGATGGCTTTACAACATTTAGACTTGGTTGACAAGAAATATTCTGTGAAATATCATTGTAAGTCTCTGCTTACTGTCACTTTAAGTTGGTGAATAAGTTGAGGTTGATTGATTGTTTCACTAATCTCCCTAAAGTTAAGCAGACTAATATCGTAGAAAGTCCATATGACTTTGATATTGCAGATTATCTCACTAATGTGCCTTCTTTCTGAGGTTCCTCCTAGGACCGCGATTTCAACATTTTTTTTTTTTTTTATAAAACCCTACCCCCACTTCTATCTTTTTTCGATGTCATCATACTTCTATGGTTTATAATATCAGCTTATAGATGTTTTGCCAAAAGACTATATGATCTGGAAATTCTTCAGCTGCTTCATGATTTCTCAAATGGTTATGATCTGACATACAAATGTTTGGATTATTGGTTGTTAATACCTTAACAAAAAAACATGAGTCTTATTTCAATTTTTCATCCCGTGATTATCAATGAAAGAGAAGGTCCCTAAAATTCGATTTGGCCTATTCGATAACTTTGTTCGATTTCCGTAAAATTCCTATTTGTCTGAGATTAGCACTACTGTTCTAATCTAGTAGCCTGGAATTTTTATGTTCTTCTAACATCACAATATGGAGAAGTAAATGAAGATGTTCCTCCTACCGATATTGTTCATACAGTACCAACAAATGGGTACAATACGAGTTGTTTGGATACACACATTATTTCATAGGTATTGTTGGTGTTAGATGTTGGCTTCTGTAGTCTTTTCAATAACATTTGATTTTGGCGTTGGCTTACACAGGGATTGTTGCGCTCACAATTCTGCGAATGAAGATAATGATCACCGGAGCAATTCGCCAAGCAAATCATCATCCTCTCTTGTGGAAAGATCTTCAACTACCTCTTGAAATAGTACTTCAGTGGGATAAGCTCAACAGAAGTTCAAGAAAATTATCGTTATGATCCTTATAATAGAGATATATCCTGGATTATTTTCAGGGGGAAAAATAAGTTTGTGAAGTTCAAGTGTCTCCAAAGTTTAAAATTCCAGTTTAAGGTGATTGTTATAATAGTTGCACATATTAGTTACATACAAACATAGATGAGATGTGGTGAAAGTTGCATAGTCCCAGTACCTTCTTGGTGCAATTGTTTTGTGAATAAAATTACCTTATACAAAATTTTCATGTCTTTGATCTGTGAACTTCTGAATTTAAGTTTCTTTGACATTGACAATGATATAGTTCAGAGCAGCGTTTTGCACAATGCCATAAAGAAGATTTCAGAAGTTACTCCAAGAAGTTGGATCACAAATTTATTTAATTGGATAGTACGACATTGATGGTTGTAAGTGCATGATGCTTATGTTTTTGTGCAATCAAATGATTTATAGTCACCTTGACAGAATGTTTTGATGCTAAAAAGTAATTCATCTATGTTAAAACTATTACCATCCTTTAAAATAAAGTTCTTTAGTCACATTTATGATATAATTAATTATGTTGTACCTAAATATATATTGATTAAGAAGAGTACGCTTGTGTTCTGCTAGCACTATTCAATATGATGAGAAATTAAAGATAACATTATTGCAATTATCTCTCTCCACTCTTATTTTCTTTGAAACAATACGCGCATCGCGCGGGTACATATACTAGTATTATTAAAAGCAGAGGAAGAAGCACCACATTAAGCCAAGTGACATATGCAGATTCAGACATGTGTACAATTTTAGGACAAAGCTCCAAAAGATTTGGAGTTTGAAAATATTAAAAAAAAAAAAAAAAATCTGAACACACACGTTCTTGAACACGAATGGCCTACTTTTGTGGAACTATATTTTCACAAATTACTCGCAGGAGATAATTGCACATACAAATAATGCCTATTTTTAAAACACACGTTCATAGCCTATTTTTATTGCACTATACTTCCACAAAATACTCAGCTTTTAAATTATTGTTAATTATTGCAACAACAGCACAAAGTTATAAACCACCAACTACACTCCCACTTCCCCAATTCTCTCAACTGCACTTGCCACATTAAAATTTGAATTCAAAGCAGTTACAACTGCTACGATTTTTCTCTCTTCTTTTCTTACCTTTTACTCGATTTGTTTAATAATCCAGCAGCACTTTCGGCAACTTCGAACTACCACAGTTCTAAGAAAAATCTCTTCTACATTGAAAGCAAGCATATTGATTTGGGTAAGGGAACTTTCTTTTTTGTAAATAACACTTCTTCATCTCCTTTACGTTTTAAATTTTGTTTACTTTGTGTTTATAAAAATAATATTATTGTTCCTGCAGGAACATGTTGCCCAGATTAAAGTAGTTTCGCTTAAAATCTCCTCTTATTTTAACTGCATCTTTTGTGGATTCTTCGTTCTTCCTCTAAATAAGCTCATTTTTTTTTTTGGTTTAATTTCAGGCGCAATAGGGATTATTACCATTGATAAAGTCAAACCATTTACTAATAAAAAAGATCAACATTGTCTACTACCGAAAAAGGAAGATACTTCATATGAAGAAGAAAAGGATTGCGTTGATTCTACTACCGGTTGGCGGTTGCGTGTATCTTAATTTCAATTACCCGATTCGTGCGTTCTTCTTCTATATTTTCAAACTTGCATATCAAACGTTGGTTCTTATGCTCATTCTTCATTTGCAAATCTCTAATTGCAACTAATACTTATTACAGAATCCTGAGCCTTCAGTGGGACTTTGATACTGTTCCAAACAAAAAAATAGCGGCATGAAGTGAATGTTGGTAAGATACACTTTAAATTATAGCATGATATTGACTTCCCGAGAATAAACATTCTCGGGAATAATATTGAAAACCATCCAAGTCCAAAATAAATGCTCAAGATGTTTAGAAAAATTTCTCTTATGAAAAGAGAAACATTTAATAACATCTATATTTCCACAAAATCCAGCTAGGAGGTAGCTGCTGGTCCTTGACGATTTAACACTTTGCAAACTGTCTTTTAATAGGAGTCAAACTCCGATGCAGATGCTCAGGCGAACTTGGCCGTTGAACTTGCTGGTGAGAGTTTACACTTGGTTGTAGACCTGGAGTTGGTCATTTCGTGTCGTCATCATGTTTTATCTAACTTCATGTGTTAATGCAGATGGTCAAATTCAGGAGGAGGTAGAGAAATGACAGAAGGACACTTGACTTTATCGTCGTCCATGGCAGAAAAATGTAGTAACGGTACAGAAAAAAGGTATCGTTACGAATTTTACAATTAGTTTTAAACTACACTGTTTGATACGTGTTGGTATCGTGCGTAAAGGTATTAATTTTTTATTTTTTTTAATTACAGCATTCCTAGCTAGCTTGATCAAAAGAAAAAACAGAACAATGTGTAAGACTCTGCGAGCAACATAGATCATTATATTGACGGTAAATTGCAATTATTTAGCCTAACACCTCCAAGTGAAAGAATTGACTGGATTGGTTTCAGTCAACTGGAGTACATTATTAGGCCCAACCATAAATACGTAAACAGCAGCCAAAAAGTGTTAGGGTTATAAAAATCATAGGAATGATTTATCTCGCTTCCTAAACGCTGTGGTATAACTCATATGTATTAGAATTAGGATATTGTTTTACAAATGGGACAATTCTTATTGTCAACCCTGCAGGTTCATGATTTGCTAAATCTTTTAAGATTCAATCATGAGATTAACCAT
Organism: Lycium ferocissimum; assembly: GCF_029784015.1. Lineage (NCBI taxonomy): Eukaryota > Viridiplantae > Streptophyta > Magnoliopsida > Solanales > Solanaceae > Lycium > Lycium ferocissimum. The sequence continues at coordinate 8,640,723 of NC_081344.1, read as the reverse complement.
GAAGCTGAAGTTGAAGTTGAAGTGGAGAAAGAACAACAGCTCCTTCTAAACAGTGTCATGTGGAATGAAGGTCTGCTTTTCTCTGAATAAGTATATCATAATTGACTCGGTGCAACTGATTTGTCGGTGACAGAGGTTTGATGCAAATGTATGCTCATCATATTGGTATCATTTTTCATGTAATAATTTTTTGAACTTTATTTTAGTTGGCGCTACTCTTCACATTGGTAGTTATAGATATGTATCAGGTCTTCTCGATTTTAACATGACCTTTTTACAGCTCATCCCTCATTAGATATGCCTATGTTGTTTTTGATACTCTGCCTGAGTACACATACACATATGTGCGGGGTTATTGGTGAACTATTACGTTTAATGTGCGGTTAGCTGTCATTATAACTCTTATGTTTCCGTTACTCTTTCGTTTAAGGTTGCACCATCAATTTTTTGCAAATAGAAGTCTGAATGGGACAATTTTTCTCTCTTTTTTTTTTTTTTTTTTTTTTTTTTTGATGGATTGCCATAGAAGAGGGGTCTACGGTCGAATCCTATAGAGAATTAGGACTAAATAAAGAACTGTGGCCGCGTACCTCTGATAAATTACTCTCTTCAATATATGGTGTTACTCTCTATCGTGTGTTCATGTTCCTTATTGATTTGTTGAGGAAATAATCTTAAATCCCAACTTTATAACACGTAAACAGAGAAAGGGAGTCTTTGATTTAATAGACCAAATTAAAGTTTACCTATATCTTATGTGATATGGATGGTAAGACAAAGGTATGATGCTATATCTTTAGGTGTCGCTACTTTGTTAGTGTTAGTATATGTGTCATGTGTGTATGCACGTTCGAATGTTCTGAGTATAAAGTGCAGCATGATTATCCGCTCGAGAAGTTGCAAGTATTCTTTTTCTTCTTTTCACATCAGCATTCTAACAGGCTATTTACTCTTTTACCCATAAATCGGATGTCCAAACTTTACTATCATTCTATTATAACCGAAAATCATACGGCAATAATTATGTGTGTGTTTTGTGTGTGTGTCTAATCAAGTTTATCACACCGTTTCTATCTTTATCGAGATGTGCAAAGAATGTGCTAAAGATATATGAACAAAACTCGTGCAAGTTTGCCATGGCATATGTGGCTTGAAGTTGATGGGAACACATAGAAATATCAAACATATAAAAAAAAAAAAAAAAAAAGGCAGTTTATTGCATTTCTTTTTGAAATTTCCTAAGCAATTTTAATTTATTTATAATTGATTAGGATACCAAGGGCTTGATGTGCTAAATATTGGATCCTAAAATTAGAAAGCCAGCTATTATCAAACATTGCTGCTATACATAAACTAATGCATCCATGTGAGAACTATTATGCTTTAAATAAAGTTCTTCGATCACAATTATGTTAAGCTAATTATGTTGTACCTAAATATTATTTAAGAATAGTGCACTTAGGTTCTTTACCGTGATGAACGCATAAATTATATTGTGAAATAGCTTCAACTTTCAATATTTGTTTTCTTTACTTCAACATCTGCACACGGGGGTGCCTCAAAGATATTGAGATGCAAAGTTATTTAATTTTCTTATAATCCATTTTATGCCAATAAACTTGAATTTTTTTCCTTCAAAATTACTAATAGAAATGAAAAACTAACAAAAATATATTAATAGTAAAAATGGGGCTCTATAAGTCAATAGCAATCAACTTACGGTAAAAAAGAAAAGTTGTCATTCCCTTTTTTTTTTTAGCAACAATTTGAATCTTTTCAAGCTAACACATAATATATTACTATAAGTAAAAGTGGGACTCTCATAATTATGAGTCCTAAGGCATATGCCTTAGTGACCTTAGGGTACAGGCGTCCTGTCCGCGCAGTATGGGGATGCTTATAGTATATATAAAAGCATGAACTTTAGCTTTGTTCTTGGGCCAAATATCTCTATAAAAATATGTCATTTGTCAATTTATGAAAATTTCTAGACAACTCTGTTAATGAAAGACTCCTATTTTTTCTTAATATAAATTAGACTCGCAAAAACTCCTGCAGAGAATGTGAAAGAACGTAATTTTTACATTTAGCTTAAAATAAGATAATAATTTTTTTTTTTTTGTAACACCTTCCGCGCATCGCGCAGATACTATACTAGTATATATAAAAGAGACATTAGCCCGGTGATGTGGCGCTCTCCGAAGGCAGAATACTTATTTATCTTTATTCTCCTATTTTTGACTTTTTTCCTTCTTTTGTACAATTTATGCTACATTATATGTTAAAAAATCCAAAATGTCACCTCATTTAAGAAAGGGTGTAACTTTCCGTTTATCATGTCGAGGTTACCTACCCAACAATTGTAACGTTTGTAACTATTTTAATCAGACGGGTCTCTTCTAGCAGGCCCTTTTAATGTTCTTGTGTCCTGTCTCTGCTTTTTCCTGTGTTTTGCTCCAAGCATGTCTTTTCCATGGAAGAGTGAAGAAGACAATTATATCTCAATTCGTGAAAGGATATCATATTCAATTCGTTCTCAAAGCAGTGGTGGATTTCCTCTTATGGTGAAGACTGGTTCCCCAGTTCCCTTGTGGGGTCTCCTCTTTGCAGCAAAATTGACAAAGATTTTTTCCTTCTAAAATTGACAAAGATCATTTTCAAAGGACAGAGGCTTTGCAGCATCTCTTCATCCTTGGAATGCTTAGCGACTTGCAAATTAAAGCCCTCATGATTCAGGCAGTCAGGCTTCAATGAGAATCTCCGTGGCACCGAAAATTAATGGGTACCATGAAACCCAACAGACTTTTGGAGGTGTTCGAGATGCGATGAAGTTAAAAGAAAATAGATCTTTTACATTATGAGTACTATAATTATATCTTATGTTATTTGTTACAATAATTTCTTAAGTTTCAATAAAATGCGATAACACGATACTCGATATCTATAAATTGTGCTAACGTTATGCTCAATAAAAAACAACCGATTCTTTTGGATCATCTACATAAAAGTCAAATTCTAATCATTCTTCCAAAATTGTCATTCTTTCGGAAAAGTCGAGTCTATGTTTCACGTTGAATGTTAAATTAGCAAGTTGTTTTCTCTATTGTGTTTTGATTCATAGTTGTTTCTTAATTTATAGGCTTTTGAACGGTCTCCTACATGTTACAGGTCTGGTATAAGTTAGTGCTGAGACAATATTTAATTTGAAGGCTCCATTTAGAAATAAAGAGAAAGAAATAGCATGCACATGGCTTCATCTTCCCGAAGCATTTCGTCGATAACTACAAGTTCAAGTCATCACATAACAATCCTTTTATGTTTCCAGTTTTCACTTGCCACAGTTAAAGAAGAGCTTTAACATATGTTTGAAATATATGTATTCTGTTGGGAATGGACAATGGTTCTCGAAAATTTCATATTTCTATCAGAAGATAGAGTAGAATTCTAATGTCGTCCAGTGCTTGACACAATGTTTGCAGTACAATCTCTGCCTAACCGCCCACCAGCGAAGGTAGCTTAAACGTAAAAAAAAAAAAAAAAAAAAAAAAAATGCTTGCAATAGGAATCTCAATTTTGTGGCCATAGAGGAGTTGATCGCGTTTTTCCAGCACTTACTTTCAACAAGTGCAGACATGATAAATAATTATTGCATATTATGTCATTTGTGAATTTTTGTTATGTTTATTTAGTGTTGTATTTACATTAATAGCTTTTTATAGAACTGCTTATTCTAATTTAGTACATGTAAGGTGTGGTGAATCCTTTTTTAAATAAAAAAGACAGAAGGATACGAGAAAAAATATGAAACACAAAATGTTCTACTTGTCATAACAACGATTAAAAAAAAGGAACACTTGCAAAGTAACAATTCGTGATTTCAGCCATACCTAATATCGAGATCTCGAGAGAGAGAGAATTCAAAGAGACCAAGGGTGTGTTCGGTATGGAGGAAAACATTGAAAACGTTCGTTTGGTCAAAAATTTTGAAAAATATTTTCTTTAGAAAAACAAGTTCCTCAAAAATGGAGAAAATGACTTCCCTAATAAAAGTAGAGAAAATAAATCTATAAGTACATTCCACCAACCACCCAATCCACTCCCCAACTACTCCCACCCCCACCCTCACCCCCACCCCCACGCTCACCCCACCCCACCCCATCCTTACACCAACCACCCCTGCCCCACCCCCAACCCCCTCCCAAAAAAAAAATTTGTTTTGACAAAAAGGTTTTGAATTTTTTTTTTTTTGTTTTTTGCACCACCCCACCCCACTCCTGCCCCACCCCCACTCCACCCCCCCCCGCCCCCACCCCACCCCACCCAACCTGCCCCCACCCCACCCCCTCCCAAAAAAAAAAAAATTTTGTTTTGAAAAAAAAAAGTTTTGAATTTTTTTTTATTTTTTGCACCACCCCACCCCTGCCCCCCTCCCCCAAATTTTGTTTTGAGAAAAAAAGTTTTGATTTTTTTTTTTTTTTGGTTTTTTGCACCACCCCACTCACGCCCACCCCCTCCCAAAAAAAAATTAATTTTGTTTGGGAAAAAAAGTTTTGAATTTTTTTTTTTTTGGTTTTTTGCACCACTCCACCCCCCCACCCACCCCGACCCCCCACCCCCCCCCCCCCCCAAAAAATAATTTTGTTTTAAAAAAGAAGTTTTGAATTTTTTTTTTTTGTTTTTTGCCCCACCCCCACCCCACCACCCCCTCCAAAAAAAAATTAAGGGTGGAGGGGTGGGTGGTTGTGGGGGTTGGTGTGGTATGGGTCCACACCGGAAGGGGGGGGCGGGGCGGGGAGGGGGATGTGGTGGTTTAGAAAATCAAAAAAAAAAAAATATAGGGGTGGGTGTGGGCGTGGGCGTGGGGATGAGGTTTGGGTGGAGTTATAAGGCTTGGGCGGGTATTTTCCTGAAAATATTGTCTACCAACCAAACGAACATGAGAAAATAAGTAAGAAATTCACTTATTTTCCGCTGCCCAAACGAACATGAGAAAATAAGTAGAAATTCACTTATTTTCTAAGAACACATTTTCCAGGAAAACATTTTCCTTCATACCGAACACACCCCAATACATATCACTTTCATTAATTAATTAGAGTTATGACTAGATTTTCGGATATGAGTTGTAGACGAGCCGGGTCAATCAATTCATATATTGACGATTTTTCATTAAGGTTTTATTTGTTATCTCATGCAATAAGTATTATCCAATATTTTTTTTTTTTAAAAAAAGTTCAATTAAATATTTAAGGATGAGATGAAAACAATCGGGAGCATACAGTTTGCCTTATTTCTTAAGATTCTATTATCTCTCATTTGTAGGGTGTTGAATTTTCTTTTTCCATTTGGTTTTAGATTTTGAGAATATAATTAGAATAATTGATTGTTATTACATTGAAGAGTGAAATTTATTTTTTAAAATATACAAACTTTTAGAAAAAACTATTTGGCTATATCTAATTTATTTAAAGACCCAATAGCGAAACGCGGCCAAATTTTACTAGTTAAATAATAATTTGAGGAAAATAGTAAATGACGATTTTGTATACTATAGAGTCTTTTAATAAAGGTCAAAAAATTTAATCAACATTTTTAAGACCCTTAGTGCTTTTAATATAGTAAAAGTCTCTATACTCGTACAATGCACGAAATATTTTCATCAAACAATACAAAACGCATACCAAAAGTAATAAATTTTGAATTGTATGGGTGACCCCCGCCTAACAATTCTTTGCGAGAAAAGAGTTTTCAATCATATCTTTTATCTTAAATGTAGGAAATACTCCAATTAATACACCAAATAATAAACCTTTCTGGTGCCATATAGTCCAACTCCACCATAAGCACAGTTGAAAGTCCTTCTAATCTTGACCTCTTGTATCCAAGAAGTCTAACTGATTCAACATCTAAGTTTATTACTACACTAGTAAATTTATTCGCACCTCGCGCGGTTATGAAAGATATCAATAAATTTTTTTAAAAATATATATTTTTATAGATTTAGTTGAGATAGAAGACAGAAAATTAATTTTATTATATTGATTAAATCACAAAGATAATATTTTTATTGAATTTTTATTTTTATTTATTTATCTGAATTAAAGTTTAGATAAATTGCATTTTTCATTATTCAATTTTTTTCTTAAAAAAGGAAAATTTGTAATTCAAATAAAAGAAACATGAAATAAAATCTAACTAAACTAAAAACATAACGAAAAAAGGCAAAAGAAACATGAAATAAAATCTTACTAAACTAAAACCATAAAGGAAAAAGGCAACCAACATATTATTGGTATATTCTCTCGGAAGTCTTCAAATTTCGGAAGAAATGGTTATTTGGCCCTTTACAAACTTTTTTTGATTTTATGATTTTACACATAAGAAATTTGAAAAATACACATAAGAGATGTGAAAAAGTCATTTTCTTCTATTAAAATTGTAAAAAGCCAAAAGATCTTATTTCCTCTCAAATTTCACCAACTTTTTCTTTTTGCCAAGTGAAGTCCGTAACTAAACATCCACACAACTTATAATTTTTTGCTTCTATTTCAAATACTTCTTTTAAAGAGATTAACTTCAGCTCAAGTGCTTATTTATAAACAAATGTATACGTACAACATTGCCTGCAAGTTTTTTTTTTTAAAAAATATTTATACAATATTCAAATTTCAAGCGTAAAAGATTTTTAACCTGCAAGAAAATATCAAAGGCCCTCGCACTAAGCGGATTATCGCCATTTTTTGCTTTGATGTCAGTTACTTTTTAAAAAAGATTAACTCCATTCAAGTTACTCATTCCAGAGATATATGTCACAATGTCAGTTGTTTGTGAGCTTCATTAAAAAAATAACATATATATAATATTCACATTTCAAGCGAAATTTTTTTAACCTTCAAGAAAATACCAAAACCACCCTCTACACCAATTGGACTACAAACGTTAATGTGAGAACACCAAATTATATGCGCTAATAGAGAATAGTCTCACTCTGATTGCTATTAACAATAATCAAATCGCCCGTGATTGAATAATTCGGTCGATACCTGCTCAAAAATTAGTTCTACTCTTAAATGTTTTATTGAATTGAAGCAGATCATGAATTTAAATATGAGTACTCAAGAATTTATAAAGGTTTTGGCCATTAACTTCTAGAATAAGAAAAAGACCTATACCATTATATGTTACAGTAACTCAAGTCTTCCAAAAGCCTAATTAAAATGAGAACTCCATACTAAGCAAAAAGTTACGTACAATATAATTTTCGCAGTAAATGATATCATGTCACGAAGGAGTTTTTAGCAAGCCTTAACAAAAATATGACTCACTTAATAATATAACACCTACGGGATCATCCTTCGGCTTAGGAAAAAAGAAAAAATTAATAATGAGGAATGCCGTCTTCATTAAGCTATGGATTAGTAATTATCAAGCTTTGTAACACCAGTAATTAGTAAACCACTTAAAGAAGAAAAATAATTGGTGATTCGGGTGTGATTTTTAAGAGGTTTTCGGAATCTACATTCGGGTGATTTTTAAGAGGTTAACGACGGAAATCTTACCGGAATCTACATTGGGTGATTTTTAAGAGGATCATTGCATGAGGATTAAGGTCCAGCGTAATGGATCATTCTCGTTAAAAGTACTTATTTCTCAGCTCCATTTATCTTAGGGCTCGTTTTCATTTTGTTCTCCTATAAAAATTACATGTAACATAAGTCCAAAAATAATTGAATAGCTATGTATATATGTACAAAAGAGTAAAATTATATACCTTATGCAACTTGTCTTTCAGATGAAGATCCATATGAAAAATACATATCGAATGTTTACATTGCAGGTGGTATCTGCAATAACAAAAATAATCTCATCGACACCACTCCAGTACTTTTTGAGACATAAGACTGAAAATTTAAGGGAAACATTAAAAATTAAACCACAAAAACTTATTCCTGAATTCAACTGTACATATGGTAAAAATCCTCTATCAACAGATCCCTAAATTACATGCTAATTCATAAGATAATAAAGATGGGCTACATGAGAACACTAAAACCCATGATATAAATCATCACGATAAATCATGTAAAGTATGAACACAAATGCTTGACTATAGATAAATAAATAGAAAATGATAAATGCAAAAAAAAAGTATGAATGAAAATTGATACGTTCTTGGCGTTAATTTATAATATGAAGGTTTGGAATATGTACAAACCTACATTAAGGAGGTGAAATAAATCACCCATTTACTAATTATTTAAAGCACCCATAATGAACAATATGTACCGGAAAGAGTAGTGGAAATATACCCCCATTTACAGGTAATTCAAAGCAGTCATTTAGAGGTTACTTACGAGTGCTATTAAAATAGAAGTTATGAAAATCAATAAATGTGAATTATGGAAATTATTTTTTAACATGAAATAATTGAGAAAAGTGAGAAAAAAAAAAAAAAAAAAAAAAAAAAAAAAAAAGATAAATAGGATCCTTGGCCATAGAGAGGTGCCACATCACATTGTCTATGCCTAGCTTTATATTATATATAGATATAAATTGATATAATATTTTTTTATTGATTCAACACCTGAGTTTCCTATTCAACTTGAGAATCATATAGCCAGGAGGATTTCATTCCTATTCAAATTTACAATCATTCGATGAAGAAGTGTCGACGGAACTAAAATTGACTACTATTTTTATTCAGTATCAAATTGATGGAAGACTTTATTTTATCCCTTATGAATTTGGAATCTGATGTTTGCTCCTTATTAAAATCCATATTTCAAAAATAATCCTATTTGATTATTAAATGTACAATACTATCTAATAATCCCTTTGTCCCATATTAGTTGTCCTGTTTCGCTTTTTGAGAGTCAAGTTGAACAATTTTGAGAGCTAATTTGAATTAGATTAATTTAGTATTTTAAAATTAAAATTATAATTTAGATATTCAAAAACTATATGAAAAGTACTACAAGTTGTAATTCTTCTCAAATCAATATGATTAAAAAAAAAAATAGATCTCAAAATGTTGATCAAAACTTATATAGTTTGAGTTTTAAAAAAAAAAAAAAAAGTGAACAAGTAATATGAGACGGAGGGAGTAGAAAATTAGCTTCTGAGAATATATTAGATTAGCAACAGTTATCACTTATTAGAACTTGAATATCAAACACAAACATTTACAATTCAGCCAAAGAACAGTGAATATTTAATTTCATATGGAATCAAAATCTTTAATTTCATCAAAACGTATCTAAGAAATACACAGCGTAATCTCTAGAAATTTAGTGCGAGAAGCTACTGATCCAGAAGAAAAAAATCAACGCATCAGATAAAAAGATTGTGACCGTAAATGTACGCTAACCGAAAAAAATAATCAATGCTAACACCTTACCTTGTCATGGCTAAATAAAAAAGAGGTCTTCCTCGTCAAATCTTCTCCTATTGAAACAAATATTTGAAGTTTGCTTAGAAAATCTGTATATAAGGAAGAAGAAAAAGCGTATGAACATACTATCAAGGAAAGAAGAGAACGAAATTATAGTCCCACTGCCTATGATCATGTACTTGAACGCTAGTTATAGTCGTTAAACCCGTATTGAAAACAAATACAATTATAGTTTCTTTGGAAGGGGGCTGCACAGCGGTAGTCTGAGTGCGGAGCACCCCCTCAATCTTTAAATCGAGACATATCCCTTCCCAGCATGCATAAATACATGCAAAAATTGAAGTCAATAAAGATGTGGACAAATTTATCAACCAAACATTCAAATAATATAATTACAGAAAAATATGTTACTAAAAGGGACAAAAAATTATTACCTCTAAGATAGGTGCTTTGTGTTGCTTTCACGTGAGTTCAATGGAACTCTATGTAGAGGTAATATGTATTTCAATGTTATAATCCAGTTGGAATTAGTATCGGGCTATAGAAATTCAATTGTTAGTTGGTTTCAATCCTATATATTAGGTAAATTGGTTATTACGATTGTATCCAATACATAATATGGATAAAGAAACTTCGTGGGTTGGGTCTTCTATAGTGTTTTTTTTTTTTTTTTTTGCCGGGGGAGTGGGGTGGGGATTAAGACTTTGACTTGGAAACAACAAGAGCTCCCGTAAAGTATTAGACTAGCATGTGCACGCTTGCGGAACGTGAAATTTAAGTCGTAAAAGGATTCTATTCCACCCATTTATTTCAAATTAGTTAAATTTGGTAATTATTTTACAATTTTATCCTCACTTAACTTAAAATTTTAAGGACATAAAAGTCAATCAATATTTAAGGGATATTTTGATTTAGGGATATTTTGATTGTTCAATATTTAGAGTAAATTATCCTTTTAATTAATATATAATAATAATAATAATAATATCACTTTTTTAAAAAAAAATTATGTCCTAATTTGACCTTAATTTGGTTTGCCTTGACTCACTATAAATATAAGAGGTAGACGGTTTTAAGTTATACATTCAGGACAGAGATAGAGGCTAAAATCAATTGGCGATGGAGATCCAAGAGCAAAGATTGTGGGAGCAGTATAAGAGAGAGTTGGATGAGAGCTTTCTCTGTCCGTCCGCCTAACGCCCCAATTGTGTCACTCATGGGTTCCCTCGTGAATCCAACGAGAAAACAGAATTACCAAGAAGCTGTGCAACTTGGCAATTGCAACTTTCAACTCACAGAATGCTAAAGATGAACCGTATGAGTTTGTAGACATTGTCAATGTAAATGCATCATATGCTGGTGGGATGTTCTTTTATTTCACCTTTAAGGCCAGGAATATTCATCGTGTAAATTAGCAAAAATATATGGGTCGGGTTGAAAATGGGTTAGAAAAAATAATATTTAACACGGATAAAAAATGGGTTAGAGAATAATATGGATATCCATATTATCCAATATAAAAGATGTTTTATGTAACTAATATGGGGAAGATTAATTTACCTTCTTGTCCACAAATCCAATCCGTAGTACATAGTTGCGCCTTGCATTTGTCGAAGAATAAAACTTCGAAACATTCCAATGACACGACCTCCAACCTCCAAAAAACCTTTTCTGGAAAATGCTCACCCACCCCCCTCCCAACTCGATCGTCTATTTGATATATCTTGTTTTACTTTTATAAGAAATTATAAAAAATGAAAAAAACATTCTTACCCCCACCCGCCCCATTGTGCCCCCACCCTACCACCCCTCCCACACCAAATTTAACCACACAATTTTTTTATTTTTACAAAACTTTTATAAAAGAAAAATAAAATATATGAAGTAGAAAACTCGAGAGGGGTAGGGATGCCGGGGGGGGGGGGGTATTAAAATAATCATTTTTGCAACGTAGCCTTTCTGAGATAGTGGCCACTTATGTAAAGTAGCCATTTTTCTAAAAGTGACAAAAATGGATACAGGCCTTTTTTTAAAAATGACCAAAAAAGTTGCTATTTTTGCAAATTTGCATTTTCGGTTGTTTTGCAAGAATATATTTTGCAAAAATAGTCATTTGATGTCACCAAAAAATGATCAATTTACAAAAATAGCCATTTTTGTGGACTTTTAAAAAATGGCTAGATTTTACAAACATCTGTCACTTTTTTTGGGTTGTTCAAAGTGCAAAGTAATTTTTTTTGTTGTTTTAGAAAAAGACCACTTGCAGAGGTTACACAGTTGGTTATCTTATAAAAATAGCTACTTTGTGAAAATATTAAAATAACCATTTTTTCCATGTGTCCTTTCTAAGATAGCAGACCACTTTTGTAAATGTATTTTTAAAAAGTGACGGAAAAATGGCTACTTTTGGAATGTAGCCATTTTTGAAAAATGACCAAAAAGTTGCTATTTTGCAAATCTGCATTTAGATATTTTGCAAAAAATATGTTTTTGCAAAAATAGCCATCTTTATGTCAACAAAATCAATTTACAAAAATACATTTTGTGTCACTTTTAAAAATTAAGTTTACAAACATAGTCACTTTTTTGGGTTGACTTCAAAGTGGAAAGTAGTATTTTTTTTTTTTTTGCGGTCTTAGAAAAAGGTCCTTGCTACCATATATGGTTATCTTATAAAAATAGTCACTTTGTGGAAGTAGCATCTTTTTCAAATGCAGGGTGGGAATTGGAGTGGGGGTGTAGGAGGCGAGAGGTAGTGAGTTGGGGGATGAAGGTTTGTGTGGTTAGGGGGTCAAATAGTATTTCCGTCAAACCAAACACTAGAAAATACGAAATGTTTTCCGCATCCAACCAAACACAAGAAAATAAGTAGAATATCACTTATTTTCCAAGAAATCATTTTCTAGGAAAACATTTTCCATCATACCAAACACACCCTATATGTTGTGAGTTTTATCCATTTTACCCATTAAGTTACCCATATTTTAAGTGGATAATATGAGTTGACTCATATTGGACCCATTTTAAATGGGTTGGATATCCGACCCATCTAAAATGGGTTGGGTTGGGCGGATAACCATATTTTTTACCCATTTTGCCACCTCTAAATTCGTGACAAAATATTTAAGGTGTGGCACGGAGTTGGTAGTTGATTTTTCGTTTAAAAAAAATGTGTGATTATCCGAATTTCCTACCTTATTTTTGAAAAAGGATTTCTTGGTGGAAAAAGACTCTAAAATATGTATCCTTTCCGGAGGAGAAATTTTAGAATTCTATAAACAGAAAATTTGTTCGGTAGATGTTCTCCCAATAGTTTTTAATTAGTTTTTCATATGTTTCCAAACCGTATCAATATATTATACCTCTTTCAGTATAATTTTCTTTATTGTCCAATTTATCGTGTTCTTTTTCGATCCCAACACTTTGTACTCTGCATCTTCTATCTTGTTATATACATTGTTTGTATAAGAATCATTGCTTGTTTCATTTTTGCTTTATCGGGGTGAACCCCTAATACGATCTACGGTGGGTGTACGCAGTATGTTCACGTCCTTCCCCTTTGTTGTGTTAGAAACTATACTTTATATGATATATATTTAACCCCGCCATACGTCAAAGAAGGTGAGAATAATAAGTCTTAGCTTGAAAGAGCAAATATTTGTCCTGAAAATACAAACACACACACATTAATATATATATATATATATATATATATATATATATATATATATATATATTACGTCTGCTGTTCATGTAGATGTTTATTTGGAGCATTTGGATGTATGTTTGCCTAAACTATGAGAACATGCAGATGAGGGTCATTTGTGATTTTGAGCTAAGGCACAGGGATAAATTTATTTCAACTGCTTTTCATATAGCTGCAGTTCTTGAACTGGATTTTGATGCTTCTTGTATTATATTCCTTGATGGATTCTGAATATGAGCAATTGTTTTACAGTGTTTGAAGTCATTATAACATCACCGATGCCTCACAGAACTCGGCCTATGTCAGCTCTTCTGTTGTTTACCTGAGTTAATGCTGTCTCGACGATAACTCCTGTCTATGATTTTGTGTGCTTCCATCCTTATTGGGAAGAGTACGACACTTATTTTCCCTGTATCCCTACAGAGCTGAAAATTTATTCTTCCAGTTCTACAGCTTTTATGTTCATCCTTGTTTATACACTCCTCTGGCCATGTTATTGTGCATATGATAAATACATTAATGATAAAAGCTGGCGCGATGTTTAACACATGTTAATAACAGAAAACTCTTAATGCTTGTGCCTCTTCGAATGAACCTGACAATTATCAGCGGTAGATGTCATTTTACTGCTGCTTTATTTAGTGTGCTATGTATGTTTCTGATTACCCAGAAAACTTGCTTGTTATCTTTTCTGCAGCTCCATCCATTAGGTTAAGCAGAGATGTGTTTCTCTTTCCTGCTAAAATGTTACTTGGAAGTGAATTTTAATTTTTACTGAACTTTTCCATAACCACTTGTAACTCAAATCTGATTTGTGCTCTGCTGTCAGTATTTCTTTCTTTCTTTTACTGTGATTCTTCTGTACTGCTTCTCCTGTACTTACTTCCGTATATCTATGTCAGAGAAAATGTCGGCTTCCGGAATATGAAGCATCTTTGAAAGGTTAGGCATCAGTGTAAATGTGATATTGAGGTTGAGATTCTGTTAAGCAAGTCTTTAGTTTAACTTGTTCATAAGACTAAGGAAACTAACACAGGAAATCAGATATGTAATGCGCTTCTTGTTTTATTGGGGAAACTACACGAGTTTCTGCTATATCCTTGGTAAGTATTTAGAGTGATATCAAGATGAGCAAAGCTATTAGCTGATCCCTTCTTTTAATGGAGACTTCTGTTAGAGATTGTTTGAGGAAACTTTGTCAGTCGCTCTACACTTGAATTTGGTGTAAGAAGAATAGAAAGATCTGAAGGAGGTTGTGTTGGTGGCTGCAGTACTATGTGTCTACAGCATGACACTTGAATTTTCAAGCTCAATTTATATATTAGTGTTCTTGTGATTTTTGTGATGCAACTCTTTCGCTTACTTCGTAGTTCTTGTATAGGCTCCATTGATTTTCTTTTTGCTTTTCCCAATGGGAAAGCTAAGGAGAGCATGTCATTTTGACTTTTGAGTGACTCTCCCATATTGCTAGCTGGGTGAGAAGCGAAGCAAAAGAACCTGTCTAAATATTGGGCTGAGCACACAGGGTGACATTCTTACCTGGACAGGGTCAATCGGTGATCAATAAGGCCCATGGCCTAGGTTGGTGACCTCCATTGCACTTTGGAGGGGTGTGCGCCTAAGGTCGGCCCAAGTGGTTGAGCCTATGTCATAATTTGTGGCAGCGGGGGCTTGTGTTTGCGCAGCCCCTAACCAATGGCCCATTAAGAAATTCGCCAATTGTGAATATATCTACCATCAGAGGGGACATTTTATTGAAGTTATTTTAGTTTGAGCTTAACTTACATTTTATTACGAGCAATTATATCTAATTTGAAGAAAATTTCACATCATGTAGAGGCGATCCCACACTTCGTTAGTAAAAGAGTTAAAGGATGATCCAATATAAGGAATTTGGATGCCCATATTGCTTCCACAAATAACTGATAGTAGATGGGGAAAAAATTAAGTTAATTAAGAATTGTCATCCCATTTGATAAAAAAGAATTGTCCCATAGCTACTTATTGGATTAGTTTGTAGATCCAAACGAGTAACACATATTGTGCTATTGTTCCACCTCTTCGTTTTCTTCATCGCGCAAAATTAATTGAAAAGACTTCTAGTGGCTTATTTGTATTTATTGATCTCATAGGACTAGTTTTTATTTCATGTTTGATATTCAAAATTCGGACAAAAAACCAAACGCACGCCATTCTCTTTTTATGGGTTATATAAATTACTTCTTTATACCATTAAATAGGCAAATATCAATTTAGTTTAAAGGGTGAAATTTTATAAAATTAAGATAAGCGAAGTGGACCTGATTGTAAAATAATATTTTTTTCACCCCGAAAAATGATGGTGGGTATCGATATACAAGGCTCAAAAATTTATCCCGCTTCACATGCATTTCTTCATCAATGCTTCTTGCAAGAAACTAGTCCTTTGATCCTGGTTCCTCCTTTTTCATCTTAAATATAACTGATTGGAGGATATATAACTACTATTGGGTTAGGGTCAGGTAGGGTCAGGTCGGGTGATCTGCATCCTGATGTTTTTTAGATCAGTTCGTTTTTGTCGCAATTCTACTCCTTGGGACGTAGATTACTTATTCCCGCCAATTTATACAATACTTTTTCCCCAAGGGTTGCTCGTTGAGTTGAGCATAGGGCTTCATAATGGAGGATTTTCGAACCCCCGCCTATAAGTGAAATTTTGCCTTCGAGTCGAGCTCATCGCGGGGCTTGCCTAGTGCGAGTTATCTCCTATGTGATTTGCGAGCTATTGTACGGGAGCTGAGTTTACCTGTGCGCACCCGAAGGGTAGAAGGATGGCGGTTGCGAATTCCCATGTCATTAAAAAATAAAATTGCTACGTAATGACTACAAGGTAAACACTGGCATTCATTGAAGCACTATTAGCGTTTTCTTTTTTCTAATAAAACCTATTGGTTTTGAGTTGTGTATTGAATAAGATGCCATATCACAGTTCCAAGAAATTCAAAATCTAGAATGAGAAAGTCATAATCATGGAGCAAAGCAAATATACTATATTCTGTATATACTAGTCCAAGGAATTCAAATTCTTGAAAATTTTGAAGAAAAAGGAATTTTAATTACAGTAATATATAGCTTTCAAACCATATAAAAGAACTTTTCACTTTCTATAAATTAGTGAAAAGAATAACTGTACAGATAAAGAACTTTACAGAATAAGTTGTGATATGTAGTCAATCGTCATTATATACTAACAGCTTTCTCTAACTCGGTCTATTGCCTTCACGGGGAGCAGTGTTGATCGTCACACTTGAGCAGAGTCATGATCCTCAACCTTGAAACACTTCGCCTATTATTGAGAACATCAATGTAACTTCCAAGCCGACAACGATCGGAGTTTGTCAGTGAGAATGGAGGGTTTAGAATGAGTGATGGTGCTTCCACTTGAAGGAACTTTAACAAGCACACTGCTTTTGAATAAAACACCACTGCATTTTCAGGCCGGCCCATGTACTCGTCAACCTACCACATAGTTCAATATCCAATAAATCCTTTAGATTGAATCTTAAGAGTCTAAAGATTTTTTTTAATTTTTTTTATTATCTTAAGAGTCTGAAGATTTTTTTTTCCCCCTAACAACATGGCGACAATTACATATTGTAGCTAGTGGAAATTAGTTCCACCAACGACTAGCAAGAGTAACATAAATACTTACTGCCCCCTGTCTGCCGAGATCAAGAGCAGATTGAAATATTATCTCCATTGCATCTGGCATCTCTGTATTTCCTAGAAACAGGTCTATGAATCAATTTCAAGCAAAAAACTTAAAACATTACCAAAACTAGGAACGCCTGATGTAAAACAATGGCTAAAGAAAACATTTGATGCACGTACACATAATACAAGCAATAGCTACACAAGAGTAGGTAATTCTATATCTCCAGATCCTTCTCAGAAACCATCCAGATCGCTAGCATATTTTTTCAATTAACAATGGGATTAAAGCTAAGCCAGGCATATAAGAGAGAGGGAGGAAATAGAAACAAAGGACAAACCAAAGCACAGTAACCTGGAATAGTGTCACAAATAAAGCACAAAGAGGTCAAATAAAACAGGGTGGCAAGCAGCACAAGTTTCAATACTTTTGTTGACATGGACACAGTTTCAGTACTTATTCATACCAGGCACCTTTTTCTTTCAGTAAGTCCAAATATTTACCTGGCTCTATATGTTTGGCGAGTTCCTCTGCCTTCCCGACTTCATTCAGAAATGCTCTTTGAATATGAGTTAACACATTCTCTAGCCGCAAAATGCTACAAGTGTCCTCTTCAATGTTGAGACTTACTCGACTGTCCCTTAAAATCTCCCTCAATTTGGTAGTTTTTTGGTTTGGACTTCCTTGAATTGCGGATGCCGCTTGCGTATTACAAACATGCAAGGCTTGTTTCCATATTGCAAGCATGACAAGCTCAATTGAAAATGCTTCCAGATGCCTACCTGTGGCAATCTATAGACAGAACAGAGAAGTATTAGTGAGCAAACATCAGTAATGATCCAATATTAGCTTAGAAGCAGAATTGTCGGCCAAGCCAAAAAGAATCATGCGGAGGCAGTACTTCCAGAACATAGTAGCTAGAGAACACTGAAAAGTTAAATGCGTCTATTAACGCAAAAATAATTTCTAAAGAGTAGGCAGATACAAATGCAAAGATATCACCAGCATTCAAACATTTAGCACCACCTGATATTAACAAAGTTTGCGCATATTCAAGAGATATCAACCTGATCGCTATAGTTGTAAACAAACAAGGAGTTTCGACTCAGCTAAATTTTTCACCAGAAGACCTGATTTATTGATTGAATCCAGTCAGAAATCACAGCTCTTTATTTTTATTTTCTTCTTTTTTCTCTATAAGGCAAGTTTGTTAGAATTGGCTGGCTAATATGGAGCAGCCCTATGGGAGTGCTATGCAATACGAAGATACCCTATAAAGTGAAAGACATGTTTCATAGAACATTTATGGACACAGTCATGTTATGTGCGGGTAAAGGCTGTGCCTTTAACGCCCTTCCAACAAGAAAAGGTATAAATATGGGAACTTCTCTGCTTTATCAAAAAAAATATGGGAACTTCTCTGCCATTTGGAGAGGAAGGTCGTCTCAGAAAACCTATAATCTCTTGAATGATTTAAAGAACAAAACACAATTCCAGACACCAACTAGATGTGATTCGGCTTATATCTTATCATTACACTTACACCAAGTCCGGTGTCATCAAAACTTGTATATCTTGGGATAAGTGCAAGATATAGAGAACATCTAGTTTTGGACAAACCCTGCTTTAAAAGATGAATTATATAGTGTTAGAATATAATAGGAAAGAATAGAGCAGAACGGATATTACAGATTCATTAGCCGACCCAATTAGTTTGGGATTGAGGGCAGTTGGTTGATGATCTCATGTATCATGTATGTGATGTTTGGTTAACTCAAACATGCAAAACTAGATATCTCCAATATAATTAGAAATTTACTTTACCCAGAAAGATAAATAAATGAAGCTTAGATCATAAATTACAAATCACAATAGAACGTGATACCATGTGAATGACCAGGTCCACCAGGAAAAAAGCTTCGTTTTGCTTATCCAATTCTTTTAAAGGTTTTCAGGAATTAAAAAGTTGACTGCATGTAAAGATGTAACATACTTCAGAAACAACTCAAGTTTGTACCTATGCACCTTCTTCTCACATTTGTCACAACAGAGATTTTTTCAACTGACACACAAAAAATGATTTCAAACTTAAGATACTGAACACAATGCACAGCTACAAATATGTTTAGCCCAATTTCTCGGAATAAACAGCAAGAAAAGTGAAACGAAGGTCTGTCTTCACCTAGATGAAGATGTTCATACTTCTACCTTTATCATTGATAAACGACTAGGACAATTACATCTTCACCATGCCTAGGTAACTTTGAAATATACTTTTGAAGTACACGGATGAAAAAGTTGATAAACTTGGATGATTCCAGCTTGAGCAAAGATGTTAAGACTCCAACCTTGGATGCACTAAATCAATGCTAAACAAGAGTGGCAAGGCTGCCAGAGAACTGTATTGTTCTCAAAGTGAAGCGTATGAGGAAAAAAAGATGACTAAACTGTTCTCCCTCCACCTCTGCATGCTAAGAACCACCTAACATATTCAGATATAGCACTTCCAACATTTTTATAGGGGAAATGTCTTCAATGTGAGTTACCTTCTCATTTACCAACTCTGTGATAGCAGAAGCAGAATGTTGCAGAGACTCGATTCTGGCTATGCCATCAGTTGGATGCTCCAGAGGGTCTACAATATCAGTGGATCCTTGTGAAGCTCCTGCAGCAGAAGAGGGACTTTCCAACCTTAGTAGAGGACCTATGCTATTAGTTACAGGACCAACAATAAGTACCAGCTCACCTAATGTGGAGTCTATGTCCCGAGAAGCTTGCAGGGAACAACTTGATCTAAATGGTGCATTGCTAAGCCTAGAAGCACCTGCTGAAGAAGATGAGTCCATGAGAGACCAAGATACAAGGACGTATTCCTGCTCAATCAACTCGAATGAATCCGCCACTGTTGAATCAGTCAATCAGGTGAATACCACATCAGCATATTTGTATCTGACCAAACTAATTATAGGATAAGCAAAAGGAATTAAAAGAAAATTGGGAACATTATTGCAAAAAGCACCTCGTGGACATAGTCTATGGTCCATCAAACTAGATTCCTTCAGCTTGCCTTCAGAATGTCGGGGCTGGCCAGGACTAGAACCAATAATACCTGATTTCTGTATGATGTTGCTGCAATTCAAAGGAGGACCGGTTTTGTTTGGAGCACTGGAAACTTCTTTCCTGTCATCTTTTGCATCATGAGAAAATCCACTGGAAGATCTCTGTGATATCCCAGCAAAAGGAGGACCACCATCAGGACTGCTGGAATCATTATCTGGACTAAATGGTAAACCATCTTCCTGAAAAGTTTCCTCAGTGCCCCTTAGAGGATAGGGTTCTGTCAGAGAAACCCCATCTATTACCCTTTGCGGTCTCTGATTCCTGTGTAACATGTCCAACACTTAAAGACCGTGCCTTGAAATGCGTATGTCATACCAAGTACTTAATTCATCAACTAGCTTACCAAGACAACTCATCAGGCTGCTTCTGTGCAAGAAATGGGTGGTCAAAGAACTGTTCAAATGTCAACCGCTCCACTGTGTGTTCAGATATGCAGAAACAGAAAATTTCGAACTTTTCATTAGAAAATGCCATGTAATGTTTACTCTGGCTTAAATCTTATGGCCTTCTCAACGGCCAAAGCATGTAGAAAACTATGACCTAAGTACAGAAGTCTAAGTGTATGATGGATTTTAAACTGCTGAAATCCTGACAACACAAAAATGAAGTATTTGAACTGTTGAAACCCGGACAACATAACTGAAGTACCTGGATTATGGCGCAATAATTTTCGACACAAATCTATGCAATGAGAACTTAAATTCTTGGCATCCAGAGGAAACTGCAATTTAGTGGACTTCACTATGTTTTGTAGCAACTACAGGAAAAATGGAGGGAAATTTTAGAACAGGGCTGCAAGGCAGTTGAATTTAACGGGTCAATCTGAAACTGAAAGAACCAATAAGGTAAGTTACTACGCATAGCTGAAAAAGGTATTACACCTGTATTTGATTGTTTCCAGTAAACGGGGTTTTGCCAGTAACAAGCTGAAAGAGAATGGCACCAACACTCCAGAGATCTGCCTGCATTTGGAGCCAAAAGTTAATCGGTTTCCAAAAGAGAATAGCCTGTGGTTGGTGTTCGTTCAAAGAGAATACCACCTTCGCATCATACTTTTGAAGTAGCATTATTTCAGGAGCCATGTACAACGGTGACCCACATAGAGTTTCTGCAAGCAACCAAGGCTGCAAAGATCTGACAAGAGAGAATAGTACTTTGAGTCATTGACGAAATAATATCTAGCAAATACGTTTTCTGAAAAGAGATGAAACGTTAAATGAAAGACCTCTAGGAAGGGGAACTTTAGGAGAAAAGACGTTTCCAACAATTACCACAGATTTACCTTGCAAACCCAAAATCAGCAATCTTCAAGGTGGAGTTGTCATCAGTTGCAGACAATAGAAGATTCTGTTGGATCAAGGCAAAGGACACAAGTCAATGAGTTGACAGTTCCAACAAAATACCATTCAAATTCTCAAAAAGTTTCCGGAATAGTTCTTATTTCCCAAAGAAAGAATTACTACCAACGACATTATTCACTCCTAGAAAAACACATATTCAGCTTCCTTCCCTCAACTAAGGTGTACCAAATAGAAGATAAAAATACTAACATATGCGTTTACAGACAGTTATCTCCTTGAATGCCTTCCTTTTCCTTTGTTATTTAGTTTGAGTAACGAGTTAATTATCAGAAACCTATATTAGAGAAATGTGATTTGCTATTCAGGAATAAAGCAACTGCATGCCTCGATCACCTTTATCTGTATGTCATGCCAAGTATTTCCTACAGTTCAGTTATTATATATTTTTTTCAAATCCTTAGCTACTATGAGCTGGTTATGCATAGAGAAAAGCTCCAATGATAGATATATGCTCATGACTTCAAAAAGGAAACTTCTGGAAAAGAACATGCATCTCAGCATCTAAATGCTCCTGCTTGGGCAAAAAACAACTAAATTCATATGTTCAACTTTGTAAATTGGCTTAACTACTGAAGTAAACTAAATTTGGAACGTAGCACTGGAAGGAAATCAAACCTGAGGCTTTAGGTCCCTATGGATTAGATTGTTTTCGCGAAGGATTTTTAGACCTGATGCTGTGGCACATATATGAATATGAATATTACCATGCGGAATTCATCTAGAAAAGAATATTCAGTCTAAAAGTGAAAAGAGGAAAATAGGAAAAAGAAAAATAGAAGCTTTAAACGAACCTAGCTGCTGCATGAAATGTTTTGCAGTTGCTTCTGGGATTCTCCCTTGGCGTCGTTGTATGTACTTTGAAAGATCACCTCCTTTGCAGTACTCCAAAACAATATATATCTTTCCCGGCTCCTACAACTCATGCACATGATGGTTCATTTAGAGCAAAATCAAAAGAACAGATATGAAGGTCAAGGTCCAAATAAATATTCTGTTTCTCTTTTAAGCGATTATCAAATCAGTCAGACAATGCAACTCCAAATTGCAGATATACAGTGCCAAATTTACACTAAAATGTAGAAACACTGTACCATCCATACATAGCTAGGGATAACCGCTGAATTTTACCATTATCTAGAGTTTAAAAAGAAAAAGAGCACAGCAGTTCAAGTTTCCATTGAACTTCAAGAAGGCAAAGCTGCTCTTTACACTAGAGTTAAATCTCCCTATAATCAATCCTCATAATTACATATTACTAATAGCCTCTTTGGCCAAGCTTCTAGGACACCAAAAGTGCTTTTGAGTAGTAGCAGAAGAAACTGTTGCTACAAAAGTATTTTTTTCCCCCAAAAGTACCTTTCTAACCTCGGCAAACACAAATTGTTGTTCTAATATTGGCAAAAGTGATTTTTCAAATTAATTAGCCAAATACAAAAAAACACTTTTCAAAATAAATAGATAGTCCGTTCAAAAACAATAATACCTCTTTCCCTTTTTGACAACTCTTTAATTTCAACTTTTCACATAACATATTTAAGACCACAAAATTAAAGTGTATTTTGGTACATTCTGCATATCAAACAACAACAACATACCCAGTATATTCTCACATGGTGGAGTCCGGGGAGGGTAGAGTGTACGCCGACCTTACCCCTACCTTAGGAGGTAGGAAGGCTGCCTCCGATAGACCCTCGGCTCAAGAAAAGGTGCCAAGACAATAATAATAATAATAGGCAGCAACAAAGATAAATGACGTTAAAGAAAGAAAAAAAGAAAGAAACAAGCAAGTTATATGAGAGATCTACAAAAAAAAAAAAAAAAAAAAAGGAGTGAACAAAACATTTTGCATATCATTAATTTAAAAATGGTTTTTTTTTTTTTTACTTTCTTAAACTCCGTGTCAAATCAAAACAAAATAAGGGAGTATTTGTTTACAATTTCGGTAGCCACTATAGTTTGCAACAGCAAAAATGCGAATTTGTACAAAAATATGGAATATTAATTATTCTAAGATTAATTCAACCATACATATAATAGTTCACATATTGAAATTGAATTTAAGTTGAGTAGTGTAACCTCACCTCAATCATATCATGCAAGCGAATAATATTAGGATGACTAATCCTCTGTAAAATAACAATTTCAGATTTAAGACTCTCTTAAGTTTACTATTAAGCCGATCAGTAACAATCTCCTTGATCGCCACTTCTGTACCATCGACCACGTGGCACGCTTTCCACACAGTTGAAAAAGAACCCAACCCGATTTGCTTCTCAATCAAATAATTACCAACCACAAATTTAGCCATCCTAGCAAAAAATTCCAAATCTTGACAATTTTAAGTAGCCAAGATTGTGCTAATTGCAGAATTAAGGAAATTCAGGTTGTTTTTTTTTTTCTTTGTTGAATTTTGGTACGGTGGTGTACAGATATGGATTATGGAGATGATAATTTAGATTGTTAGTGAGGAAAGTGTGGTGATGGTGACTGAATCTTAAAGATAATATAGAGATTAGAGAGAGATATCAATGTACTTCATCTTATTTTATGATTGGTTTGTGTGTTGGATTTTGGAAGTTTTATGTTACACTTTGTTTGGATGGTTGTGAGTATTGTTTTATAATGTATTGAATTATGATGTGTTGTATTGTACTGTATTGTGTTACTAAATACAAGGTTTGGATAGACTCTATAGGTTCCTGGTAGGGGTGGGTTTTTCGGTTCGGTTTGGCTATTTCGGGTTCGGTTTTTTGAAGGTAGACACCGAATATCGAACCAAACTAGTTCGGTTCGGTTCTTTCGGTTTCGATTTTTTAAAGTTCAGTTTGGTTCGGTTTTGCCAATTTTTTTATTCGCTTTTTGATATAATATTAGAAGAGATTATCGACACTAATTCATATTCTCAAAAGTAATAAAACATAAAGGCGATAAATTCAAATCAAAATCAAACAAACAGATACACGAAAGACCGTAAAACTATAATCATGACATAGGATTACTAGGGTTATATACCTAAGTTAATAATTAAGAAAATACATAAAGGACATACATTAATCCTAAAGAGACATCCTGTTACCTTTCTTTGTTAAGGATATATGATTTTTCAATTGGTGGAAAATTAGGGATACAAAAATGCAAAAGAGGACTTATTACAATTGGGTTTTTTTAGCTTTAAACTTAATGGGCGTCCGGACTATTTTAATTTTTTTTTTGAAATCACGTGGTGTAGCTAACATTAGACTTATTTTTATACGAAGTATACTCTTAATTTATTTACATCACGCAAAAGTGCGTATATCAATTACACTCCATAACTAAAACGTACAAATAGGTTAAAATATTATCCCCATAATAACCGTATCCGGACGGAGAATAAAATGATGGCCGCGTTGTTGTTGTTGTGATTTTGGATTTTTATGGTGAAATGGAGCTTTACTTAGAAGAAAGATGAGCGCGATGAGAGAAAAAATAGTATAGAGATAGAGATGTAATGGTGGTGGAGTGAAGGAGGGAGAAAGAAGATGGTGTGACGGTGTTGTTGTTGTTGTTGTTTGTGGTGGTGGTTGTTGTTCACCGTCTCTCTCTTCTCCTCACGACGATCCGCTTCGAAATTACTATTTTTGAATACAATCCGATGTTGATGACGACGACGGTGGAGGCGATCGGATACGGACGGAACAACCAAATACGGAATTTTATTTCTTGTATTCGATTTTGAGTGTATTCGTTAATTTTATTTCTTGTATACAAATGAATACGGTGAATTTTGAAGTGTATACAAATGAATAGAGTGAAATTTATTTCTTGTAATTTTTGAGTGTATTCGTTAATTTTTTTAGTGCAAATTTTTGTGTTTTTGATGTTTTAGTTGAATACGTACGATTTGAATACGTAGGGGAGAAATGCGACTCAGGATTTACGAATACAATCAGATTTACGAATACAATTTACGAATACGATTAGCGTAGCAAACTAACAGCTACGAAATGTAAATAGCTAAAATGTAGCTATGCCCAATTTAAAACCCCTAAATGTTAGTCATTTATGTAAAATTCCCTTCTTTTTTTTGGGTAATGTATTAAATTTCGGTGCGCGTTCGGTTTTTCGGTTCGGTTTTATCAAACTTCGGTTCGGCTATTTCGGTTTCGGTTTTTTTACGGTGGACACCAAACACCGAACCAAACTAGTTCGATTCGGTTCGGTTTGTTAAAGTTTCGGTTCAGTTTTTCGATTTTCGGTATTTATGCCCACATTTTTAGTTCCTTGTTACATAATTGCTAGACATCGACAATTTGAAGGTTTAAACTATAAGAAAAATAAGGTACAATATATAGCTATCATAAAATGATAAAATATGATTATTAGATAATAAGTAAAGATAAAATGAGAAAAAATAATTAAGGAAATGACGCAATAAAACCAATTCGATGTTACATAAAATGAAACTTTTCATTGTTATGTCACTATAAATTTAATGATACGATATAATAAAATTAAAGTAATAATCAAAACAAAATATTATATTTACATTTACATTAACAGCACAATACAATAGGTAACAACCATCAAAACAAGCTTTTAGTGTAGTGCGTCAGGGGGCGAGGTCAACATACTTGCTTGAGTTGAACCTTTTAGATTCGTTATTGACGTGATTTTCCGGGACTAATTAACCCATAAAATAGGAGTAATATTTTCTTTGCCCCAGTTATAAATATTTTTATGATTATAAATTATCTAAAGAATGAAATGAAAAATTCATAACTAAGTTATTTTTAAATAAAAAATATAAACACTTTTCAAAACAAACTACTATAGGAACATATGTTGTGGTATAATGAGTAGAGAATTTGAAAGTGAAAGAAGAGAGTTTTTGGTGAAGTTGAATTTACATGCTTAAAAAAATCTAATACATAAATTTTACAACAATTAAATTGTTGTAGCAATTTTGAATTACATTTCCTTCAACAGGATACACAACAAATTAATTAACGTTTATAACAGAATAGATTGGAAATTAAATTAGTATACACGTGCGACAGGTTCCCCATCCCCACATTTTGAATTAGCTCATATCAAATAGTCGATTGAGCACTATTATCATGTCAATCATAGTTTAAAATTTCTATAATATAAAATTGCCCTACATTCACAATGATAATGAAGAGTGTAGGGGTTGTTTGGTTAGAAGAGTTGGGATAGACAATTGAAGTAGAAACTTTTGTATAAAATAATACATTGTTGATATCAAGTATCTAGGGTCCGTAATACAGCGAAACGGGGAGATTGACGATGTCACACATTGCATTGGAGTGGCGTGGGTGAAATAAAGGCTTGCCTCTGTGGTCTTGTGTGCTAAGAAGGCGTCGCCAAGGCTTAAAGAAAAGTTCTACAGAGTGATTGTTAGACCAGCATTGTTGTATTGGGAAGAGTCGTCGATCGAAATGTCACACCCGAGGAAGATGAAAGGAGTTGAGATGAGGATGCTTAGATGGATGTGAGAGCATACTCGGAGAGATTTGATTAGAAATGAAGTTATACGGAACAAAGTGGGAGTGACATCAGTGGCAGACAAGATGAGGGAAATGAGGCTTAGGTGGTTCGGGCATGTAAAAAAGAGGTGTGAGGATGCACCAGTAAAGAAGTGCAAGAGGTTGGAGGTAGCAGGAAATAGGAGAGATAGAGGTAGGCCGAAGACGAACTGGGAGGAGGTAATTAGACGGGACGACGAGAAACTGGCTGGTGCGGGACATGACCCCGAATAGGAAGGTATAGAGGTCCAAGATTAGGAGTAGAATGTAGCTAAGTGTTGTTGACTTCTGTGTGGGGAGAGAGGGGGCGGGTCTCCTCCTCTCCTCTTTTCCTTTTACTAGTAATATATCAGTATCCTGCAGTCTCTTATTCCTAAATGTGCATTACTATCTGTTGCCATATTTTTTTTTTGTATTTTGTTATTTTGCTATCTCTTTTTGATATTATTGTGCAGTGCTTTTTCTTAGCGGATCTGTCGAGCTTGACACGTCCCACAAAAATAAAAAGTAAGATACACGTCTGTCCTCTACTCGGTACGCTTGTGCGATCATACTGGGTTTGTTGTTGTTGTTGTTTGTAATACATTGTTCGGATGGAGTTGAAAGGAATAAAAAAATCTGATATTTAAATAATGAGAATAAACCGGAGATCACTCAGCAAACGTGTCTGGGTGGTGTAGTCGGTTATCACGCTAGTCTCACACACTAGAGGTCCCCGGTTCGAATCCGGGCTCAGACATTTTGTTTTTTTTCCTTGTTACCCAAAATCACACCATACACTTTTTACTTTCCTCTCAATCATTCCACTTGACGTACAACCTCGTTGTCACCACCCTCAAAAAGATTCGAACCACTGGAATTTCCAGAAGCTTCCAAACTTCAATTCTAGGGTTTCGCCTAATATGGATTGGGGAAATGTGAGTACAGAGGATCTAATTGAGGCTCTACGAGAAGTAGAATGGTCATCTCCACCACGTCCACTTTCTGAGTTTTTCTCTAGGTTTACTTTCCCAAGATCTTATTCAAAATGGAACAGTCGCCTCAAGTGTAATCTCTACTAGTACGTTTTTCTTAATTTCACTCTCCAATTTACCTTTTAAACAAACTTTAATCACCTTGCAATAATTTACGAAGAATTTTTCCAGGCTGATGGAATTTCTTTCTATAGCAATTAATTTTGGGGAACTTTTTCAAAAATATACAGTTTTTGAAAATTATTACGTAACATAGCCCAATATACAATATTGTACCCCCTCCGTCCATTTAGATTTCCACTTTTACTTGTCCAGGAAAGCATTTATCAGTTCATACCTATTTTACCCTTATTATTAGTTATTGAGTTGAAAACTTCAAGAATTGTTAGTGGCTGCACGACTTTTAAAGTATATTGATTGATTTTAACCATTAGATGACTTGGTAATAAATAGGGATGATATAGTAAAATCATCATTCTATTAGATGAACTAGTAATAATTAGGTGTGTCAAGTCAATACATGACAACTAAAAATGGACGGAGAGAGTACAACATTATACCTGGGGGAAAGCATTATACATAATGTATCAACCTTGTATAATAGTGTATAAGAGTTGTTTATACACAAATAATTGGGTAACAAACTCAAAGTATGGGCTACGTAGTGTAAATATTTTCAAAAATAGACAGAGTGTGATTTTCCCTTAAATTTTGAATGCGCGAAATAGAAGTAACAGGTTTCGCATGCATGTTGAAAAACTGCAAATTTAATGGATGAAAGTCTTTATATTTTTGATAAGAAGCTTTAGGGAGTCAGGTTTTTCTGAATTGCTTTTCAAAATGTTCTTATTCTTTTTGCAGTTACAGGACGAATTACTTTATTATGATTGTGGCTATTCTTGGTAAGGAAAATTTATTGAGTTATATATATGATTTTCTAGCGATACAGTGTTTATTTGGAACTCACAAGTACATTTATGTGCATTTTGTATTGCAGCATTGGGGTTTCTAAGGAGGCCACTTGCAATTGTTGCTGCGCTTTTGACAGCGCTTAATATTGCTTTTCTAAATGACAGGTATTCTATTTATTGCTGTTTTATCCGTGGTGAGGTTTTTCTGTGCCATCAGAGTTTTAGTTTACGTAGCATTTGCCTACATTTTGCCTTGCCTTTCGATTTTCTGACAGGTTGAAGATGAGGAAGAGGGGGTAAATGGGTAGAGTAAACAAAGTGAAGGAGGGGGCATGGTTAAATGGGTAAAGGGGGTAGTTTTTTCCATGGGTCTGCAAACATGGCAACTTTAAAGAGAGCCAGCATGGACTAAATGGTCGATTAAGAGCTTAGTTAGCAAACAAAGGCAAATATGATAAATATAGGGTAACGACGAGGGTATTTCAGTGACCAACTTCTATCGGTGGGCAAAGTTAAGGAAAGCCAATAGGCGAGGGGCAAATTTGGACCTTTTCCCAATAAAGGAATACCTTGGTTTTGTCGTGCAAAACAATGAAATGATTTCTAAACTTTTGTTAACACATGGGACCTGGATCATCTTGACTGTGAGGAAAAAACCTTTGACAGCTCTCTCCTTCTTGGTCATCTCTTCTTTGTTATGCTTTTGTGCAGGTTATATTTTTTTTATTTGAACTAAACCTATGCATTTATGTACTTATAAGTTCTGTTCTTTGGACACAATTTCCAAATTCTCCTATTTATCAAAGGGTTAAATATTAGTTTTCCTTCTGTGAGTTATTTTCTTGGAGACTTATTTGGCTTTAAAACTGCAGTATGTTTAACAGGATGTCTCTTGGTTATGATTACGAGAAAATAAATCCTGCTGTTGCAGGGATGCAATAGTGAACTAAATGCAATTTTTCATTTGTTACCCGTTAGCGTACCCTGCCCTCCGTATGGAGAGAAAATGACGCAAGTCACTTGGATTCCTTGAAAGTTTTTTCATGTTCAATAATTTTTTTTTTGCGCTTCATATTAGGCTGGACAAGAAGGAAAAGTGTGTTAGCTTTGACGTTTCAGTTTTTCTGGTGATGCATGAATAGTTAGAAGAATAACTCTCAACTGTCTGTTTTACTCTCTGTTGGTTAAGTATCTGTTTGTTCAGCGATGCATGTGAAACAATTTTTTCCACCTAACATTCAGCTTGTTTGGATGGTTGTTACCTCTTATATTATATTGTATTGTATTGTATTGTATTGTATTGTATTGTGTTGTTAGTTTAAATACAATGTTTGTTTTAATTGTTACTTTAATTTTATTGTATCGTATCGTTAAATCCATCGTTACATAATGACGAAAAGTCCCAATTCTAGTAACGACCGATTTGGTGTTATCGCATCGTTACCTTATTTATTTTTCTCATTTTGTCTTTACTTATTGTCTAATAATCATTTTTTATCCTTTATCCTACCTATTTATGATAGTTCTACACCATACCCTACTTTTCTTGTAAAATTTATCCTTTAAATTGTTGATGTCTAACATTATGTAACGACGGGAAGCGATACAATCTATCCAAATGTTGTATTCATCAAAACAATACAGTACTATATAGTACAACACAATATGATATAATACGATACATTATGAACAATATGTAACGAACATCCAAACAAAGTGTAAGTACAGATGTATCTCTGAACTGTTTTCGTGGTATAACATGGCTATTACATATGACACATAGGCCATGATAGACTTTTTGAGTTCATTACATAATGCGTATGACATTTTTCCTGTAAATACTTCATAGCACATTCTTGATATACTTGAATATATTAATATATTATCTTTAATAAGTAAAAACAAAATTTTCCATTAAAGAATCAAATTTTGATAATGGCTTTCATACTTTATTCCTTTTATGCCAAGGGTTGTTCCCGCAGTTTTGCAGGTACCTTCAGTGAAAAGGTGACAAGAACTGTCAGACAGTTTTCACCTCATTTAGCTGCAAAAATGAGGCCTGCACTCACGTGAGTACGCATGTACATTTGAATTCTTAAAGGACACTGAGGCTGTATCGCTGCTGACATATATTTGATAATGTTCAGGCCGGTTATTCGAGGGCGTCCATCCACTAAAAGAGCAATATTCATTTGTGGAAGGCCTCGTTGGATTTTTGTCTTTGTATTTTCTATAGGTACTGGAAGCGTTTATTCTCTTTTTACGCTTTCTATCTTCCTTTCTCTTCTTTTTCTTTCCTGTTGAATTTTGGGAGTTGTAATTATGAAATTCTGCTTGTTCATTGTTGATAAATTATGCAGTGAGTTTCTTCCTCTGGTTTGTTTCCTGTGGCCTCTTAACCGTCTTTTGGGCTTTTGGTATAGGCCTTCTAGGTGAGTTCTCTCTTTCTAATTGTAAATTCTGTTCAAATTCTATGCTATGATTGAATAAAACTCTCTCTCTCTCTTCAGCCACGCTTGCTCATGCAAGCTTCAGGAGTCCTAATCTGAAGGCTCGCCTCAATACATTCCGTGAAGAATTCCGAGCTGTCTGGCGCAACTATAGTGAGCTGTAGCTTCAGTGAAGTTCCAGTTTCTCTACCATGATCTGCCATTAGATGTGCTGATTCGTTCATTATATTTTTCTTTGGCTTATCTGTAAATTAACATGGTCTAATCAGTCTTGAAATAGTGACAAATATGTGTGTTCGGCATTTTACATGCTTGCTAGATTAAGTCTCTTTACCTTTCTCCAAAGAAATGGAAAATAGTGTTCGATCCTGTATTTTCGAGATATCTCATCTCTCTCCAGTTTGGTATGGAAATACTGAAATGCTTACCAACTTGATTAAAAAAACTAATGAATGTTAACCTGATAGCCAAACGGATTGATCTATGTAGTGTAAGTTCAGAATTAAGCTGCTAAGATCATATGAACTACAAGGCATTGGTTTTGCCTGTTCTAGTGAAGCTTCAAGTAGCTGGTACTGTTGTACATTTTTTTTTAGTTCTAATTAGCTGGTGCATATTCTATAGCGGAGGCAGTATCCCTCTGTATTCACTGATGCAATTTCTTATACTTGTTAGAAAAATTATTGAAGAAGAGATGGTATGCCTGTTTCTCGGCTTATGAAACCTTGAGGTTGGGATTGACTCAACTTGAGCATTATAAAACACTTAGGTTATATAAAAGCTAAGAGAAGACTTGGATCTAGGGTCAGTAGGAACTTTATTTAAGGAATGTTTTCAGTTGTACTATATTAAACCTTTTGGGCTTTAGGAACTATATGGTGAAAAAACTACTCATTAAGCTTGTGACTAGCATAAAATGAAACCCATCTGTAATGTTCGATGAAAAGATAGAAGGACCAAAAGGAAGGATGCTCAATAGTCGTACTTAATTATCTGAACATAGGAACAGAATATAGAATTCTCATATCTTGAGTGTGGAGACTGATATCTCAGTTGTATGCTGATGGCATCTTATCACCTATTTACGAATATAAATATGATTTGGCTTCCTATGGATTTTATGCTTGCACTATGCCTTGTTACTTCGAGTGTCATATAGCTCTTTTACCCGGTGTACCACTTTTGTTGTAGAAATGCAACTAATTTGTTTAGCATTGCAGTGTATTAGTTTCCTTTGTTAGGTTCTTACCTCTGGTGTACTGATTTCTGCAATTTATATACATATCAGAGGCTTTTGGATTTGTATATGCATATGCATAGATTCTGTCTTTTGTACAGTAGCTTTCTCAGGTTGCTTTGTGAATTATGGGGGCTTCTTCAGTTTATATCACTTGCAAACTTGTTATGAAGAGCTGCCTTTCCAGATTCAAGTTGAAAACACTGCATCTTGAAAGAGATTCTTAGTTTCTTTTTGGGTTGTGGGGGTGGGGGTGGGGGGCGCTCTTCTTGGTTTCATTCCATTGGCTGGTGCAAGAATTTACATGTACTTGCTTAGGAAAATCGGAAAACATTTTGGTGTCATGAAAGTTATATATGGTAGATTATGCTTAGCGAGGGTTACATTTTGATGAATCATATTACATATGAGACATTTCTAGTGAAATTCCGCACTTTAAACTTCGAAATATAATGAAGTAAAAACTTAATCATGTCCATTCACAGCATTGGCAAGGATAATCTGAATGAAATTCAACAAATTATTATTGTCATCTGCAAGAGGGGATGTCAATTTCTTGTCATCAAAGTCATGGTTGCACTTTAAAACAGCTACTCTAGCATCTGCTCCTTGTTTATCTATATTTCCTCCAGATTGAACAGCTTCTCTTATGCTATCAAAATCCAAATTTAGCAAACCATGTGCTCCAGTACA
This sequence comes from Lycium ferocissimum, assembly GCF_029784015.1. Lineage (NCBI taxonomy): Eukaryota > Viridiplantae > Streptophyta > Magnoliopsida > Solanales > Solanaceae > Lycium > Lycium ferocissimum. The sequence goes on along the minus strand of NC_081344.1, from coordinate 8,607,661 downwards.
AGAGCCCAAAGCAGCTTTAATATTTGGATCCTTTTCACTTCGCAACAGTGCTGAACACTTATTAGTTACTGTTTTGGCCATATTTGATCCCAAATCAATTGTTAATCCTTCAAGATCATGAGCATTTTTTTGCTGCGTTAGAACGAGGATCTGATCCAAGAACCTTTAAGCAAAAGTTTGGGTCTTTGACTCCATTGTTACAAAAGTTTGACACTAAGGGAGATTGGCTTGTGGCTAGGTTTGTAACACAAGAAAATGAGAAAAATGAACAATAGGTTGGCCATTTTCTTTTGATGTGAAAGTGATATAAAATAAGCCTTTGACCATGTCTTTTTATAGTGAATTCTGTTAACTTGATTGGGATGCATTTATAGCAAGGTGATCCAATACAAATGAAGTATTTACTTGATTATGTATTGCTAAAATCCGCCCTAGATTTCTCATTATCTTCGGCCAAGATGATCAAGATCAATAAAGCATTGTGATCATATTGCAAAATCTACATATATTACATTGCAGTTTTTGACAGTAAATCATTAAACTAATAGCTCCAAATTACAGATATTTTCAAAAAAAATTGCTTATTTTCTTGAAAAAGTGGATGCTTATAGACTTGTGTTAAGGGGTGGCAAAATCAACACAAACCCACCCAATCCGTCCGGTGTTTTTACGGGTTGGGTCATGACCCATTTGTTGAGTTGACCCAACAGGTTGAACACGAAACAACCCATCTTTTGGGCGGGTCAGTTTGGGCTGCTCAACGGATTAGTTATCAACCCGTGAAGCCTAAATATTTTAGCTTCAATCTGGAATTATACGTGTTTCCTTTGCTTATTGTTCCTATATGAGAAAGCAATATCCATTTGAACAACAATTTCCTTAAATATCCTGATAAATTAATATTTTCTTATACTACAAAATATGTCATTATAACTCGAAAACGTATTGTTCTGTAATTGTTTCTTTATTCTTTGTCAGTACATTGTACTTTTTAAGCTCTTTGCAAGTGAGTCCATTTTTATAATAACAATTTTACGAAGGCCCTTTACACGTTACTCTTTTTTTTTAAAATTCTAACATTTTATTGTTGTTAAGTCTCAGTTTCTAAATGTGCTCCAACACAGTTTTTGGTAAATTGGTTAGTTATAAATTACTTATCCAATTATTATACGTTCAAATAACCAGAAATCAATTTATGATGTAATATTCAATTTCGGCATCAATTAATGGTGCTTTTTGAGTTGAAGATGGAGCTTTCATACTTGAATTTGTTTTTTCATAAATTTGGGATTTAACTTACAAGACCTTCACCGTATCACATCAGTACTCAGTAGTCAGTACTATACAAATTATAATTTGGTCAGTTTGGGTTATATTGGGCGGGTTGGGTTTTGACCTGTTATTTTACACATATTGACCCAACCCGTATTGACCCAAGTAAATTTTGTACTGGTTGGATTATGACCTGTTCATTTACTTAATCCATTTTGACCCGCTCAAATTTAACCCTACTGCTCATTTGCCACCTCTAGTTGTGTATTGGTCTCTGGCTATTTGTCATGTGATGACTTTTGACGTGGTGTTAGAGTGCAATGTATTGTTTATTTTCATCCTGCTTTGACTTCACTTCTTTTGAGCCGGGGGTCTATCAGAAACATCTTTACCTCGCAAAGGTAGAAATAAGATCTGGGTATATCTAACCCTCTCAAGACCCCACTTGTAGGATTACATAGGATATGTTGTTTAATCACTAACGCACTTGAAAGAGATTCTTTCTTCTTGGTATGCACTTGCTTACAAAAATCAGAGAACAATTTAGTGTCATGAAAGTTATGTGGATGGCCATTTTTACTCACTAATTTTCTTTCATAGTAATCAAGACTTCCATTACTCCACTACCAAGGATTATGTTGGGATGGATAGGATTTCTTCACCCTTAACCAGAGATCCCTGACTTGAGCCCTCATGAAGGAAAAAATTAGAGAGCGCTTCCTCGGGCCTGTTATTAAACTCCGCGTAGAAACTTCAGAAAAACAGAAACAGAAAAGCAAAAACTGAAACAGAAAAAACAGAAATTGTGTAAACTGGAAAATACGCAGAAACAAAAAAAATATCCGAGACCACAGAATTCACTGTGTGTCCTTAAGGAATTTAATCTCCTCACTGTACCCGAGGTTATGGATTACTTCCTCCTAGGATAAAACAGATATACCTGTCGTAGGAGTAGCGGTACCTCAAACGCCAATGACTTTGTCGAACTCAAGAACGGTAACAAATCACACACTGACTCAGTTTTGATTTTGGAGAAATATGCAGAATGCAAGAATACAAAAGATTTTGAAATTTTCAGTATTGGAAAAATGAGGCAATTTCAGTTTATATAGCCGCGAATATACCTGTTCAGAACAGGTTGGTGACTGTTCGGAAAGGCCTTGCCTTTTTCGAAAATATAAGAACATTGGAGTTTTTATTTTTATTCCGCGAATTTAATTAATATTTTCGGCGGGAATAAAAAAAATAATATCAGAAAATGAAAATTGAATTTAAATAAATTTGGTCTAAAAAGATTATCAATCAATCAGAGACTTAGTTTTGATTTTGGGTATTGGAAAAATAAGGCAATTTCAGTTTATATAGCCGCGAAAATGGCAATTTCAGTTTATATAGCCGCGAATATACTTGTTCAGAACAGGTTGGTGACTGTTCGGAAAGGCCTTGCCTTTTCCAAAAAAATAAGAATGTTGGAGTTTTTATTTTTATTCCGCAAAATTTAATTAATATTTTCAAAATCCGAAGCCAAGCAACGACGATAGCGCGAGAGGACTTCCTCTTATCAACCCTTTAAGAGCTAAAAGAAGTGTTTTCTAATATAAGCACATAACTTTCTCTTTCTACCACCAATGTGGTACAAAACTCCTTTTCAAAGGAACTTTGCTTTAAACTTCATTTTCCTTCCACCATTTTTTCCCTCCATTTCTCATTCACACCAATTTAGCTTGCTTCAATCATTAACTAGCTTTAACAGGGCCTTATACGGGTTTGAACATAAATTAGTTGAAACTCCAAAGTGAATACTGAACATGGGGAAATAAATGAAAAGAACTCTCATTACTATTTCCATTATGCTTTAACCCTCGGTACTCTTTTCTATATTGTGCTGGTTTAATAGCTTGAATGGATAAATTTTTTTCCTTTAAATACCATCATAAATATTATTTATGAATCATTTGACATATGGGACATTTCTAGTGAAATTCCCCGCTTTAAACTCCGAAATATATAAAAGCAAAAACTTCTCAATCATAATATCATATTCACGTAATAAAAAAGGTTACATAGAAATAGCATTAGTAAGGATAATCTGAATGAAATTAAACAAATTATTATTTTCAACTGCAAGAGGACTTGTCTATTTCTTCTCATTAAAGGCTATCTGGCTATGTTACACTTTGAAACAGCAAGCCTAGCATCTGCTCCTTGTTGACCTATATATCTTCCAGATTGAAAAGCTACTCTAATGCTACAAAAATCCAAATTTAGTAAATTATATGCTGAAGCACAAGAGCCCAAAGGAGCTCTAATATTTGGATCTTTTTCACTTAGCAAGAGTGGGCATAATTTGATCCCAAATCAATTGTTGATCCTTCAAGATCATGAGCATGAGCATTTTTTGCTGTCTTAGAATGAGGATCTGATTCAAGAACCTTTATGCAAAACTTTGGGTCTTTGATTGGTCTATTATGACAAAAGTTTGACACTGAAGGGGATTGGCTTGTGGCTAGCTTTGTAACACATAATGAGAAAAATCAGAGATGATGAAGGGAACAATAGTTTGGCCATTTTATTTTGATGTGAAAGTTGAAAAGAAAGTGAAGGTATGTTTTTATTTTTATTTTTTTAGTGGAGCTATGTAAAATAAACCTTTGGGCATGCCTTTTTATGGTGAAATTCTGAACATTGATTGGGATGTGCATTTTTGGCGAGGTGACCTGATATCAGGGGTATTTCCTGATAGAGAGAGGCAAAAATGGAAAATTAATTTTCGTTTGCAGAAACTTGTAGTCACTCAACTGAAAAAGGCCACGAAAGTTAACATTTTCCAGTTATTATGGTCATTTGGTTACCAAGGTTGTAGGTTGTAGTGTTGCAACTCTTAAGTGACAAAACAAAATTGTATAACTTTAGTGCAAAAATAGCTATATTACCATTTATGAAATTTACCCCAGTTTCACCATATCCTGGGAAGACCATGACTTGCCTATTTACTTGTAATGCACAAAAACTAACTTCTTCCACAGAAATAAAAGTAGTGATACAACAATAGGATATTTTCATTTTGCTACTCAAAGTGCAAACATGGTATGCTACTACAATGTAAAGTTGAAATTGGTCCCTAAATATGATCACAGAACATATCGGATGAAAAATATAATTTTTTTTTTATCGGATGTCCTCGAAGGGACATGAAAAATATAATCAACTATAGATTCTCCAACGTAAAATGGACCAACAGTAGTGTACATGAAACCTGCATCTAGGAGATGAAATGGATTCACATTGGCCATTCTCCTAAATTTTATCTGTAACTCTAAAACTCACCATCCAATATCTCTGCAAGAGTTTTCGCAAATGGAGTGACTCTAAACAGGCTGGCCTGCAGAATGCAAAAATAACAACGAGAACCGGTTAAAATATATCCAGCAAAGTTCTTGATGAAGAACGTATCTGTTAAAATATACCATCAAAGTATAATTCAATGTGTTAGCAAAGATATTATAAAGGAGTTAGGGGCAATGATGATGCATTTCTTTTTGGTCTGGGGAGTGGAAAGGTTGTGTACTAGAAGGGGCGGAGCTACAGCTCTGCTTACGGATTCGGCAGATGTCAGTAGCTTTGGCCAAACTATGTATTTGTTTTTTTTTTTTTTTTTAAATCTACGTGATATTCAGAATCCAGTAAGCTGACTTTTCTAAAATCTAGAACCCATAAACTCAAAATCCTAGCTTTTACCGGCTAATCGAATTACCATCTAGTTCACACATATAGGCATGCATTCATAGTTTGTCTATCGCTAGCTGAACCACAAATAAGACACTCTTCTAACAAATGCAAGAATGTAGTTTTTGTTTCTTTTTCTTTCTTTCCTTCCTTCCTTTTCTCCCCTGGAACAAGGAATGCTATCGCCTGAGATGGTATATAGCCAACTTTTTTGTTCCATGTGAATTTTCATGCCGGAATAGGATAAAAAGGTAAGGGATGACTTTAAAATTTCAATCTTCATCATATCAAAAGAACCGGCAGTCCAACAGGTATTGAATAAGAAGGAAAGCATAAACAACTTGCCTGCTGAATTTCAGAGAACTCGGTGAACAAGTCATCAGGTATGGACCAGTCAAAAATATCAAAATTCTCTTTGATCCTTGATTCATGTGTGCTTTTAGGAAGTACACTATGACCCATCTGCACACCCCAACGAAGACAAACCTGAGCCGGAGTCTTTCCCAATTTCTCAGCAACTGAGACAACAACAGGCTGCTTCAGGACCTCATCACCCTTAAGGAATACTAAACCAGGAGAACCGAGCGGTGAATAGCCCTGAAAGAAATAAAAATAAACATATTAAAAGACCGAAATAAAAGAAAGCGATCGACAGTCTATTCATGAAACTGATTAATAGTAATAAATCAACCAATTCCGAGTAGAAATAGACTAAAATATATGCAAATGTGAAAACTGCTTTTGGATAGTGAGCTTACAGAGAGGTGCACTCCCCTGGATTGGCATAATTCCTTTAATTTTGTCCGCTGACATGTAGGATGACACTCCACTTGGTTAACAGCGGGAGGAATACGAGCTGTTTCGAGAAGATATCCGAGTTTTTTAGTAGAGAAATTGCTAACCCCAATAGCTCTAGCCTTCCTCGAATCATAAAGTTTCTCCATTGCTTGCCATGTGCTTGGTATATCTGCTGGAAACAGATTTTCAGGTTTAAAGTGATCGGCAGCATTCTTCATCCGGATAGGCCAGTGAATCTTCAAAAAAAGATAAAACCAAATAGGAAAATGAAAATGCAAGCCACTCAGAAGTTTAACAACTCATTTGATCCCCTTTTTAAGAGAATTCTTTTATAAGACACAGGCATAGCAGCAGATGCTTCTAAAAGATAGTCAACCGAAAGGGAAACATCTAGTCAGCATCACATATGAAAAGCTTCTGTTAAGCAGTACTCACGAGGTACAAATCAATGTAGTCGAGTTGCAGATCATCTAGAGTTTTCGTAAATGCCACCGGTACATCTTCAGGTGCATGATCAGTGCACCTACACAAGTTCATATATTACAATCTATGAATATCTTTAAACCCAAAGGACAGAAGTTAATGGAAAAGAACCAGTGAACAACAATGCAATTGCTTGAATGCATGTCATCTGAATCAACTATGACACGCGTTTGACATAAAACTAAAAAAGGACACTTGATGCATATAAATGGAAGGAATTAAAAGATCCTATTACTAAAGGCAGCTTAGAGTAGTTGTTTCATTGTCTAATATTAGGAAGCTAAAGCATACATCAAAAGCACCATTACATCCCACAACTCAAAAGAGATAGAGAGACAAAGAGAGAGAACTCAACAACGCTAAATCAAAAAAGGATGGTTGATAACTGATGAGACCACAAACATTGAATAAGTTGACTTCCAAAAGGACAGAAATGTGTTCTGTTATATTTAGGGTGAGAAACGAAGAAAAATATGTTTTTTATTAATTTGTTTGACTCTTGATTACCAGAGTTTGGATGTAATAAAGAGATCTTCCCTCTTGACAACACCATCATTGAAAAGCCTCTTCAGAACTTCGCCAATCTAATTAAATGGAAAAAAAAAGTCAGTAGAGGTAATACTTCTGGTTACAGATTAATGCAGAAAAGAGGAACACAAACATTGATCATGTTATACATTCTATAGAAATAAATCATAGTTTTAAGCAAACAACAATAAATTATTAGTCCAGCACATGTTTTGAAAAACAAATCTCCAGCTAAAACAATAGACATGGCATAAAGAGGAGTTCAAAGCTTGTAAGGTTAAGATGTTAAATCCACTTTTGACAGGAATAACCTAATGCTAGAGAATTTGCAAAAAAGTGGCATGTCTATTAGTAACGAAGCCAACAGGACAATTAAAATGCCATCTTTCTCAAAGCTCATTATGGCTTTTCAGATTATTTTGTGTGCTCATATCTGAGATCCAAGATAAAACCCAAATATGTTTTCACCCTGCACCACAGCACCAGCATTTGAGGAACATGTGAAAAGATATGTGAAGCGTAAGTGACAACTTAAAAATGTCTTTGGAAAAAAACAGAAATCTCAATAAAGCACTTTATATTGTGTCCATTTGTGATAACATGTGTAATGCAAGAGACATTCATCTATGAAAAGCCTATATTTGCTTAATCATTAACTTAAATTACCTCCTTTTCATTGCCATAAACTTGAGCACAATCAATATGACGGTATCCAACCTGTAGTATAAATGAGAAGTGAATAACTAACTCCGAAAAATTGCGCGAAATACCAAATATGACACTGCTCTAATTTTCTTGCACTAGACAATCATCCCTTGCTAACCACAATGCTGTCAATGTAGTAATTGCAAGTGACACTTCAAAAGCGGGCGACTTTCTAAATTGATCCGTTACAAGTATGTTAGTACCAAATGTGGGACACATTTCTTCACTTTTTTCCACATTGCGGACGTTATACCAGAGTCTAATCATATATTTATGTGACAAAGATAATTTTTACAGTTGAATCTGTGATCCCAAATACATCTGTCCAAAATGAATCCTGCATTTTAATGTGGTACCATTGACATTGGCAGCTAGTCGCCGCAGAAAAATACTTACTCACACAAGAGGCATATCCAAGATTTTAAATTTATGGGCTTTGAACCAAAACTCTATTTGCTTAATGGGTTCAGGATACTTTATTTATATGTATTAACTGAATTTCTTTATACAAATACATAGTCTGAGCTAAAATTGCCAGGTTCTGCCAAACCCATAACTCAGGGGCGCATAAATTTTGAACCCAGTAAATTTGATGGAGGTGGTAGAATTACGAATATGAACCAATAACATTTAAATCCTAGATAAGCCTCTGGCGTAACGTCTATTGTAGCTCGGGGGAAAGGTGCATTGACGTGTTTTACATAAACTTTAATTAATATGTATTCACAAGAATTTAGTAAATTAAAGTTGGCTTCAAGGCTAAAAACTTATCCGCACCCCATATTTCAATCGAATAAATACACGGCAATTATCTTCACGTTCACTCATGTCACAAATCATAGTCAATGAGTGCACATTCTCACAGTAATTACTGGTTTAATAAAGGTAAATTACTCCCTCCGTCCAAATTTTAACTATCGCTTTAGCTCAAAAAAATTGTCCCAAAATAATTATCTATAACATTAAATAAGTACTCCCTCCGTCTCAATTTATCCGAGGGTATTTTACTGGGCACGAAGTTTAAGAAAAAAAGACTTTTGAATCTTGTGGTTTGAAACAAGTCAAAGAAATTTTTGTGGACAAAAACCATTTCATTAAGGGCAAAACAGAAATTTTAGAGTTAAATTATTACTAAATATATAAATGTATCATTCTTTTTGGGACTGATTTAAAAGGTAAAAGTGTTGTATAAATTGGGACGGAGGAGTAGTTATTTTGAATATTGTTCAATTCTGAAAAAACATAACGCGGTTAACTAAGTAAAATATACATGTATTTATTGTTTTCCTGGACGTAAAAAGAGCTAAAGCAACCGTTAAGGAGTATTAAAAAAACTGAAACAAACTAATCAACAGAACCTTGATGGCAGTCTCAACAGCTTGGCCAACGAGACCAGGATCAGACCCCCCCGTACCTAAACCCACTGACGGAATCTTGGCTCCAGTATTCAATTCAAAGTATTGTACACTTTCAGCCATTTGGCACACTCTTCAAAACAAATTAAGCTTAAGACTAATTTGGAGTCAACGAGAAGGAGACAATTCCAAAAAAGAACTAAAGAAGAAAGAGAGTGGAAAGTGAAATGTGAATTATTAGCAAACACATGGTGTCAACTGAGTGACAGTAAGCCACGATAGTTTTTAAAAATTTGGATTAGGGAGAATCGTGTCAGGTTATAAGAATTTTGCTCAATTAGAAGTATTTTATTTACAGAAATCTTTTTCATTGTTTGGTTGCATGTTATTTTGCATCCGATGTTTGGTAACTGTATTGAAGTCCGACTATATTTGGATTTGCGTCGGGTATAACTCATTTTACGGGAGGAAATGCTCCTTACCACGGATTTTTTCATATCCACGGCTCGAATCCGAGACCTCTAGTTAAGGGAAGAGCACCACATTTTTTTGTGGTGTTACGGTTCAATTTTCACATAACTTTGGCTCTCTATCGTGAACAAACAAATTCGCCTCCTAATTCATTGTATGGAAATTAGGAAACCAAGTTTAAAGGTATTTTTTTAAAACCTTTTTTAGTACAAGAGAAAAGGGTGAAGGTTCAGGTGATTTTCTGAAGAAGGTATTAGACACTGGATATTAAAAATCCACACAATGCGGTTGACCTACGAATTTAATATTTTATGGCTAAAATTGTATTCTTTTTTTTGGAAAATGTGTTTAAGGATTTACATGTATAAAGGTAGAAAGAAGCTTATTGACGGCCAATTAATTAAAAGAGGAAGTATCTTTTCTTTGGAAAACGAGCTTTAGGAGGGTGTTTACTTTTGAAATTTTTTTTTAGCATTTCAATTATATATTTAATTCAATTAATGAATTAGTTTTATAATTAGGCTAATTATGAAGGAATAAATCTTTTTAAAATGTGTACAATTTATTAAGACTTTAAATTATAATTATAACCCAATTTCTTAATCCGCTAATGAACTCATTTATTTTTAACTTAAAAGAATATAACGATCTTTTAAGTTATTTAACAATAAGTGTTTTGACCCTTGGCCCTTTACGTTGAAAACTTATGCTAAAAAAAGTATTTGGATCCTTAACTCTTTTTCTTTTTTTGTTAAATCTGCTTTAAAAATGAAAGAGTCATATAAATTAGGACGGAAGAGTAATTATTTTCAATATTTTCTATATTGAGCAATTCTGAAAAAAACATCCACGTAATAAATGTGGGTAACTAAGTAAATTATAGATGTATTTATTGTTTTACTTGGTGGACGTAAAAAGAGCTAAAACTGCGGTTACAATCGGACGGAACGAGTATCAAAAACTGATACAAACTAATGAACTGAATAGCAGAGAGAAAGAACCTTGATAGCAGTCTCAACAGCTTGGCCAACAACACCAGGATCAGATTGCCACGTACCTAAACCCAGTGATGGAATCTTAGCACCAGTATTCAATTCAAAGTATTGTATATATATACTTTCCGCCATTGACAAACTCTTCAAAGAACATTAAGCTTACGACTTAGGAGTCAACGAGAAGGAGACAATTCCCAAAAAGGCAAAAAGAACTAGAGAAGAAAGAGAGTGGAAAGTGAAATGTGAAGTAATAGCAAACACATGCTGTCAACCGAGTGACAGTAAGCCACGATAACTTAAAAATTTTGGACGAGGGAGAATTGTGTCAGGTTTCCAAGAAAAATACCTTTAATAGAAAGTATTTTATTTAAAGAAATCTGTTTCATTGTTTGGTTGTGTTTATAGATATAGTTTTTTTGGTTTTTCACCCGGAAACGCCGTATGGCCCATTTTTGGAGGAAACGCCCTCTACCGAGGGTCATTTCATTTCTGAATATTTTTTTTTTTTTTTCACTCGGTGTCTTGTACCTGCATTGAAGCCCAACTATATTCGGATTCGTGCTGAGTATGACCCATTTCTGGAGGAAACGTTCCCTACCAAGGGTATTTCCATACCTAGGGTTCGAACTCAAGACCTCTGATTAAGGGAGGAACAGTCATATTCGTTGCACCACATCGCTTTGGTGGTATGGATATAGTTGATTATATGGAAAAGGGCTAAATATACCTCTGCACTATCATAAATAGTTTAAATATACCCTCGTTTGAGTTTCAATCCAAATATACCCCTCCTGTTATACTTTCGGTCCATATATACTCCTCCCATTATACTTTGGCACAAATTTATTCTTAATTTTGACGGAAAGACACGTGGCAAACTTAGAATTAAATGAAGAATTAAATGACCTACCACAATTTTAAATATATAATTTCTTTAGAAATTCACCTGTTTAACTAGTCCCCACCCATTCCCTCCGCTTTCAGTTTTTTTTTCTTTTTCTTTTCATCTTAGCTTCTTCTCTTTTCATTTCAATTATTCACTGGCGCGATGTTAATTACATCTACTTTTGTGATCAAGCGCTATTGGAATTTTGAGGAAAATGAATATTAGAAAACTTGAACTTGGAGATTACCTTGGTACTTTGAGCTGTTCCCCATAATTCCCATTAAATTTGTGTTAAAATATAATAGGAGATGGATATTTGGACCGAAAGTATAACGGAAGAGGTATATTTGGACCGAAACTAAAATAAGGATTTAAACTATTTTCAATAGTACAGTGGAATATTTGACCCTTTTCCGTTGATTATATGGGCTAGATCCAATCTCATACATGATAATTTAACCATATTTTATTGTATTATAAATAGTATTTGATAATAAATGACATTTAAATTTTTTTATAGCCTAACTTTCTCTTACTGGCATTGTTTGACAATTTAAATTAAAATTTGGTAAACTATATCCAGCTGCACAAATTCAAGCTTCAATTCCAGATTCGCTATTCCTTTGTCTTTGGTACTTGGTAGTTTAGTTAATAGCTCAACCTTTCAACCAAACCTGCTAATCAACTTCATATTTAAGTTTCCAATCGAAGATCTTGATCCAACAACCTCACTAGAAAAATGTAGGAATTTTATTTTCGCGCAAACTTGCAATCCAATGAACAAATTGCAATGAAGAAGAATATATGTAGGAAGAAAATCTTGAAGAAGGACTTGAAAACACTGTTAAAGATCATTATGAAACTTGATTCAGATTTTTTGATCTGCGTATTTGTGATTTGCTTCGATTAAGTATTATGAGGTTTTTGTTGAAAACATCTTAAGGAACCTGAGTATCAATATTGGAGGTGTTTGACGATATCAGGCAGATTTAAGCTGAATTTTAGATTTGAAAACTCAAGGCTATGTGTTTCCCCCAGTATATCTGCGTATATCCTTATGAATATCGATGCATATCACACTCTATAACCGTTGATCTCATGTATATATATTAATATCCATGAAAATATGTGTGTAATATACAATATGTGTGTAATATACAATGATATACGTGATATACAACGTGATATATGCATGTCGCATTGATGTTTTCAAGGTCTGAGTTTTGACTTCTAATGTTCCTTATATAGTGTATATAACCTCGTTCATATATTTCCTAAACCACGTACAAGTTAAATTAATTCCAACCACACCAACTCAAAAAATATTTAAAATGTAATTTAAATGTAGAATGAATCTTGGTCCTTGGGTAGCAAAATAAAGGAGAGGCGATGGAGCTTCTGCATAGGTCACGACTATCGAGATTGGTGGAGATAACAGTGGACTTGTTGGCTCTGATGTGTTGTTTAGTTTTGGGTTTTGAAAGAGTTGGCTAACGAATGCTAATTTTTATGTACTATTGTTGCCATGCCTAATCCTTGCTTAAATTTGATGCCGACAACTACGTACCATGACTGGTATATATGTGTCAATTTCCTAGGTCATACGTGTTCAATTGAATAGCACTTGGACTACAATTGGATTAAAGCAATAAATCGGGACCATAACTGCTACTTTTTCTTGAAGAATAACATTGTCAACTAGATATACAAACACAAAAACATAAAAACAAAAAAGAAATCTTTTAATTATAAGTTGCTCGAATAAATTCTTACAACTAGCTCTTAGATAGTTACGTTAGATATAGAATCCCAAATAGACGTAAGCTACATGAGGTCATATGGAACACTTGTAGCACAAGTATCCGACAACTTTAGCTTCATACGGCAGATCAAATTAATTAATCCCAGTAAGAAATAAGCCTCTGTTTTGGCTTCCAAGTGTGTTCTTAATTATGTTTAGGTCTAACAATATTCTATCAGTAATAATTCAATATCTCATACTTTCCAACATATAAAAATATGGTGACGAAACAATATTAATCGTCCCTTTTAACTTGGAGCTGTCTCCAAATTTAATTTCTGATTTCTGTAGCTGGCCGCTTGCATAAGCAGAAAAAAGTGTGCCTTTCGTTACTTTTTGTACGTAATTGGTGTTACTATAAAGTCGGTATAAATTAACGTTGATACTAAACATGGTTGCACTAGAGTCACAATCTATATATAATAGGAGAGGCAAAACAATGAGAGATGATAAGTGTCATCACCACAAAATTTCTATTTTAAAATACAAAAAATTAAAGGCAAAATTTACATAACAAAAATTAAATTTAAATTTGATCAACTTAAAGATAACCACGACATGTGCCGCCAACTGCATGGTAGTTTAATTCATCCCACTTGGTTATGATGAATTTGAATTTCAAAATAAATATTCGACTTGAGATAACAAAAATTAAATTCAAATTTGTTCAACTTAAAATGAAAAGTCTACCAATTGACTCCAACTTCTAATCATGGTCATGGGCAGTTTAATTCTGCTACAAACTACTCCACGGAATTTTTAAAAAAATCCTCTTTAATCTCACAAACCAATTTTCCCACTCAGGTCATGCAAAGTGGGGCAAAGAATTAGGATAGGGCGGTGCAAAAAATGACACGGTAAGGTGTTCCGTGACAACATTCAGGGGATAGCAGGCTCGCGAGAAGAGGCGAAGTGAAGAATGAACAACATTAGGGGTCTAATTTACGAAGAGATCAGAGAAGTACAAGAGTTTCACGGAGCATGTGATTCCTGATGTTGTGACTTATATAGAGCGCGCTAGGAAAAGACTATTAATGCTATTGATTTTATTAACATAGCAAAATTTTGTGTTTTGCTTTGGAACAAACAGGTAACACAGTGTTTGGTATATCATACTGCTGGAAAAATATCAAGGTAAGTCAAATTTTATTAAACTTATTAATTCAATTTATTTACTTAAGTGTTCCTACATAGGTCATAGATGCTAGTGAAGAACTCAATATAGGTCACATATGTGTTACAATTGTTGGAGTATTCGAATGAATTAAAAAATTAAGGAAAAAAAGGATATAACATGGTTTAATTTGAAATGATCCTAATTCACATATTAAATTTAAACTTTACGTACACCTAAGATTGTGATTAAAGGTAATTGACTGCTCATCATTTGAAGATAATGAAGAAAAAGGCAAAAAATTAGTGAAAAATATAATCTTATATGGCTTTATTTTTTAATTTAATTTGGTCCAGATCCTCATCCTAAGCACTGAAGGGTTTGGATCGCTTTATACAAAAGCAAAAGAAAGGGAAAATGTATTGCTTATTGCACTTAAATCTAAAACAAAAATAATCAAATATCGGTAGATCTTATGATAAAATTAAAAAACAAAACTTCTCTGTTTATACTTTGGATGAATTCAAATCACAATCTAGAATACAATATAGTATTATTTTTATTTTTATTATAGTTAAAACGCTAAATTAGTAAGTTAGTTAAATCACAGAGAAATTACAATATAACAAGAAGGATAAAAATAGTGTGCGTGAGTACTAGACTTTTATACTTTAGTCAACTGGCAAGCTAATAAAAGTCACGTGATAATATAATTATATTATGTAAGAGATAGGTCAATAACGATAACAAGGAACAAGAATAGAGAAAAAGTAAAATTTCCACTACAAAATTTTAAATGGATTTTTTTTTCATGAGGACAAGTGTGGTTAACTTTTAAATTAACTGTGATGTTCTTTGAATCTAAATAAAAAGATAAAAGTTTTTAGGTTGCATATGATTAGTTTTTGAACATGAATTGAAAGATAATTGTTTTGAATTTTAATTGAAACATAGCAAGTTTTAAAACATAAAAATTACATCACTAATTTTACATCATGATCACTTATATTAACTAATCAACAGTATTTCTAATATTTCACACCTTTATTATTTTTATAATCTTATAATATGTCAATTGGGTATTAATTTAAATTTCTGTATAAGATTACATATTAAATTTTATGTTTTTCATATTTCATAAATTTATTATTTTAAGTATTGTTATGTCAAACAGATGCAACAAAAATTATTACTAGAATAAATTAAGATATTAAGATAATTAATTTTCCTTATTGTTAACGGCGCATCGCGTGGGTTCTAATACTAGTAATAATAATTTGAGTAACAATGAAAAATAGAAGAGTCAAAAAACACTATAAAATTACAATTTAAAAATATAAAACAAAAAAAAATTAAAAACTGCAAACTCAGGAAAAAAACTGCTTCGTGCATTTATGGGGGAGAGAATATAGTCTTTACTGTTTTTCACAAACAGTCTTTTATTTCTTTCCCTACAAGTTTGCCTTTTCTTCTTATCCAACTACCGCGAAGCTATATGTTTGAAACATGCAAGGAATTTTTTCTCTCCAACTTTTTGTGTATTATTTCTGGTCACTGGAGTACATCTTTTTGCTTTTTGAAGATAGTCCTTTTCCTGGTTCGCAAGCTCTGGTATCTTAGCCTTATCAGTTACTGTTTTGGTTTATATATTGAAATATACAAGTTTGTTGTCTTGCACTATATAAAGTTTCTTAATTTATTCACATGCTTCACTTTATAAGATTAACATTTGAGTTTTCTTTATAATTCTTTTATGTTTTGTACTGGCAGAACCAAGACTTAAAATGCAACATAATGCAATTAAAATCAACAAGAACGGTACTACCAAAGGAAGAAGGAGACAGAGAATTTTTATTCTTGGCATGGAGTTGTCAGTTTACTGTGTTGCCTATACTTTCAGGATAGTTTCATTCTTATATGAGAAATACTGAGAATTAGTTAATGTATTTATCTATTGATTTTGATACCTATGGTCTAACCTTAACATCAATTTTTTTTTTTTTTTTTTTTTAAGAAGCTAAGATGGTTTTTTTGAAAAGGGAAGCTAAGATATTTTTCGCAGTCATTTTTTATGGGTAAGTTGGTTTGGTAAATCATTATGACATAAAGAGTTCAATTTGACAATATCTTCATTTTTCGTTGCCTAGCTCCTTGGTGACCAATATGTTTTACTTTATATTTTACCTATTTGTTGTTTAATAGATTAATGGAAACATGTGGATTCTTAGTTTCTCTTTATACATGTCAGATCTCTATGTTAAGGAAATAATAAAGCAGTCCATTGAGATGCAAAATAATTTGTGTGAAAAAAAAAATACATGTCGAATGCAACCATGCATGCTTGAGATGAAAACGGATATATATTCTTAAGGTGAACCCGGTAATTGTATTTGTTCTATTACCAAATGACCCTCTGAGAAAAAAGACTACCTAAGAAATTTGAAGAATGTAAGAAATTTTTAAATAATATCTACAACCTTAACATCATATCTAACAAAAATCTTTTGCTTACATCAGGATTAGCTAAGTTTCGCAACAAATTGGACAAACTTAAGTGGGACAACTAAACTTGGTGTTATTCCCGGTGGTCATTTGCAACAAGGGGAGATCACTTATGGCACGGCGGGGTGAGGCTGATGGAGATAGTAGTCTATATTCTGTAGAATTTGACTTATATGCTCAACCACTCTCTTTTTAATGGTCACATTTGTTTTTACATAATACAACTTAGTCTCTTTTGTCTTTTGACAAAGCTGCGAATATATTTTACAAGATTCAACTTTGTGTTCTACTTAATTCAAATGGATGAGAGTTTGTCAAGAGATTAGGTAATGACAAAATTTTAATTCAAAGCATATAAATATGCTTCTTTGAAGAATAGATAATAAGAATAAAGCACCATACCAAACTGCAGAAGGATATTGCAGTGTTAAGATTTCGTTGAATGAATATTGCAAGGATAATATTTGAATTTTTTCTATATTAAAATTAACCAACATTTTAGGTTAAGAAATTCAAGATAAGTCCTCCTTTGTATATGAGATTTACGTATAAAGTATAAAAAAAATTTTATCTCATCATAGTTGAGTGTAGCTGTTAAGATAGTCTTTCATTATAATAGTTATTCATATTTAATGTTTACACTAAATCATACTAATTTATTAATTAATTTCTTTTTATATTAACCGCGCATCGCGTGGATACCAATACTAGTAGAAGAGAAATTGCTAGCAGATCTCCGAAAGCCTTGGTAGCCGGCTCTGGCTGCACTTACCACATTCATCACTTCTAGATATAGAAAACTTTTTTCATTGAAGAAGCCATATTTTATATACTACTAGACGTCCTAGGCCGTCGTCTTCTGCCCAACACTTTAAATTATAGTGTATCTATGTGTATGTAATTATTTTTAAATAGTGATTTTATATATATATATTATGTTCAAAACACGATTAATATAACATTGTAATTTGTGCTCCGTATCTAAAATTTTATTATATTAATGTTTGCTACGAATACAAAATCGGCAAATTTATTAATATTTTTTAAAAGAGAAGACTTGTTTAAAAGGAAACTATTTTCCTCTCTTTGAAATAAAACAATAGCAATATTTAAGCATCGGTTGATATTTTCAATTTTAATTCGATTAATTTAAAGGTGTAAAATACTTATTATTTTTTATCAAATTTTGATTTGGATAATTCTAATTCAAATTATTAAATTAATTTTACATGTTTAAAACGAAACAAAATAGAAATTGATTTTCTATTTAAATGATGAAATACTATTTTTTAATTTTTGATAAATATTCTGTTTAGCTCATTTTACTTTTCATGTTGTCTTTTGCATGGTTTTTTAAGAAAACGTCGATTAGAATTATAATTTGACTAATTTACTTTATTCATTATTTGATGTCTATTTGATTTTTTTTACGACATTAATCTCTTTTCACATTATTATATCTTATTTTAAAATATAAATATTTTAAGTATATTTATTTTAGTGAACATAACAAATAAATGACATGGCGGAATAGCAAATACAACGCTTTTTAATATTTAGATTAGATAAAGTTAATATAAAAAAAATCGTATGGTTTGACTGCTTAACTTTTTGAAGAAAAGCAGTTTCATTTCTTTCACTAATGGATTGATACGCACGTGGCAATGAATCCATCATTATTGACTTAATGAGATACTTTGGAAATTAGTGTTTACTACGAAAACAAAGTCCTTTTTTTTTTGGACATTATTTTTTTTTTTAATATGGGGTTCACTTTTTTTTTTTTTTTTGATATTGCTTGATTTTGTTAATATGGGGTCCATTTTTTATATTGCTTGGTGTTGTTTAGTATAGGGCCCACCCTTTTGGACATTATTAGTTTGCACTATTTTTATGCATATATATATATATATATATATATATATATACACACACTATGTTCAAAACACGATTAATATAACATTGTAATTTGTGCTCCGTATCTAAAACTTTATTATATTAGTGTTTGCTACGAATACAAAGTCTGCACGTTTTTTTTTGACATTGTTTGTTTTTTTAATATGGGATTCACTTATTTTTTTTTATATTGCTTGATTTTATTAATATGGGATCTACTTTTTTTTTCCCCGTGAGTTTGGAGATAGTGGGTTCCACCTTTTTTACTTTATTTTTTTAATGTTCAAAACACGATTAATATAACATTGTAGTTTGTGATCCGTATATAAAACTTTATTATATTAGTGTTTGTTACGAATACAAAATTACATACACATTGTTTGTTTTTTAATATGGGATTCACTTTTTTTTTATGTTGCTTGATTTTGTTAATATGGGGTCCATTTTTTTTTTGCTCGTGAGTTTGGAGACGGTGGGTTGCACTTTTTTGCCTTTTTTTTTTTTTTTAATATTGGTTGGTTTGTGTTTAATGTGTGGGCCCACAACTAAATTATAGTTTATGTTCCGTATCTAAAACTTTATTATATTAGTGTTTTATTACTAATACAAAATCTGCACGTTTTTTTTGACATTGTTTATTTTTTTAATATTGGTTGGTTTGTGTTTAATATGGGGACCTAATTTTTTTTTTTTTTTAAATATTAGTTGATTTGTGTTTAATAATATGTGGGCCCACAAATTTTTTTTTGGGGCCCACAGACGGACGACCAAAAAGTGCACCAAAGTGGTGCTTCTATATAGTAGTAAAGTAAAGTTGCTAACTAACCGTTATAAAATGTGACCCTTCACCTTAATATATGATTTGAAGGTTCACTAACATTAATAGTCATACACAAAAGTGGCAAAATCATAACCTACATTTACTTCTAGATATTGAAACATGAACTTAACTTCACTTTTTTGAAATCAATCAAATTATGTTAATCATTTAACTATGTAAAAGCTTTTACAATATCTGTAAAGCTTAAAGGTTTAATTATTAGCCTACTTAGTATTAAGGAGAAGTGTCAATATCTAAGATGACGTGAATATTATCATGCGAGTTGTGACTTGCTTGTTTAGATCATGCGCTGCCACATCTCATAGGGACAGTTATAGAAGCAGACGACATACAATGAACTAAGGAGAATAAATATGTGTCACAATTGAGTTAAATAAATTTAACCATAATGTTTGACTACAAAACCAACTTGGGAGGGCATCCTCCTCAACCTCGAATGTCACCACACACGTTTCTCAAATCTATAAAAATTCTTGTAGATTAGACTAATCGCTTTTGACGACCTTATCACCTAACAATGTCCATTTTTTTTTTTTGAGCAACTCAAAATGAAATTACTCTTTCAAACCAACCAAGAACATTTGGTACACATATATATATCTGGCAAATTCTCTTTGACTATCAATGTTGTACTTTGTTTCCCAAGGAACAAAATGACTACTCTTAGATTGGCAATATGAAATTACTCTTTTTCCTTTGCATTTTAGTCGTATGGATTTGGATAATTAACACAAACTTCAGTATGTACATGTGACTTTACGCTATAGCCATTTTGAATTTTTACCTTTAACAACAGGCCTAAGTTTGTTTGTTTGATATTTTGGAGTTATTTCATTTTCTGAGCTTCTGCTAAATTTGATGGATGACGACCATGCCGATCAAATTAATCGAGATTGGAATTGAAGGTGCTGGGAATAATTCCAAGTGAGCTCTTGAAGATTTTAAATATGGGCTCCTTAAATTAACTTTGTTGTCATCCTTGTTCGCATAATTTTATAACGGGTATCTTACTTGGACATCACTATTTAACATGTATGTTAATGTACCCTCTTTTAAAAAGAATTCCACGTCTATACCTACTTTAGAACAACTTCGACAAAAATGTTTGAAGTTACATATGGCTAAAGTTCAGGCTTGTTTTCCTGAAGTTCAAGCAAAAAAAAAAAAAAATGAATTTCAACCATATATTCATGAAGTACTTCGGGCAAAAATGCCTGACCTCCAAGCAAAAAGGCCTGAAGTTCAGACCAAAATGACTAAATTCAGCTATATATGGCTGAGATTCAAGCAAAAGTGGCTGAACTCCGGCCACATATCAAGTCTAACTTCATATACCACATGTTTGAAGTTGTTCTGAAGTGGGAGGCTTGCAAATTTTCACACAATGCGAGTGTGACTTAAATGGTGATTTCGAATTTGGGTATCTGTGCACTTCAACCCTTGATCGCAACATCAGAATTCTAAACATGCCATGTTACATTTGGGGAGCACAAAATCAGGAAATAAAAATATGATTCGAGTGGGTTATAAGATTATGACCCATGTTTAGCCATCATGATCCAACCCATCTCAACCCAAGTAATCTTTGGACATGATTGGGGCCAGGGCATCCACCTATTGATTCAATTCAATTTAACTCGTCCAAATCCTGATCAAACCGCGTATCTCTCGTCCCTAATTACCTTCAGTGTTTTGAACGGGTTAAATAACTGATTACATGGTCCCATTAAACAAACTAGATACACCAATCACATCCAGAGTGAGTAATCAAATATACGTGGGCCTAATACACAAGCGGAATTTGTTTTGGAAAAATCTAATAGTTTAGTAGAAGGCCATGCCTTGAAATAATCGTAACTTATACTAGAAATAATAAAAGGGCGTCCCACACAAGTTGTTAAAGTAATAAGAGGGCAAGGTTGCCAAAAATTTATTAAATTTCAATAAATATAACTCTTGAAAGTATTTTGTAATTTACTCACGAATAGGTTGAAATTGTTAATTAAAAAAGAAGCAAAAATATAAGAATATAGTTTTGTTTTCTTTGTAATACTCATGAGTAGGTTGAAATTGTTAATTAAAAAGACATAGAAACATGGGCGGCAACAGAAATAGCATTGAGAATATTTTCGAATACAATGAATCCTACCACTCCAAATTAATTCATTTGGTTAGCATTTCTTTATCAAGAACCTCTATTGTTGCTTAATGAATGAACAAAAGAACAAGTGAGGAAGCAGTTGACAAATTAAAGTCATATATAAAAATATTTAGTTGACCTTGCATTATATGTTCTCTAAGCGTGCCAGAATATAAGTCGTGTTCAAGTTCAATGCTATTAACTTAACCAAATCTCGAATATTCATGGCCAGCTCTCTTATTGTATACGTTGTACGTATAGTCATGAAACAAGTACAATTATGTATTCTGTATCCAAGATTCAAGAAGCCCTTCAAAAAACTTTTTAAACTTACTTATGATTTAAAGTGTTTGCACATTATATATGAAAGAACTTACTGGTTATTATAACTAGACAAGATGGGGATTTCCTCCAAAATTCACAAACTACAGATTCTAGTACCCTTACAATTATAGAGGTATATCGAGTAAAGGCATTTGGAGTATTATCGCTTCTTCCAAAGGGTTATTCATTTGTAATACTCACAACGATCCATTAAATTCTTAGGTGCATCCGTACTTGAATCCTTTTTAAGACATTTCATCAATTTAAACCAGCACTTTTGATATTAGTTTACGTATAGTAATTTTTTTCTCGAATTAGATATGTTAGTGATTCAGGGTTTTCAACTCTTGAAATTCTGCCAGCAAGATATTAATAGGAGAGGTCGAGATAGGTACAAGTTTGTCTGTAATATTGGTGATCACCTTTGGAGAGTAACGTAAGGCTAAATATGCTACGCTTAAAAGCTACATGTTTAAATCATTCATGAGCAAGTTTGTTGTAAATCTAACATAAATAAACGTGTCTCATCTCTAAAACGATTTAAATTTTTAGACGACAATCACATAAGCAACATGGTATATATAGAAGGTATAGCACTACAAGAAAGTACAGAAATGACAACAATTCTTTGGCAACAAAAACAATATTTTGACAAAATTTAATATTTGGCAACAATTTGGTTTTATTGTTGGCATATATGATGAAACTTTTAAAAATGAACTTTTTTTGTTGTCAAACATTTTAATTTTGTTGCCATATATTGACTATTGTTGCAATAAGTATTTTTGGCAACAACAAAAAAGTTGTTGCATATCGTTGCAATAACCGCCAATGGCAAAAGTTTATGCAACAACAAAAAATGTAGTTCTTTAAAAGTATTTTTTGCAACAATAATCAATAAATTTTTGTTTCAAAATGTCTTCTTTCTTATAGTGCAAGTTGCGTGTTCAAGTTTCTTCGCTATTCATTATAAAAAAGAGTTTTCGTGTACTTGATACGTAAAGAAGAGTCAGCCTACACATGATCAGCGGGGCGTCTTCTTTTGAACAATTTAAATTTATAGGTGAGTTAGTCACATAATTTAACACATAGATAACATGGTTCGATTCACACATTGTCCTTCCCATGTCATCCATTTACCCCGGACCACCATACATCCATAATTTTTTTATTTTTTTTTTTGTGAAGGAATTAATTAAAAAAGTATTAAAATATTCAATAGGATAATTGTGTCAACTTGCTATTAATTAGAAAGACAACTTCATATTATAGTCATAGTTATTAATCATCATCTTAAATACGAAATCAAGCATGCTTGTTCAATTCTTGTCAATTATAAAAGTCTCATTCTGTGCCGACCATGACCCCCTCTCTCAATTTTGTTCCAATTATCTCTTGATCCCTCTTCTTCACATCCCTGCCCTTTCAATTAATCCTATGGAGATTGATCCTTCAAACCCTGAGAAATCTGACCAAATAATCACATGGAGCTCCGAGGAGCTAGGTTTGGGGCATGTTAAGTTTTATAGGTGTAGCTTTTGTAAACGAGGTTTCTCAAATGCACAAGCACTAGGTGGACACATGAACATCCATAGAAGAGATAGAGCCAGGCTTAGAGAATTTTCAAGTGATCAAAACTTGCTTTCTTTGGACATCAACAACTCCGTTAATCCTCCTTCTCCTCCTCCCGCTCTAGCTCCTGCAAATGATGACTCGTTGCAACGAGGAGTATCATCATCATACGATGAAACAATAATTAGTAGCCCCTCAAAAAGGCCTTGTATTACATATGATGAAGAAAATGATCATCCTACATCCAAGGTGAATTATTATGATCATAATCATGAAGTGATTATTGGAGATCTTATGCAATTACCCTTATTCAAGGAGTATCCATTAATTAAAGAAGCAAGCACTTGTGTGGATGAGCAAGTAGCAAACAAGGGCATGCAGCGAAATCCTGTTTCAGAACTGGACCTTGAGCTTAGGCTAGGGATGGAACCACCTGAGTCCTCGACATAAGCGGATCTAGGGTTTGAAGTTAATAGGTTCTGAATTTGAAGTTTATGGGATCTGAAGTTTATTAATTATATGTACATATTCACCGAATTTCTCAGCAAACATACACGCTCTGAATCAAAGTTACTAAGTTCTACCGAACCCGTCCTCGATCTCCATGCTAGCTCCTCCCCTGGTCCTCGACGAAAGACTTGTAGTTTGTTTTAACATGTTGATCAAATATACTTGATAGAATCCATCATAGAGGTACTTCTTCCCTCACCTTTACAACTTCCCTCTTTTATTTTTATTTTTTAGGGTGTAATATTATTTCAGTTAAACGATCAAAATCAACAAAAGAATATTGTTATTTTGTTCCTTTTCTCTCTATCCCTAGCTAAACGTTAAACTTTTGCTAAGTACGCATGCTTGTACTCCAAAACTAAAAAGGTTGTTTGATTCAGTTATATATTTGGATCAGAAATAGTTTTCTAGAAGTTTAGGTGTACTAACTGTAATGCTCTTTCATTAGCCAAAAAAAAAAAAAAAACGGTAATGCTCTTTACAAAAGGAAACGTGCTATTTATATTGTTTGTTTCTTCATTCCTTTTTTGTTTTGTTTTACTTTTCTTTGTTTTGAGATGAAGAACACTCTCAATTAATGATATTCTGTTGAAGATAGAATGAAAAACATACCGACTCAATGATTCCTCAAAAACATGTGTATCAAATTAATTCTATCCCTCTCCCTTTTCCTAAATACATATACACAACCATATTAATTTTCTTATACATGAACTAAGAAAATGTACTTAGAATGAATTTAGTTTATTTTTCAAAATACTACCCCGTTTAAATTAGATTCTCACTCCAAGAGACATTATCTAGAATACACCAATGTTTAATAGCTTGATGAATATACTCTGATCCTGGTCGTGTGATTTCACGAACTCAAGTTCAGTTTCTTTCTGAGTCATCCTCTATCTCATAGACGTCCAATCTCCAATGCCTCTTTAATGAGAGCCATATTTTTCATCTTTCTCCTTTAAGAAAATATTTTCTCGCAAAGCATGGTCAATCTTCTGTTCTTTTTTTTTTTTTTTTTTTTGGCTTACTTAGTCTTTCTTCATCAATTTGTAAAGATCGGACAAGGTTATCAAGGGCCATGTTGTTTATATCCTTGAGCTCTTCGATAGAAACCATTATATAATCATTTCTTGAATCTATGAATCATAATTTTTTTTTGCAATGACTCACTCATCTATCAGATCTTCTCCATGTACTCTCCTCATCATTATTATCTTTTCTTTGGCTTCATACAAAGAAAACTTCTCAAACATCTTGTAATCAATTAGTTAATAAACGAGAGTGTGAATTTTTCTTGTCCACATTTCTCATGGTGGTGACATCATTCGCTATCTCTCTACTCAAGATTTCTCGATGTACAGTTCTCCAAATATCTATAAGCAACTGCTTTGTCAAGGTGTTGACACCTTAATTTGTTAGGCTCTTTGCCATCAAAATAATCCTGCAGAACTTATTTAACTTTTGAAATCTTAGTAGTTCCATCTACTAAAATACTTTTGCCAATTTGGTGCTTCTCCCGCACAACGTTCTTATAACTATAATAGCTAATCTCGTTAAAATTTATTTTGATTTGTAGATTCATTCTCAAATATTCAACAATTTTAGGTTTTCCATATGTCTTTCAAGACAATTATATATGCTCTGATACCAAATGCTGAAATATTTTGAGCGGAAGAACACTCTTAATCAATGATATTCTCTAGAAAACAAGTGGCTGAAATATTTTTATTTACTTCTCTAACTTGCTTACATAATAAATTGAGTATATTGCGTATAAGTATTTATAGATTTTAAGCTAGGAGTAATATGTAATTTGAGTTGTGCCCAATTGAACCGCAATGAAGGCCCTTTCTAATGAAGGGATTGAAGAGGGTTGACAAGTATTTTAAGACCCTTTTAATGTAGGGATGTCAATCCCCGTTTTCAAAACACGGTTGGGCTAGGTTAGGCTATCAACTTCTAAGTAACCCGTGAGAGCTGGGCTAGATTATGCTATCAAATTCCAACAGCTCATGAGAATGGGCTGAATTGATTGGGTGTTTTGACAACTCTTAGTTTTTCTTTCCTAACGTACCGTTGAATGTTTTCTTATATATCACTAGGAAAAAACCCTTAATACATGAATATCTCCACGTTAGTAACCTGATTGCTATCTACTCAATGTTATAGTTCTATTGTTCTGATCGACTTGTACTTTAAGGAAGCTTAAAATTAATTTAAGTACAATTACCCTTAGGACATTTGGTATTAGATTTTGTCAATATTGTTGCACTTCTCTGGTTGTTGTTCTATTTTGCAGTTCACCCGTAGTAGACTCTTCCTTTAGAAGAACGACATAATTTGTTGAATGCACCAAAGAAGAGCTGCTCCGATTATACAACAATTAATAAATTAGAAGAAGATACTGTTAAATTTGTGCATCAATAAAGTTGAGTTGAAGACTTGAAGTGTCCAAAACACCAAAAAGCACATAGTTATACAAATTAACATAAGCTATTAGACCTGGATTATTTAAAAATAGCAACAGTTTAGGTAGAAAATTAGGATATGTAATAAAAAATCAGAGGAGATCTAAAAGGTGAATTTTTATTGGTTGTCCGTTTTTGTATCAACTGTTCAGTAAATGGCCGACCCTTTTTTTATTTCTCTTGTTGTTGATATACCTTTTAGACGAACGGTTTTAAGATCTATTTTTAGTAGGCTAAAAATTTTATGAGAAAATATTAAATTACGACCTAAACTTTTATAAGTAATTACAAATGTTAGACCACTATATGATATTATGTGAGCAAACTGACAATTATATGTGCAATCATTCGAACGAGTCTAACATTATTTTAAAGAGGTAATTTCTCAAAGGTTATATTTGAACATTTTCTAAAAATAGAGACAATTTAAACAGTGACCTAAAATAAACATTTGCGTAAATCAATCATCTAAAAGGATGTGCTTAATTGCAAATAATGTAATTTCACAAAAGCTTGGACAGGTGAAAGTTGAGGCCCAAAGTAAAAACCATCATTTGGTACCCTCCAATAACATTTGTAACGATCATTGCTAGCGATTCCAGTTTCCGTGCTTAATTGCAAATAATGTAATTTCACAAAAGCTTGGACAGGTGAAAGTTGAGGCCCAAAGTAAAAACCATCATTTGGTACCCTCCAATAACATTTGTAACGATCATTGCTAGCGATTCCAGTTTCTATAAGTCCACAATTTTTTTCTTTAAACTACTGCCAAAAACATCAAATATATTTCCCTTTTCATTCCACCAAAAATGACAAAAGAGTATGTACGATTAGAAATATGTTCATGAAAACTCCAACTGAAACTATATATAATTTGCAGGAATCATATAATTTCCTACATCATCATCTTCGGATTGTTGGGGAGGCAATTGAGAATTTGAAGACCTAAGCTCTTTCGCCAAGTTTATAAAATCAGCTTGTTTTGAAAAGTATTTTTAGTAAGAAACAGTTTGTGGTTGACTAATCAATTTGAAAAGCAATTTTGAGCAGCAATTATTTGGCTAAGCTTTTTAAAAGTCTTACTAAGTGTATTTTTCTCGAAGTGTTTTTGAAAAAAAAAGTCTTTGGGGAAAAGCTAAGATTTTTTTTAATATTAAAAAAGCATGGTTTGAAAGTTCTTATTTTCTCCTAAAATGTTAGCCAAACACTTTTGACCTCCCAAAAGCTTAGCCAAATTGGCTATCATTTTCTAAACCTACAATGGTTGTTCTGAAATTTTTGTATTTTTGTCATTATATATAATTTAACAGAAAAAAGATGGAACCAACTAAGAATATAATTAAGTAAATATACATATAGATTGGCAATTATGATTTTCATGCCGTAATTTTTTCTCCAAGCAAGCACGTCAATATTTGAAAAAAAAAAATCCAACAACTAAGCATTGAGTGTTATATATACTCGCTAGCATTGAGTTTTATATATACTAGTTTTTTTTTTTTTTAATCATATTAACCGTATACCGGTAGAGAAAAATGTATCAAAGCGGGATGAAAATCTAAGTTGAATATAGCTTAATTATTTTAGCTAATCTAATAACTAAGAATCGTAGTTTATATCAATGGATTTATAAATCACAATCAATGTATGTCTAATGTTCATAAAGATTTAACTATATTAATTTTATAGAACTAGTTATTTTTAGTTAATGACGTGATGATTGCTGATTTAATAAACTATAACCGATTTACATAATCCATTCGAACATCACCATAGACATACCCTTGATAAAGATAAGTTGTGCCGTTGTGCATACTATTAAAAATTAGGAATTGATTGATCATATACAAAAGGCTACCAATGGTCTTTGACTTTTGATGGGGAATTTTTAGACTGCTTTAACCCTAACTATTTATTTTAAAGTTAAGACATGACCGCAAAGCAACAAGAGGTATCTCTCAGTTAGGTTGGTGCCACAATTAATTCCAATTCTTGCACAAGCAACCAAAAAGGCGGTCTACTGCTAGGCAAACTAACCTAAATTGTTGGAGCTAGAAATTTAAATTTTCTTCTTCTTTGTGTGTCACAACTTTCACATTATTTTTTAATAACAAAATCAGCTGCTTCGTCAAAAGGAAATGAGCAAACATTACTGCCGCAAAAATTGGGTCAATCCAGATTATTCAATGCAATATAAGGAGACTAAACAATAAACAACCCATCTATAGACGATGTAGGACTCTAACAACCCCACTCGCCCAGGAAAAATGTTGACCACGATTTCTAACACTTTTCAAAAACCATTTGCTTGCAACGCCTTGAGTGGACAGATAATTACGGCCCCAAGGTCCGGTGCAGGGGACATGTCCGAAAGTCCTCTGAAAAAAGAGGACGGGGGAGAGGCTGATGCGGCGGAGGCATTTTCCTCGGATAAGTTGAGGTGCTTTTGCCAATTATCCGACCCCGACCCTGAATCCACCTCCGCTCGCGCAGCCTACGCTTACACCCTTTGCTCCTGCTTTCTTGACCACTGACAGGAATACCTAATCCGCTCCTTTTTTCTTCCTAAAAGAAAAAGCCAATGTTCTCTTTCGTAACAATTTTTGGATATTTGGAGCATGACCAATATTATATGGGATCCAACATTGAGTAAATAAAAAATTGAGATGTGCTGGACTCTTATCTCAAAAGCTAGCTCATAAGATAAGGATTACCCAAACTAAACACCCCATCTACAGTTCATGTGTGACTCTAACAACCCCAACATGCCCAAAATTGGACATCTAGAATGTAGATAATATAATATGGGGGCTTATTACGTGGTAAATCAAGAATTGAAATGGTTGATATCATGAACGTGCGCAATATAGTATGGGCCCCAAAATTTGATAAACCAAAAATTGAAATATTTGATATCATAAAAAGAAAGATCTAACTCAATTCCAAAAATTAGCTAGTAAAGTGAAGATTTTCCAAAATCATATAACGGTACCAAACGGCAAATACCGCATTTTTATTAGTAGTTCGTTGGGCGTTTGCTTTGACAACGTTAGAAGCAGATAAATTAATTAGAGACGTCTTTTAGATATCCTATCTAAAGGATCGTGTACTTTGACAAACTCCAGTGCTACTAATGACACTCGGTGGCGGATGTAGCATTCTATATGGGGTTCAATTGAACCCCTTTTCGATCACGGAATATAAATTTGTGTGTAGGGCAGAAAAAAATTAGTAAAATTGCAATAAATAGTAGGCATGAACCCATAACTTTTAAAACATAATGGATTCAAGCTAAATCTTAAAAGATTGAACCCATAAAATTTAAATCCTGGATCCGTCTCTGATGACACTTATCTTAGATGAATATATATATATATATATTTCCTATTCCAAGAAAAGAAGTAGGGAATAGAAATAGAAAAGCAATATACTGTAGATTTTTAGGGGCAGGACAATAAATTCAAGCGCCCTGCAAGAAATGCTAAGCCGGCCTATTTTATATGTGCCTAATTGGCTAATCCTCTATGATGAATGAATTGTGGCACTAGATCTCAACTTTTCAAATATTCTATGTTGAAAATATATAAAGTTATTGCAAACTAATGAATTTGCCCGCGCTTCGCGCGGTCATAAAAACGATAAGATACTAACAATTTTACTAAATATAATATAGATAGAAGAGGTGTTTACAATATATGTACATATATAAACACACACATAATCATGAGAACGTTTGGTTCTACTGTTTTGAACCAAAAGAAAGTATAGACTTACGACAATCAGAAAGCTATATAAGAACCAAACTAAAGAGGAATCATATATAGAAAGAAAATGCGAAAAAATAAATAAGGAAGAAAATAATACAACATCATTCTTACAACCTTAATCATTAAAAATTATGGAATCAATGCATAATTTTTCGAGCTCTTGTCGACATTCACTTCCACAAACCGATCACCATTCAATAGCTTTCTTTTTCTTCGAGTCAAACTAAAACATCTATCTATCTATATTATATTAAAAGCATGAACCCCCTAACTTGAAAGTTAAATTACGAAAATATCCTCTCATTAAATACCCTACTTATGCAAAAAAGAAATTAAAGAAATATCGAGTTTATTTGAAGGGACGTAATGTTTCATATTGGTTACCTTGCATAACTAACAGATCCTATTGTTAAAAATCGGAGCCGCCTTTTCAGAAAGTGTTATTAATGTTTCCTGCATTTTCATTCTGTTTTCTTTTTCCCATTTTGGATGGGATTTTCTTCAAACCATGAGCCCTTATTAATGAGTTTTTACTATGAGTTAAACAGAAAGGAATCTTTTCAAATACACTACAAAATCTAGATGTTCTCATTCTTGATAGTATTGGAAGAGGTTTGATTATATTTACCTTAATACTCCCTCTGTCTTAATATATTTCTCATGCTTTTTATTTACACGTTCCTTAAAAAAAAAACATTAATAAGAATAGTGTTGTCTCTCCTCAATAATTGTTTAAATGCACAATGCAAAACTAATTTTTTTTTGGTATGTGAACTTAACATCAGCCCATTGATGTAAAAATACAAGGGTGAAAAATAAAAAAAATATAAAAATAAAAAACTACTTAATTTTATTTGGTTAAACAAAATCATAAGTATTTTGAAACGGAGAGAGTATCTTTTCCGATTCATTCTGTTATGCTTTTAGTTAGACTAAAAATAACGTACAATTGACCCAAGGCAACAAAAGATATATATTTCTATGAGGGTGTCTGACCACATGCTTTTCGACAAAAATAAACAAAAACAAACGGTTCATATAGAGTTTGATATTAGTCCCAAAGATAAATTAGTTTGCAAGGAACTTCCACTAAAAAAAAATAATTTTTTCCTTACAGATTTAATACCCCATTCAAAGTTTTTTGCTTTTCCAACAAGTTATTTGAATTGCTTGCCTGAACAGAAAGGTGCAACCACCTCTTGAATAGAAGCATATGGAGAACATTCTTCTAAATTCTTATGGTTAGTTTTCTTTCTGAAAGGTCTTTTTATTGGTATGGTCTTTCTTGTTATTGTTCGTCTTGACCCGGAATGAAATGACAATATTGTTACATAGATCAATATTTCTTAGTTAGTGGTTTGGAAAGATTCACAATTATGAACTAAAAATTCAACTAAATACTTTAACCAAAATATTTATAGATATGTATACTTTAACTACGACTTCAGATTAAGATCAGTACTCATCACTGGTTATATCATTATGAAATGATATATTTCTTTAAAGATATCGTGTGTAAAGTGAAATACTTCTTTACACGTGTCTGTGCCCATAGCATATACGTACAGTAATTTATTTAGTTAACATATATTGTTGGAAAACTTAAAATTTTATATTTGATTATAGCAGCGTGTCTTTACCATTATTCGAATGCAGTACTGAACATTATTGCTATT
Organism: Lycium ferocissimum; assembly: GCF_029784015.1. Taxonomy (NCBI): domain Eukaryota; kingdom Viridiplantae; phylum Streptophyta; class Magnoliopsida; order Solanales; family Solanaceae; genus Lycium; species Lycium ferocissimum. Next base: position 8,575,828 of record NC_081344.1, on the reverse strand, counting down.
TGACTTTGAAAAGGGCAAACGAGTTTAATCCTTATAGAAGAAATCTTTCCATGTCCGAGTAGATATACACAACATGGACTGTCTTAATGAAATCTGTCACCACCATTGACCATATTCCACATGATATAATTAAGAAAGCTTTACAAGCCCACTTGGTTTTGATTAAATAAGAAATCATTTGAATTATTCCTTTAATTAGTGTCATTTAAATACATGAAAAAAATAAGGGCTCCTTTTTACGATAATGCTAATGTGATGAAAGACACCTGTGGAAGCTTGCAAGCTCTAATGTTTGATTTAAAAACAAAAATTGAATAATATAAATGGTAGTATGATGATACAAGGATATATACTAAATTTTTTTCTGTTTTTTAGTTACTTGATTACCTAATTTTTTTTAGTAGACAAAAAGGACTCATTATCCAATTTGATTTTTCATATCTACTAACGAGGTTTGAAATTTAGCACTTACTGGTGTTTAAATAAATATTACTACTTAATACTTATAGGTGTACATGGTGGAGCTCAAGATTTTGTGTATGACATGCACACTGAAAAGAAACGGCGAAGCTTGAATATTTAAGAAAAGAGCAATCAACCTTAAGTAGGTAATTATACTTAGACGCCATTGATATTGTTGACTGGAAGATATAGACAAGAAAAATTTGATCAAAGAATCCTGCTTCCGACATCTATTGGAGTAATCAACATTCAAAATGAAGATATACCAATTTTTTATTGTGTGGAGATTGGAAGAACGGCCTAAAAGAAGACTTGAAGAATAGAGATAGAGTAGATTGATTGTAGATGTATTTTTACTTTAATCATATTAAAAGATGTTATGCGAGATTTGGCTTTTTGATGTATATTGGTTGTATTTTATAACTAAATTAATGTTTTCTGAATCATTAACTATTTTAAAGTATTTATTTTCAGTAAAAAAAATATATGGAACACCCGTGCAATGCTCGTGCAGAGAGACTAATATTTTCTGAATCATTAACTGTTTTAAAGTATTTATATTCCGTTAAAAATATATGGAACACACGTGCAACGCACGTGCAGAGAAACTTGTTATTATAATAATGCAGAAAATATAACAACATTACTACTTTAGATATGGGATAAAAAGATAATCTTGGGTAGGGTCTCAGGAAACAAAAAAAAAATATGAATTTACAATATTAATGCTCAAGAATATTATGTTTTTTTGTTTGTTTGTTTGAAAGGACTTAAGATTGTAGCAGTTGATTAATTGATATGGCTTCCAGAACATGTATATGTACATGTACAGAGAGCATTCGTTGCAGCACCAACAAAAAATAGGAATCCCCATAACCAAAAGCTTGAAACTGATACTACTAAAGGGCAGAAGATACAGATAAAAAAGCAACCATATGCGAAAAACACTAAAGAAAATCCATACTAACGGTCACCATAAGCACCGGAAACATATAATAACTTAAAAGCCTAGTGTGACCAAACTAAGAGAAAAAAGAGTCACAATTATTAGAGATCTTGGGCAAATTAAGAGAAATGAAATAGTGTAAAAATGATTAAGAAAAAAAGATAAATAGGCATATAAGAGAAGATGATTCTGAAAACAAAGGCAAAATGATGTCAATAGAAATCAACCTATTGTAGAAAAATTATAATACGATCAACAAAAAAAAAAAACTGCAAACTGAAGAAACCAACTAACCAAGTCGTGGTATCAAATTAAATAGCCTTTAAGTTGTATCAAAGTTGCACCAATCAAAATGAATAAGATTACACAAGATAATACTGTAAATAGGAATCTTTAGGGAGTACCCAAAAGGAAGAGATTCAAAACTTGTATCTTAATAATCCAAGTATGATACTGTAAAACATATTGAGCTTCAATAATTATCAGATAAATAGTAAAGACAAATTCACAACCTTTGTATAAATTAAACCAAAAAAAAAAAAAAAAAAAAAAAAAGGAAAGGAGGGAGATTACCGATGGAAAGTGGAAGGTGTAGGAAGGAAGGCGTTAGGAAATGAAGAAGATTTATTACGCTTGGTGTGGAAGAAAGAAGAGGAAGAGAAATAGGATAATTAAGGGGTTCAAAGAGGTGGCTGTTAGAATTCTTAAACATGAACAATAACACTTTAATTCAATAATGTAAGCACCGTTATTTTTATGTTACAACCGTTGTGTTAAGAAAAAAGAAAACTGATTTTTAGTAGGAAAAATGAACATAATAGGTGAAAATGAGAGAAAATAGGCAAAATGTAGGAATACCATAAGGTATCACAAACTTTCAAATTAAAGTTTGGGATTTATGGACATGAAATATAGGAGTTATGGATATTATTAAGAGTAGAAATTAAAGAGTTGTGAGTTATGAGTAGTTACTCTTTATAAAGACATAATAAGAAAGAGGATAATATTTAAAATATTAGGAGATATTGTCATTTTATCATTAGAAAAGGAATAAAAAAAGGAGAAAAAAGATAAATAGGTTTCTTGGCCAAAGAGAGGTGCTACATCACTCTTCTTTTGCCTAACTTTATATTATATATAGATATAGATATAGATATAGATTATGCACACAATAAAAACTTTCTTCAAACTCAAGTCATGAGGGGAAAATTGACTGTTCCAATAACCTATGGAATATGGATAGTCCCTCTTCTTCTATTAAATAGGTAGATTCGGCCAAACTTCCTAGCTCTTAAAGTTCTTGAGGAAAAAATACCGGAGGCATTTTAATTTCGTCAATTGCTCTAGTGATTATATACAGAGATTGTACTTGGAGACCAAATCCATAGATTTTTCTATTCTTTCTTCTTTGGATAACTTGTTTAATTTACCCTTTAAATATAATCAAGCTCAGTATAAAAAATTAACTTGAAGTTGCTTCCAAAATCCCAACTTCATCTCATCATTTTCTAAAAGAAAAGTACGTCCCGTTCGATTTTGTATGAGTTGCGAAAAAAGATGGCGATAACAATGTTTCCGACTGTTGAAAATTGTACATCAATAGGTCGAGAGAAGGACATAGTTGTAACAGACTTCGATGGAACTTTACTACGAGGTAGAAGTTCTTTTGCTTATTTTGCATTGGTAGCTTACGATGTTGGTGGTGTTTTAAGGTTACTTTTTCTTCTCTTAGTTTCACCTCTTGTCGGGATTCTTTACTATTTCATCTCGGAGTCTGTTGGAATTCAAGTTATTATCTTTGCAACTTTTGTAGGCATGAGGGTGTCTGACATAGAATTGGCAGCACGTGCTGTGCTGCCAACGTTCTACTGTGAAGACTTACATCCTAAGTCTTGGAGAGTGTTCTCGTCATGTGGGAAACGTTGTGTTTTGACAGCCACCCCTAGGATTATGGTGGAACCAATTTTGAAGGAGTACTTAGGGGCAGATATTGTTTTAGGGACTGAGATTGAAACATATAAAGGTAGGGCGACCGGCTTTGTTAGGTCACCAGGAGTTCTTGTTGGAAAGAATAAGGCTTATGCTCTTAAAAAGACTTTTGGAGAAACTCAACCTCACATTGGCTTGGGTGACCGCGATACAGATATTCCTTTTATGGCATTGTGTAAGGAGAGCTACTGCGTTCCACCAAACCCAAAAGTAAAGGCTGTAAGTGCAAACAAGCTTCCCAAGCCCATTATCTTCTATGATGGTCGCCCTGTCCAAAAACCAACACCACTAATGGCTCTATCCATCATCATATGGATCCCCTTCGGCTTCCTCCTTGCTTGCGATTAGTGTCATATCACTTCTCCCTGTGCCTCTTCACTATTATACATTTTGGGCCACCGGCATCCGTCTCATCATTGAAGGCATCCCACCACTCCCTATCAAGAAATATAAAGACCGATCAAGCGTGATCTTCTTTTGCAACCACAAGACTATTCTTGACGGTGTTTTCCTCTCTGCAGCGTTGGATCGCCCTATTCCAGCTATTACATACTCTGTTTCACGATTTTTAAAGATATTTTCGCCTTCAAAACTATTAGACTCACTCAAGATCGAGCATCTAATGCTTTCATAATCAAACAATTGTTAAAAAAAGTCGATCTCGTAGTTTTCCCTGAGGGGACTACAAACCGTGAACCATTTCTTCTTAGGTTTTCGTCATTATTTGCTGAGTTATCTGATGAGCTCGTGCCACTGGCAATAGAGAACAAGATGAGCATGTTTCATGGTACAACAACTAGAGGATGGAAATGGATGGATGCATTTTTCTTTCTCATGAACCCACGTCCCACTTATGAAATTACATTCTTGAATAAGTTCTCACATGAGTTCACTTGCAAGTCTGGGAAATTAAGCAATGAAGTAGCTAATTACATACAAAAGGTTATTGCTGAAACTCTTTCTTACGAGTGCACTGCTTTTACCGGGAAGGATAAGTATAAGGCTTTTGCTGGAAATGATGGCATTGTTTTGAAGAAGCCTTGAATCACGCCTAAAAGTTTAATGTAGTTTTTGTTTTGATTATCCCTTCAACAATGATGCAATAATTACTTGCCAGAAATATTATGAAAATATGACTCTCTTGTTTAAAGCCTGTTTCCTTTGCAGTATAAGTAGTATATCGCATAAAATTTTGTATTATGAATTGGATTAAAAACACATGGAACAAAAACTCAAACTTTGGTAATTAAATAGAGGTACAGCTTTTCAGCCTCTTAACTTCTCAAACGGCTAG
>NC_081344.1:8555646-8571037 GCF_029784015.1 Lycium ferocissimum | reverse complement strand
CTCGGTTTAGCTCATTTTACTTGTCATGTTATCTTTTGCATGGTTTTTTAAGAAAACGTCGATTAAATTATAATTTGACTAATTTACTTTATTCATTATTTGATGTCTATTTGATTTTTTTTTACGACATTAATCTCTTTTCACATTATTATATCTTATTTTAAAATATAACTATTTTAAGTATATTTATTTTAGTGAACATAACAAATAAATGACATGGCGGAATAGCAAATACAACAGTTTAATATTTAGATTAGATCTCAGGCTAATATAAAAAAAAAGCTGTATGGTTTAGACTAACTTTTTGAAGAAAAGCAGTTTCATTTGCTCCCACTAATGGATTGATACGCACGTGGCAATGAATCCATCATTATTGACTTAATGAGATACTTTGGAAATTAGTGTTTACTACGAAAACAAAGTCCTTTTTTTTTTTGGACATTATTTTTTTTTTTTAATATGGGGTTCACTTTTTTTTTTTTTTGATATTGCTTGATTTTGTTAATATGGGGTCCATTTTTTATATTGCTTGGTGTTGTTTAGTATAGGGCCCACCTTTTGGACATTATTAGTTTACTATTTTTATGCATATATATATATATATATATATATACACACACACACTATTCAAAACACGATTAATATAACATTGTAATACCGCGCCGTATCTAAAACTTTATTATATTAGTGTTTGCTACGAATACAAAGTCTGCACGTTTTTTTTGACATTGTTTGTTTTTTTAATATGGGATTCACTTATTTTTTTTTATATTGCTTGATTTTATTAATATGGGATCTACTTTTTTTTTCCACATTGAGTTTGGAGATAGTGAGTTCCACCTTTTTTACTTTATTTTTTTTAATGTTCAAAACACGATTAATATAACATTGTAGTTTGTGATCCGTATATAAAACTTTATTATATTAGTGTTTGTTATGAATACAAAATTTGCACCTTTTTTTTGACATTGTTTGTTTTTTAATATGGGATTCACTTTTTTTTTATGTTGCTTGATTTTGTTAATATGGGGTCCACTTTTTTTTGCCCGTGAGTTTGGAGACGGTGGGTTGCACTTTTTTTACTTTTTTTTTTTTTTTTTTTTTAATATTGGTTGGTTTGTGTTTAATATGCGGGCCCACAACTAAATTGTAGTTTATGTTCCGTATCTAAAACTTTACTATATTAGTGTTTGCTACGAATACAAAATACGCACGTTTTTTTTGACATTGTTTATTTTTTAATATTGGTTGGTTTGTGTTTAATATGGGGACCTAATTTTTTTTTTTTTTTTTTAAATATTAGTTGATTTGTGTTTAATAATATGTGGGCCCACAAATTTTTTTTTGGGGCCCACAGACGGACGACCAAAAAGTGCACCAAAGTGGTGCTTCTATATAGTAGTAATATTCCAAAATAGGTTCCAAGTTACACATAATTGTATATCTGAATTTCAAAATATTTACAATACACAATTTCTTCTATGACACCATCTCGTTTGAGATCCAAAATAGCATAGTCTTCTCCTTTCTCTCTTCCCACGGTCTCAAAATGCACCTTAGCTTGATCAACATCGATTTTAGCTTGTCTTTTTCTGCTCTAATTCCAAAAAAAAGTTACCTATAAACAAAAAAACAAGTCATATATATGTATTTTTAATATGTACAAACTATTCACTACAAAGATGCAAATTTGATTAGAAAAATAATATTAATAGTAGAATTTGATTAGTTAAAAGATTAATAGTAGAATTTCAAGAAGAGAATAAATATGTCATCTTAATAATTCTTTTAGTAAATTTTAACATATGACAAAATGGAAATGCAAAGCACAAAAGAAGTATGAGCTTTGATAGGTTAAATAGGCTTACAATTGAAATTAGAACCTTAATTTAAACCAAAAATTTAAGAGCCTTAGGGTTGAACCATACATGTGAACCAAATGTTTCATCGGTGCAATGAAGTGGATCGAAGAACTAAATCCAATGGTTCAACTTTATGATTCTTACAATTAAAGTCATTGAACTTATGAAATTTTTGATTCACTTATATATATGCTCTATATCAAAAATCGCTATGATAAATATACATGTCAAAATTTCGATTTTGTTATGTCATTTGATTCTTAAAGTTGACAAACTATGGTTCCTTCCAAAATACAACTATAAATTTTTTAAATCCCCACTCCTTATAAATAATAAATAAGTTACAATATCTATGAAATGGCTATATCCCCAAAATGGAACCCAAAAACCTAAGTTGAATAGATGTAATGAGATTTAAAAACCCTAAAATATAACACCATGAACATACCCGTTAATATATATAAGTCGTGCAGTTCGATGTCTTGCTCTTCTTTGTCTTTTTTGTTCTTCTTTCTCGAAACTTATAATGATTTTTTCGAGACTTAATGATTGAAGAAAAAATGGAAATGTGGGAAGGATGTTGTTGCCGCTGAAGAGTAAGAGAAGAATGAGATTTAGGTTTTAGGGATTTATTGTTTGGCCAATACACCATTGCCTTGTCTTTTCCTTTTTATTTGTGTATATATTTTAGCTTTCTTTAACTTGTCTTATATATAAATTCTATAATATAAGTAGCGATTATGATTAAGAAAATTACGTATGAAAAGAATAATTAATAAATGTATAATTAATATTAGTGTATGGAAAAAATCAACTACAACTATAAAATCTTCAATATAAATAATTTTTTGAAGTGATTACACAAAAGAAATTAATCAATTTGAAAATAATAAAATACTATATATACATAAATATCTCTATAATAATAGAAAAAATTGATTTGACATACAAAATTATATAATTAACATAAGAAAACAACAATTTATAATAAAATATAAGTTTTGAGGTTACAAGTTAGTAAGGGTATTCACGGAATTTGGTTAAAAACCGATCGAAACAAAAAACCGAACAAAATCGGTTAAACAAACCGATAGTTGTTTAGGTTTGGTTTGATTTTAAATTTTAAAAAACCGATAATATTTATTTGGTTTGATTTTTGTGAAAAGCAAATCGAACCACGGACAAATTATATACACAATTTGTATAATTATATAGATACAATATATATTTTTTATAAATAATTTTAATTTTGACTTTTTCATCAAAATTTTCTTTTATGTTTAATAGGCTAATAAAGTTTACACCTTATAATTATATACATACAATATATTATTTTTTATAAATAATTTGAATTTTGACTTTTTCATCAAAATTTTCTTTTATGTTTAATAGGCTAATAAAATTTACACCTTAAGACAATTTCTTAAAAGAAATTCATGAATCCAAACTCATAGTAAGGTAAATCAACTTATTATCGACGAATATGCAACAAGAAGAAAATTAACATACAACAACAACAATGGTCTGGGGAGGGTAAAGTGTACAGACCTTACCCCTAGCTATGCAAGTTTATTGTCGCTCTAATTGTAGTTATTCATTTTATCATGACAAATAATTGCAACTATTAAGCAAACTATTTTCACTTTTTCTCAATCTAGCTTGAAGAAAAAATATCCATTTAGCTATAAAATTTTGTTTCAAATAATTTATGTGGCTAAAAGATTATCTATTGCTACACCAAATTTCAACTCGTGTTAAAAAATACTAATTAGCTACAAAATTTTATCACAACAATAAATCTGTGGCTATATCATTTTGTCATAATAAGTAATTGTAGATGTTAAGCCGACAATTGCCACAAATTTTTAGTACTTGAAGCAAAAATATTTGTTTAGCTACAACATATTGTTATAAATAACTTTTACGTGGCTAAAAGGTTACTATAGCTACAGAAAGTTTCAACTGGTGGCAAAAATTAATGATTAGCTACGAAATTTTATTTTAGCAAAAGATCTGTAGCTATATCCTTTAACTATTGCAACAATTTTTTATAACTTGAAGCAAAAAATATCTATTTAGCTCCAATATTTAGTTTCAAATAATTTATTGTGGCTAAAAGGTTACTATTGCTACGAAGTTTCAACTTGTGGCAAAAATTAATGATTAGCTACGAAGTTATATTATAGTAAAAGATCATGGCTATATCATTTAACTATTGCCACAAACTTTTATAACCTGAAGCAAAGTATCTATTTAGCTACAACATTTGTTTCAAATAATTTATTATGGCTAAAATGTTACTATTGCTACAGTAACTTCTATTGCGTGGCAAACATTTATGATCAGCTACAAAATTTTAGTGTAGCAATAAAGTTGTAGCTATTTAGGTAATTATTGCCACGATGGTTAGCAATTATAGCAAAAATGAGGAATTAGCTTTGTCAATTAAATTTTCGTGGCTAAGAAATTTTACGAATTTGTAGATAGCCATGGAATTCAAATATTTGTGGCTATTACTAGGTATTAGCCATGATTTTTAAATTCATAGCTAAGATTTCGTAGCTATATATGCCTTATGTTGTAGTGTTTGTATAAAAAAATATAGATTTTATTTGCGCCATGTATTTAATTCTTTAAATTGTAATGTTTCTCTTACCGCTGATTTGGGTCTTAGTCTTAACAAGTTAGATTTTTTTGCTATTACATGTCATTGGGTTGATGATAATTGGGTTATGCAAAAAAGAATTATAGCTTTTTTATATGATGAAGGGAAAGGTCGTCACGATGGAAAAATTTTTAGCGGATTCAATGTCTACTATTATGAGATTTTTTAACATTTATAGAAAAACACTTTATATTGCTTTAGATAATGCTTCTAATAATACAAAGGCGGTTGGTCTTTTAAAAGGGGAATTAAACCCTCCGCTAAAAAATATTTTTCGTGTGAGATGTAGTTGTCACATTTTAAACTTAATTGTTAAAGATGGTCTTGAGTGTTTTGAAGATTCTATTCAAAAAGTTAGAAATGCGGTTGCGTTCTTTTTTGTAATGCTAATAGGGCAAAACTAAGAGATTTTAAAAATTCTTGTATGGAAAATAGCCTTAGACCTAGGAAAATTCAAGTAAAAGTTGAGACTAGGTGGAACTACACTTACATTATGCTACAACAAGCATATGAGTATAGGATTCACCATACAACAAGTTCACAACAAATATAATATTAATAATGATGATTGGTTAAATATTACGGATTGGGAAGATATTAAGGAATGTGTTGAACTCTTACAAAATTTTTATAATGCAACTCTTGCTTTTTCTAGACAATTCTATCCCACGGTAACCGAAATTTTAGCCTACTTAACGGAAATAGCTGGAGTTTTACAAGAGTATATATATAAATCCGGTTATCAAGCGGCTATTTTTAATATGACAATAAAATTTAAGAAGTATTTTTTTCCCATCCCAACTTTATTTATATTGGTTTCTCTTTTAAATCCTTGTTTAAAATTGTCTTATATTAGAGCATTGGTTAATCAAATTTATACATTTTTAGAAATTGAAGAGAGAGTTGAACCATCTTTAGCTGAAGCCGAGCTTGCTATTGATGCCGAGTTTAGAAAAGTTTTTAGTCATTATTCTAATTTGGAAGAAAATGCTACACCCGTTGCCCCACGCCCTACTACTTCTCAAAATAGCAAAAAGGGCTTGTTGGGTTTGTCGCATTTAAAAGTTTTACATTCACATCCAACTCCTTCTTGTAATGCAAACTTTGATGAATATCACCTTTATTTGATGCAGCCAAATGTGGATATCAAGGAACTAGATGATTTGGACGTCTTAGCATGGTGGAAGAAATACAAGGTAAGTCATCCAATACTTTCAAGAATGGCTCAAGATATCCTTACGGTTCAAATATCAACCGTGACTTCGGAGAGTGCATTTAGCCAAGGAAGACAACAATTGGAGACCATAGACACTCATTATCCGGATTTAGCTTGCAAGTACTAGTGTGCATTCGCGATTGGATTAGATCGGAGGGACGCAACCAAAACTTAGAAGCAGTGGAAGGCTAAGAGGAAGAGATTGAAGATCTGATAGCAAGTGGAGCGGACCAAATGGAAGACTTTGAAGATATCTCCATGACCGAATATGATATGGGGGAAATTAACCAAATGATTGACAATTGGTGATTTTATTATTCTATTATTTCTTTGCAACTCATGTATTATTTGCAAGTTAAAAAAAACTACAACTTGCAAATAAATGTTATCCATGAATGAATAATATATATGGCTCATTGAGCTTTCTTCTATTTACTTGTGTTCATGTTTTTACTTATATTAAGTTAGGAATATACCTAAAATATACTAAGAATATACTTATAATACACATCTACTTAAATTAAAAACTAGAAAGTCATATACTTGAAAAATAACTAAAATATACTAAGGATATACTTATAATATTAATATAATTAATTTATAAAATACGAATTTATAAACTTAGAAAAAACTTAAGCTATAAATAACTTAAGTTATAATATATAAGTATACATATAACTTAAACATATATATATATATATATATATAAGTTATATAACCTATATATATTGATATATATAATATATATTCTATATATATATATATATATATATATAAGTTATATAACCTAAGTATATTGATATATATAAGTATATTCTTAGTATATTTTAGGTATGTGTAGTATAACTTAAGCATATAACTTAATATATATATATATATATACGTATATGCTGTTAGTCAGTAAATATATAAACTTTACTTATAAACTTATATAACATATGTAAATATACCTACAATAAACTAATAAATACTATAATATATATATACTATACAAAAAACAAAACAAAAAAGAGATTTTGGACAATTTCGAACCGGACCGGTCCGGTTTCCATTTTAAAACCGGTAAACCGGAACCGGTGGCAGGTACCGGTTTTTAAACCAGAAACCGGCCGGTTTATTAATCGGTTACCGGTCCGGTCCGGTTCAAGCCGGATAACAGGCTTACTCATAGGTATATAATCCACATCCTAGATGAGTTACTATTATTGACTAATACCCTGTTTGGCCACCTTCTCTAAATCTATTTATTTTAAAAAGTATTTTTTGTTAGATATACATTTTTAAAAAGTATATTTGTAGAGTGACAGTTTGTATTTGGCTAATCATTTAAGCATTTTTACAATATTAGAGCAATTTACATTATCACACATCTTAAGCGATTGTATTATGGCAAACAATTAGTCAATATGTTGCCAAACAATCTAGCCAGCCTACTTTACAGCTGACGAATTCATTCCCCCTCCTCTTGTGTATCTCGTTCGATTATGAATGAAGGAAAAACACCACCTCGCAGCGTAATTGCATTTAAAAAAACTAATCAAAGGGAATAATAATAATATTGGTTTTTCTTCTTTAGTTGAAATGTAACCTTGTTAGTTTAATGAATTGGATTAAGAGCTCACAATTGTTACTTTCTTTCTTTTCGTAGGCTTACCTAACCTGCCTTTTGCTGCTTCATAATTTCTTACCAAAGAAGCATTAATAAAGGTAACTTAATTCAACAAGTGGGGCCAATTCTCAAATGCTATCTCAATCAATATAGTTTTACAAGGTTTTTACAGACTTTGAATCTTCTACCACAGCACCACTTGCTTAGTGTTATAGCACATAATGGAAGTGCGTAAATGTAGAAAGTTTTGCAATTGGACGGAATACTCACAATTCCAATCATTAAGAACATTCTAAAGACCATATTCACTAACTCTTACATGTTTTAATTTTTCTTATTTTTCATTGTCCTTAGATAGCCATCTAAAATGGGGATGACATCGTTTACCAGTATTGGCGAAGTAGTTTGACACGATCTGCATATGAAATATAACAGATTAGGAGTTTCAGCAGTATCAGGGGATGTAGCTCAGATGGTAGAGGGCTCGTTTAGCATGCGAGAGGTACGGGGATCGATACCCCGCATCTCCATTTTTTTTTTCACTAATTTTTTTTCCAGATTTTAGATTTTATTACGCTGGGTGTGTTATTGTGGTTATATTTATCAGAGGGGGAGATGTGAGGCATCCCTCGAGCTCCGCGTGATGCACAGTTTACTTCCAATTTAAGTTGATTAACTGAAGTTTTAGGCTAAGGCACTCTGTATATTAAGTTGCTAAACAATTGCACATTCTATTATTTAAAGTGTTATTCTTAGGGGTCATTTGGTTACTAACAGTAACATGCTTATAGTTTGGTACTTAGGACAAAACAGGTTAAATAAATCTTGCTTATAAATGGTAGCTGCCACTTTTCCAGATGAAGTGCATTTCATCAACGATAAGTTACAAGTGCACTGTGCATAAGCAGAAAGTGAAAACAAGAACTGAAACAGATTGACCTATTATACGTTTTCTCTGCTTCTAGAAAGTAGAAACATGCTATAAAAGCATCCTTCACTCTTCAGGCAGTAATAAACTACTCGTGAAGAACTGCTATGAATGTAACTATGGTGGAGGACTGATTTGGAAAGTTGCGGAATTACATTTGAGACCCTTGTACATGAAAGGAGCCTGTGCACTTTGTGAGGAGGCTAATATATAACTAAGGAAATATTTTATTAGGCTATGATATGAACTTGTCTTATTTTTCTTTATGAACTTGTCTTATTTTCTTTGTTTAGTTTTATTTAGCTTTCTCTGGAACCTCCCTTTTTATTTTGTAATTTTCTTTCTTAAGTAGTAGCTTTCGGCTGCTGACAAAGGGGTGTTCATGATTCGTTTTGGGCCGGTTTTCGGTTAAACCCAAAAGCAAATCAAATTAGTCGGTTTTTTAATTACTAAAACCAAACCAAATATAATACATATCATCGGTTTGGTTTCGGTTTTTCGGTTTTTAAGAAACCTGAGGGTATTTCTTTCTTTCATTTTTCCTACCATTAGGAAAGACTTTTCCATTATTTTTCAGCTTATATTCCATTATTACCCTTTTATTATAGGAGCTATAATTTTCTTGGATAATGCAAAAATGTCTTAAAAACCATTAACTTTAATAAGGTTTATAAGAAGTTCAACTTTTTTAAAGGTAAATCTCATAGTAGTTATTTCTTTGAATAACTGAATTTGAATTTCTTTTAGGGAGAATAGCACTTTTAGTCCTTGTGTTAATTATATATTATGATTTTAGTCCTTGTGTTATCCAACTTATCACTATTAACCTTCAATTTTATTTTGTGAGTGATTTTGATCCTTCAGTTAATAGATCCTTGAATATTTTAACATGAAGTTAACTCCACCACGGGGCAATTCTGGTATTAAAATTTTTTGTTTGCTTGTTGACAAGCAACCTGCACCCACCATTTGCTTCCTAAAGATGAATCTTTTGCCAACTTTTTATCCTGCAAACTTGAAGCAAGTTTTTCCATCTCTGCGTACCTCTTCTTCATTGAAGTTTTTTTAGAAGAGTTATTTCTTTTTAATAAGGCTTTATACGAGTAGAAGCAATCCCAAATATAGCCACCGCCCACCAGTAGTGACTCGATAACTTCATCAAAATAAGAGCTATAACTACGAATGCATATTTAAGCCCACTTTAAACCTTTTTAATTTTTAATGTTTGAAATTAGCCTTCAAAATCAGTTTTACCCACTGTCCATATTTGTTCTTTATGTTCTCATCCAATTCCGTAGCTTCCAATTCAGAAATCTTGGTTGTATTTGCCATGGACTCTTCTTGAACCTTTATAATCCTATGAAGATTTGCTATTTAGGTCTCATTAGCTGAGTATAATGGGAGTTGTATGACAACGATGTAGGAAAACTAGCATCTTTTCCTAAGACTTCGATCTACTGGCAACAACAATGGTTAGATCATAAGTGCTTGTACTTAGGTACTTTACAGAACGAAAAATTACTGGCAATGGTCATAACATGAGTTGATAACAACGAAACTTGCAAGAGCTATTTTTTGTTTTGTCAAAGCTCTTCTTTGCCCTTTTCCCTGGAATGTATATGGTCGCTGCGAGAGATTAAGTGGTTCTTCACCAACTAATTTAATACCAAAATTGCCCCTCAGTGGAATTAACTTTCCGTTAAATTTTCCAGAGTCTTTTAGCTGAAGGATCAAAATCACTCACATGGTAAAATTGAAGGTCAATAGTGATAAGTTGGATAACACAAGGACTAAAATCATAATATAGCATTAACACAGGGACTAAAAGTGTTATTTTCCTTTTTTTTTTTAAGAAATGGTCTTAAGATATAAAGTTTATTAGCCTAATAAAGATAAACAAAATTTTGATGGAAAAGAAACAAAGTATTTACAATTATTCATAAAAATTAATGTATTGTATACATATAATTTGTGTATATTATTCTGTCGGTTCGGTTCGATTTTTCCTTCCGTTTGTTTTTAATAAAACCAAACCAAACCAAGTATTATCAATTTTTTAAACTTTAAAATCAAACCCAAACAACTATCTGTTTGGTTTGATTTGCGATTCGGATCGGGTTTTAATCAAACCGTGAACACCCCTACTAAGCTAAGTGTAGAACTTGTCTCAATTGATCTATAAGCTCCAGTTATATTCAATCAAAGCTTCCCTTTGTTACGAGAACTCCTTATGGATCTACTTAAAATGAGTCTCAAAGACTAAAATAGATTTTCATAACAAAAAAACAACAGGGAGCTCAATCATCTAAAGTAGACTTTTCCAAAGATATCTTAACTCGAAATCAAGTGTATTGGAAAATCCCAGTTTAATATTTATCATAACCCCAAAAATTGAATATTAAGCAAGATGCTAGATTCTAGTAGATTCAAAAACCTTTAAAGGGTATCCCCTAATTCGCATGGGACATGAAATTCAAAGGGGAAAAAGGTACAAATATACCCTGAACTATACAATTTAGAGCAAATATACTCTCCGTTAAAAAATGGATGCCCTTTTCAGCTGACGGAAGTGAAAACGAATTTGTTCTTATTATTTTTTATTAAAATAAAAGCCACATAAGGCAAGGTTCCGTTACTTGACGGAGAGACTATTGCAGTGATTCGTCAGGTCCATGACACTCCTCTCTCATCTAATTTTCACACTAAACATCCCTTTAATATATAATTCATTTATACATACACCCCTATAATATATAATTCAGTAGTAGATACCATATATTTTAAAGTCAAACTTTTACATCCCTTATAAGCTAAGCTTGTACTATGGCTATTTTCTACAAATATAATTATCCAGTTATAAATCCACCCTCCACTCCACCCCCATTTTTTTTTTTTAACTAAATGTTGTATTACCGGTGAAAGGTTTTTACAAATTCAAGCTGAACCCTCTAGAGTTGGACAAAAGCCCCAACTTCTAGTACAGCTGGACAAACATAATCAAAGTTCTAGCGCAGCAAACTACATTCTACAAGCTACACTATGGGTAATAGTTGGGTTCCTGTAGCAACTTTGCTATCTAGGCTTTTTTTTACTCCTCTGTAATGCACATCTTGTATAATCAGCTTTATAATCGTCCCCTATTTTAAAATCAAGCACTTACATCCCCTATATTGTGAAAATCTTGTACAAACATAATACTAATTCAAATATATTTACACCTCATGCATCTTAAACTCAAAAACTTACCCCTATATTTTCAAAATCCTACACAAATATTAACATGACATTTTCAGGAAATCTCACAGGAAAATGATTTGGCTAAGAAATGTTTCAGAAAAAAAAAAAAAAAAAACTGAGATCGAGCTAATTAATTATACGTGGATTAGAGTCTCATTTTACTTGACATTCTAACGTACTTGAAAATCGGGAGCGTGATCAGTCATCCTCCTCCCAAATTCTTGTAAAAGTTTACGTTGTGCCTTGTGCACATAACTGTCACAAGTTGTGCGATAGGGTTTACCTATATTTGATAAGTGAAACTGTAGGATTCAAATCCTACACTATCTAATATTTTGGGTCTACAAATTCTGATGGTCAAGAATCAATTGATTTTGTAACCCTTTAACAATTTATTTTAGTTTCATGTACGTTTTACAAGAAGTTTTTATTTTCTACTAAGAGATCTGAAAATAATAAAAAATATCTTTGCAGGATCACTTTCTTATATTTAAATTGGAAAATATTTTAGTAAATATTTATATGAATAATACGTAAACACAAAATATAGATAAAATATATTTAAATGACACACGCAAACTGCTTGAATTCTTTAGCGGAAAAGGTTCAAATACGCCATCCAACTCTCGGAAATGGCTCATTTATGCCACTCGTCAACAGTTTGGCTCATTTATGCCATCAAACTATAGGAAATGACTCATTTATGCCATCGAACTATAGGAAATGACTCATTTATGCCACTCATCAATAGTTTGACTCATTTATGCCATCACTTGTTATCAAAATAACTCGTCCATGCCATATTTCATTAAAGCTGGTTTTACAATACCATATATGACACGTAGCCTCCAACTAGATTATGGTTGTGGGTGGGTAAGGTGTATGGATCGATTTTTTATTAATTTGTTATTTAAAATTGTGTTGGTTTAATTAAACGACGTGGACCTCTAATTGGAGGCCACATGTCATATCTGGTATTGTAAAACCGGCGTTAATGAAAAAGGGCATGTATGAGTCATTTTGGTAATAGGTGATGGTATAAATGAGTCAACTATTGATAAGTGGAATAAATGAGTCATTTCCCATGTTCGATGGATAAATGAGCCATTTTCTATGGTTCCGGCATAAATAGTCCAAACTATAGTAATGGCATGATAAATCGTCATATTTCCGATAGTTTGAGATATATCGAGCCTTTTCCGATTTTTTAGTAAAGGTTTGAGGGTGCGAACATTCCACGGCGTAAGATAGGGACAAACATCTAACTGATTCCCTCCAGATAGCATTAACTATGATCTCACTTGCTACATATACCTAATCAACAACCTTTCTCCTCTATAAAATGATAATTAATCACTAAAATATGGTCAAACATAATTTATAAAAAAAAATAAGAATAACTGTTGTCAAAAATATATAATCGCAGAGTTGCGACTTGTGATCTATGCAACTGCTAAAGAATTTTATGACAATTAATGCCATCTATAATTCAAAAATTTCTGCGTGTGATGTATAGACAAGAAAGTTGAATTTTGAGCATTATCACATTTATAAATTGTTTGTCCACGAGTCTTAATAATTCAAAGACCTCTTCACATGATTACATTTGGCAAAGTATAAGTAATTAGTAAGTCTAGTTAATTGCCAGAAGGATTTGGAATCTGCCAACTTGCAATACTAGAATTTAAATTCTATTCATCGTGTATAAAACATCTATACAATTAGATTACTTAAAATATAATTATACATTACTCTAGTTAATATTATTGATTGGTAACCTAAAATAAATGGTAAGTAAATACCTTGTTATAATTAATGAAATTATACTAATTGTGTAATAAATTCATTATACTATCGATGCATATAACTTATATCCGTACTAAAAATTAAAGGGAATGGATAAAGAATTATAAGCAATGGAAACACTAGTAGTCATTAATCATTAGTCACTGCTGGGGTAGCATGCAGCAGCATTTGGATTTTAGAGCTTAAGTGGAAACTTCTCTTGTCATTTTCCAAATTATTATTCATAAATGTACGTAGTGGAATGAGATGACAAATTAAAGATGGGAACTGAACTAAAGACCAAGTCAAGAATCAGACTTTCACACACAAATCCAAACATGTACTTAAATAGTAAAATTTCGATAATCAGAGAATCCTAATGTTTTAATTTCTGACCGACATTCGTTATTGATTAAACAATAAATTCCTCTACGAATTAATTTTAATTAATCATATTAAGTAACACAATGTGTGTTATATTATATATATTCTACAAGAAAAAATATATTTGGCAACAAAGATTTTTTTGTTGCCATAGATTGATTATTGTTGCAAAAAGTACTTTTGGCAACAAAAAAAATATTTTGTTGCATGAACTTTTTTCCAATCGGTTGTTATTGCGCAACAACGTGCAACAACTTTTTTTTTTGTTTGTTGCCAAAAGTACTTTTTGCAACAATAATCAATACTATGGTAACAAAATTAAATTCTTTGGCAACAAAAAAATCATTTGCCAACAATAAAACTAAGTTGTTGCCAAATATAAAAAATTTTGTTGCGATTTCTATACTTTCTTGTAGTGAATATAGATACAAGTCATGTCCCATCTTCTTCCATTCTTCCTTATTTTTAAACGAATTCATCATGTGAACGTGTCATTTTTTCATACTATGCCAAGACAAAAAACTATATAAACTATAAGTTATTTTTTCCAACCAAATCATTTGTCACTTTCAAAACGAAAAATTCATGAAAATATATATCATACTAATTAACAAATAAAATGTTCAACCTATCATTAGTCACAAAATAATCAGGCACGAACATATTAAGCAAGAGCTATGATAAATCCACTTACTACTTGAAAAAAAAATACAATGGTTTATATATGTCTGTTTTATAATTAAAAAAAAGTTAGTCGTAGTTTTTTTTTCTTTCATAAAATGGAGTAATAGACAAGTTAATGAGGAGGGAATAATTTGATGCAAGGATGATGTGAAGCTTTTGGTCATAGGCGGAACATGATTACAAACGGAATATTACCTTAGTGTGAAAATGACTAATATCAATACTTGACTGCGAAAAAGCAATCAATGAGTATGTGAAAGTGAAAGCAAGAAGTGTTACCAACAGAAAACAAAAACAAAAAATAGTATAGTATTATCATCTAACACGGTTTGTTAATTTAAGTAAGAACGAATTCACAATTTTAAGACAATATAAAATATCATTATAATTAACTTATATAGGAAAAAATAAGTCATACATATGTCAAATATTATTACAACAAGTGGTTTAGCATGTTTAAGGGTGGTAAATTAAATATTCTTCCCCAAAAAACTATATATTTTGTGGACCTATTTTGTGTATATATATCAATTTGCCTCTATTTCAAATACTAAATTTTAAATATGTTTAAAGGAATTCATGGATTTAAGGAACCAACAAGGATTTTTCCTATTGCGTTTCTTAATGAATCCAACATTCCATTCTTTACCAAAACAGCTGTGGAATCTAATGTTGATTACGTGTCCATTACTGCCAAATATTCAATGCCAAAATTTCAATTTCACTGTCGCAGTCCATAATTCGTATATGTGCCTTTTTTTCACACTGACTCATTCAACTCTATTAGTTTTTCTTTCAATAAATATCCTCAACTGGTAAAACTATAAAACCAGTAGTAATAAGAATATTTTATATGGAGTTGAAATTGAAGAAATTAATAGGTGTAAAACCAACTCGAAATTTTCTATGTTCTTCGAAACGAACTTCCTCTTCTTTATGACTAGATAGCTTATAATGTTGACATTTTATGTTATACTTCTTAATTACAAGATTTTGGTATAATGAAAGATATATTTTATTT
>NC_081344.1:8537806-8555546 GCF_029784015.1 Lycium ferocissimum | reverse complement strand
AATCTTAGCATTCGAGACTGCGAAAATCATGTCAAGATTGCTTTGTTTATACAAATCTTTATCCGATTCTGAGATTTCAAAGCTCAAAACAGAGATGAAGTCTCGTGGTGTGGCTTATTTGAATTCGAAAGACGAAGGATTTTTATTAAGCCTTGCTTGTGCTGAGAGGCTTGAAGATCTTGATAAAGCTGCTGCAGCCGTAGCACGATTAGGCCATAAATGCAATGATTTTGGCCTAAATCGCTTTGATCTTGTATATACGGATCTGAAGTTAGGGATAATAGATTTTGGAAAACTTGTATACGGGTCGAAAGAGATTGAAAAAAGAGTTGACAAAATGGAGAAACTGATCAATGCAACGTCAGGATTATACGCGGCGTTGGAGAATCTAACAGAATTGGAGATATCGGAACGGAAGATGAAACAATGGAAGGAAAGAAAGGCATCAGGGCAATTGCAAAAAGTTAATTTAGACATGTTTAATCAGAGACTTGAACAACAAAGGAAACAAGTTCGACAATTCAGGGAGATTTCTTTGTGGAGTCAAACGTTTGATAAAAGTGTTGGTCACATGGCACGTATTGTTTGTATAATATATGCTCGAATTTGCCTTGTTTTCGGGCCTTATATCCCTGTTCTTCCATTTCTTTCATTGCGGAACATGCGTTCTTCTCAACAGAAAGAGATTCTCAAAGTCCAACCTGAGAATTGTCTGATTGAACCTATAAGGGAACAAATTATTTCGCGGTCCGGGCCTATCCCCACGACGTCGAAGCCTACATTGGTTCGATTTTATAGTCGAAAATCGATACTTTTCCTATGTGAAGACGAAGGTTTTGGGTCGGAAAAGTTGGCGAAAAACAACAGGGTGTTTCATGCAGCGGGGCCTGCGACTGTTGGAGGTTCAGGGCTCGCGTTACGTTATGCTAATGTGATCACATTAGTAGAGAAGTATTCGAATCCATCTGAAGCTGTAGACGTTCATTCACGAGAAAATTTGTACCAAATGTTGCCTGGGAATTTGAAGAAAACTGTGAGGGCAAAATTGAGCAAGAATTTGAAGTGTATGGATGAGGACGAGTCGTTGGCTGAAGGGTGGAGGGATGCTTTGAAGCATATAATGGAATGGTTAGCGCCAATGGCTCATAACACGATAAATTGGCAACTCGAAAGGAATTTGGAGAAGACAAAGTTCGATATCAAGCCTTCTGTTTTGTTGCTGCAGACGCTGCATTATTCGGATAAAGAGAAGACGGAAGCTGCCATTGCTGATATTTTAGTCGGTTTGAGTTGCATTTGCAAGTGTGAGAATCGACAATGGAGTGAATCGTGATTCGTGGTTCTTGGAAAAACTGGTGATTTTTTGAATCATATAGTTAGACCATGTTACATATTAGCTAGGATTCATTGGGTTGTGGAAGAGAAATCATATTTTTTATACAAATACTATTTCTTGATTTAGTTTTTCCAATTTTCCTAATTCTTCTTAGCAGGATACTAAAACAGTTTCATGCTGAGTATGTCTTTAACTGATCTCTTTATTTGCCCAGATTTTGATGTTTGAATAATTCCCTTTTCCTTTTGTGTAAATATGAATTAATTCATGAGAAAGAAACCAACATATTCCAAATTTTGCTGCATAGTTAGTGTAATGAGGAATAAGAGTCCAAAACATAGAAACCATTTCCTTACAAGTTACAAACACTAATTAAAACAGTGACACAGTACAGGTTGTTAGGATAAAGCAGCTTATCGAAAAAATAACAATCATGCCAAAATTTATAATTTATAGCAAGAACTAATTTTATTTCTTAATTAAGCCCATCAAGCAAGAGTCATATTCAATCATGAGTGTGACCCGGGCCATCCCTGGCCCATCACTAGGGCCTTGCTGACTAAGTTGGTGGTACGCAACACTTAGTATGAAAGAGTCAAAAGAAAGGATTCAGAAAGAAAATTACTTGTCCAAAACATAGAAACCATTTCCTTACAAGTTGCAAACACTAATTAAAACAGTGACACAGTACAGGTAACCAAACTCTTTAGGAAAAAAAAAAAAAAAACAATACAAATGACTAAGAGAAAACATTAGTTCAATCTGATCATAACCCAGAAATAATAAGAACACCCATTCATTTGGACTGAAAGGAAATAAGCCGATGCTTGGAGGCATACCGACTTTGTTGAAACGATCAACAAGTATTCGAACTCTTGAGAAACAAAAATCTCGAGTTAACGCCCAAGGCGGATGTATATATTGGATATGTAAGTGTGGCATCTCTGCTTCAATCACCTTTGCAGCTTCGTCAGCTAAAAGTCCAACCAATTCAGGCCAGGTCTTGGGACAATTATCAGGGGATATAGAACAATATTTCTCATCACGTTGATGTTGAAAATGTGAACATTTACAGTTTCCACTCTCCATGTCTTTCAAGAATTTGAGTTATAATGCAAATGCAAAGCCTTTATAGGACTTGATTTCAGTATAAATTAAAGGTTGATATCATCTTTGGTAGCCTAATTATTAAGCCACATGATATTTTAGAAATTGCACTGATTAATTATTCTGTATTATTTAGGAATGCATCTTTGACTCTTAACAATTAAGTAATTGTTATTATGAATAAACAATCTAATCCGCATGAGTTGGTAAGTAGTGCTCTTATTTTTCCCTCCTAATGATTTAACATATCCAGTTAATTAGCTAGTGCCTAGTCTCTAAAGCACTTGATCAGATTTAGATCTATTATCATTTTCCAATTTCACATTTTGGAGTGGAGAGTACTTCAAATTGAATAGACGACAATTTTGTGAGAGACTTTCACCGATATTTCTGGACAATTACAATTAAATCTCAGAAAGATGTGGTGTCACCTTGAGACTTTGAAATTTAAAGAAGTTGGCTAATGTTAAGTGAGACTTTCTTAAATCAGTTTTTTCTTTTTCTTCACAAACACTCGAGGTCATCTTGACATTGACATATTCACCTAATCGTTTGACTTTACGCGCCTAGTTTGACTGCACTGTTTCTACAGTGACTGGAGAGAAATTGAAGTGTTTGCCCTTCAATTGGGCTGGTCATATTAAAACTAAAGGCCCACCATTCTTAGCTTTATGATTCAGATTAAGCCCATTCCAAATATGTTATTTCAGTTACAATGTTGAGTGTCCACTTATTCTAACAATAAACCAAATTTTAAGGAAAATATGCACTGCAGTGAAAGAGAATATGCAAAGTTGCAAACTATGGGTATGTTTAGCATGAAGTAAAACAATTATTGAGGAAATTTTGTTCCATGAATGAGTTAGGTTTTGGTGTTTGGTTTTCAATCAAATTGGAAAAAATACTTTCTTCGCCTATGGACTAAAGTCCTTTTTTTTTTTTCATTTTTTTTTTTTTTTTTTTTTTTACACAATAATCTTAACTTTTAACTGTCATATTCGTTTTAACCAACACA
Organism: Lycium ferocissimum; assembly: GCF_029784015.1. Taxonomy (NCBI): domain Eukaryota; kingdom Viridiplantae; phylum Streptophyta; class Magnoliopsida; order Solanales; family Solanaceae; genus Lycium; species Lycium ferocissimum. Next base: position 8,552,088 of record NC_081344.1, on the reverse strand, counting down.
TTGACACAAACGTTGGTATGGTGCACCACACATAGATATCATTTTATCATTAACTAGTTTCTCCACATGTGGGTTGCACGTGTATGTCAAGTCATGTAGTATAATTTGTGTTCAATTTTTATTTGAGACTTTCAAAAGATACACTTTTCGGGAAAAAAAAAATTATTCTCATAATTTTAATGTGCATTTCAATAATTTTGTATATATTTAGTTACGGATATGCTCATAGGGGAGGCGTAAGTGTAGGTTTTTCATGGTATGGGGGAGCAAGTGTTTGATCTTACCATACAAGAAGTCATATTCGTTTTAACCAACACATTGACACAAAAGCACCACACATAGATATCATTTTATCATTAACTAGTTTCTCCACATGTGCGTTGCACGTGTATGTCAAGTCATGTAGTATAATTTGTGTTCAGTTTTTATTTGAGACTTTCAAAAGATACACTTTTCGGGAAAAAAAAATTATTCTCATAATTTTAATGTGCATTTCAATAATTTTGTATATATTTAGTTACCATATTCATTTAAGGTTTTTCATGGTAAGCAAGTGTTTGATCTTAAAAAATAAGTGTGTCCAAACTAAAAGCCCGTTTGGCTTAGCTTAAATGCCTTAAAGTTATTTTGGCTTTTAAAATAAACAATAAAACAAATTTATAAGCCTCAAAAAAAGTTGGCCCAAAAAAAAAAATAACAGCTTCTAACCCAAAAAAAAACTTATTTTTTTGGCTTATAAGCTGTTTTCAGCTTATAAACTGTTTTTTTTTAAGCCCATCCAAACATGCTCTAAGTCATTCTATAGGGGTGTTTAGTGTAATTAATCACTGTTTTGCCGAAAATCATATGGCTAGATCACATCCTCTAAAATATACTCCCTCTGTTTCAATTTATGTGAACCTATTTCCTTTTTAGTCCGTGCCAAAATAAATGACCTCTTTCCTAATTTGGAAACAAATTCACTTTATGAAATGATTTACAGCCACACAAATATTCAAGATTTATTTTGAACTACAAGTTTCAAAAGTCTTTACTTTTTCTTAAATGTCGTGCCCAGTCAAATGGGTTCACATAAATTGAAATGGAGGGAGTATTTCTTTTATTTTCTTGGGTCACTATTCTCATTTTAATCTAATCCAAAAGCATACCAAAGTTAATCGGAAAACAAAATATGTTAAATATGATTGTGATTAATTCATATCTCTTTCGATATCAAGAATGAAAATATCTCGACTTTGAAGTCTAGCTACCAAATGGTTTCACATTTGAAAAGATTCATTTCTCTTTATCTCCTTTTATTGACACATTAATAAGAAGGCCTCTTGAAATAACCCCATCAAAAATGAAAAACAAGAGGGAAAAGGCAGGCAACAGTAAGACATGTTGAAAAGGCAGCAAAGATTAGAAGTAACACGAACAGTTAGTATCTGGTAAAACCTAATCTGAAAGATTGCATCATTTCAAATAAATTTGGTGTAAGACATGTTGAAAAGGCAGCAAAGATTTGAACAGTTGTGGTTAATCTGAAAGATTGCATCATTTCAAATAAATTTGGTGTTAGTTAAATTTTTTGTATAAATAAATTATTTAAATTAATAAAAAAGATATTTAGATTATTTAACTTTTGAATTTAGAAAATCCTGCTTTTAATATAATATAGAATCTACAACCATGTTATAGCTATCTATACATAAGAGAGATGTATGCTGAATTATTTTCTTAGCCATAAATAATTATTAACTAGTTAATTGACAAAATTTCATTTTGTTATTTATTTGATGTAGAAAAGTTAAGGAAAAGTTATAATACAAAAATAAAAGTACTTAATCTTAGACAAATATTAATAAGATGAAAAATTAAATGTATAAGGAAAAAATACATATGCAAAAAATAAAATAAATAATTTCCTATTGGGAAGGGAAGCTAACTCTTATTTCATACAGAGAAAAGTTATGCAATATAAGTCCGCTCGCTCTTCCTTCCTATTTAAACGCTATTCAAAAATATTGTTATCAATCTTGCAATAAGATTACGCAAACAAAGTAGTTAATTAAACTCTCTTTACCTTATATCTTTAGAAGATAATGAGTTTATTAACGCATGAACATAATTAATTAGTAAAATGAACACACCATTTTTACATTTTTTTATACTAAATTTCTATATTTAAACTCAAGTTTCTATTTTATTTTCACTTTGTAAAAGAGTAATATAAGAGGTAAAACCAAAATATTCTCGATGCATTTAGTTAACCTTCTAGGGTCAAAGAGGCTTCTTGTTCTTCATTAATTGTCAATTTCTCGGTCATGCCCGCACACAATCTGACCGATTTTTTTTCCACTGTCATTATTCATTGAATCCTTCTCTTTTGAAGCATAGGTGCAAGGAAAAGGAGTAGAAATTCTGAGACGGAAGAACCTTGACCCATCCTTGTCCCTTGCATTGTATTGTTTGATCGGCTAGCTAATATACATGTTGATCTGTAAAACAAAAAATTGTTCTTTTAGCTAATTATAGGTGTAGTAATAACAAAGGTGAAGTTGTTGTATTGTAAATGATGTATGAACCAATGAATGTAAATAAACTCGACAGAGACACGCATTAACACCGATAAAACATCTTTCTCCAAAATAAAAGCAAACTTTTAAATACATTTCTAAAAGATAATCAAATATTCATCAATTATTTCTCCACAATAATGTTTCATATTCCAAAACTAAGTCAATCATCATCATATCTTCAAATTTAGTGAATTGAAAAAAAAAAACAGTAATAGATGTGTTAGTTTCACAGAAAAGATTATATAATAATCTCAAAGGGAAAAATGGATTATCGCTCAATAAATCTTTAAACTTTGAATTTCGTGAGATTTTTTTTGTTTGTTGTATAATCTGGATAATTCAACACATCGGTTTGGCATAAAAAGCAAGATTATGGACTGATATGGGTAACAAAGAGTGAGATGAAAGTGATAATTTATTAAGATAAGAATGTAAAATTTTACAACTTCTATATAAATAATTGCAACTCACCTTTTAAGTACCGTTTGCTCTCTGCCTTTGTCATCTTATTTGTACCAATCTCCGGCTTTCTGCTATAGCCACAGGTTTTGCGATTTCTGCTAGTTTTTTTATGCTATACAATATACATTAATGGTTTGTATGTATATGTAAGAACATTAATGCTTGTCAGTGAATTTTTTTTAAGTAGACGGAGGTGCTATTCTGACTTCGGATGAGCAATGAAGCATCTAGTATTGAAGATGGTATAGGATTCCCTCCTGTACTAAAGCCTCAAGTAATTTTGGAGAACCTTTTGATTTGTTGGTGAGGAATTGTTTTGTAACTGAAAATTGATCTTGATAGCAAAAATGAATTAATGGGAAACTCTAACTGAAATTTTCAATGAAATCAGATTTTACTCACAACCCATGGAAACCATACGTATCGTTTGCTGAAGAGATGCAACGTACGGTTAGGCCTTCATTTTTTTGAGGGAAACAATTGGCAATTAATAGAAAATGGGATAAAAAAAAAATTAAAAAAAAAGGAAAAAAGATAAATATGTGAGATCGCCACGTCACCGGCCCTATGTCTTGCAATTACATATATATAGATTAATATAGCATGAACATAAAAGTGTCATATGCTTAAACTTTGGAAGCCTGATGAGTGATGACTATTTAAAAAATTGCACTACACAGAATTTAAAGAGTTCAACAATAAAAATAAAGGAAATAAACAGACAATACTCGAGCAAACTTAATTAGCCACGTCAAAATTTCTTTCATAGCAAATAGTAAGAGAAGAGAAATTTTGGAGATGCCCATAACCCACTACAGAATAACTATGAAAGTAGGCAGCTAGACAAAACAATTATGACGATTTTTATGCAAATTACCTGTGGCTTGGAAGTTGGAACTAATTGAAGGAGAACATTACTCATTTCCAGAAGGACACAACCTTTTAAGAAAAGACACAACAAATCATATTAGATATTTTTGATTATATAAAAACTATTATATTAAATATATTAAATTATTTAGAAGGGCGTTTAAGTAATTCAACTGTTTAGTTATGGGGTTAAATAAATAAATTAAAGTCAGAATATGGAAAAAACAATCGATATAAAAATGATGCAAAAGTTTCAATTCCGCGAGAATTTCTTTAAGCACATTATCTTAATCAATTAGTAATAAATGATACTTCAAAAGTTGTTTTACAAAAATGTCGTGAAACCTGAAAAGATGTGTAATACAAGACGTGACTCATGAGCCTAATGATCATTCTAATTGACCATGTATATTAATTTAAGTTTTTAGTGGGGCATTTAAGTAATTCAACTTTTTAGTTGTGGGGGTTAAATAAATAAATTAAAGTCAGAATATTAAAAAAAACAATCTATAATAAAAGTGATGCAAGAGTTTCGATTCCATGAGAATTTCAGTCACTAAGCACATTATCTTAATCAATGAGTAATAAATAATACATCAGAAATTGTTTTACAAAAATATCGTGAAACCTGAAAAAGTGTGTAATTATAAGACTTGACTCATGAGCCCGCTGATAATTCTAATTGACCATGTCGAAACAAACTCCAATTTATACATATAATAATAGTTGGCAAAAAGATGACAAAAGTGGAGTAAAAACTTTAGGAAGATTCAATGACAATTTAAAATGAGGATTGAGAACGGAAATTGGAAATGATGTTCATATTAATAAATTGTTTGTGAATGAAGAGTCCGGAACCAAAATGATCCCAAAAAAAACCTTTTGAACTAAAATACTCCACCAAAAAAAAAGGTGGCATAAGACTTTGAAGGTAAAGATTTTATGCGCTTAAACCAAATTGCCTCTCTCCTATAACGCAGTAAAATAATGCGCTATAGGGCTCCACCATAAAAACCGATCGGCTCCACCACTGGTCCCTCCAGTGGCGTTAAAAAATTTTAAAAACGCCATTGGAGGCGATTTAAGGTGATCCGCACATAAAAATAACGTCGTTTTCTATTAATTTTCGTCGGGAAAGTTTAGATTCTTGGTATATTCAAGTCAAGGAGCAAGATTCTAAGTTCGAATTGTGGGAAAAAGCGGCGTACAATTCGATTAACACAACTCTACAAAAAATCTTCGATTAAGGTTTTCCCCTATGAACTTTTGTTATTAATTTGTTAGATACATTATATTGTACGCATGTTTAACATTTAATTGTCGTTAATTTCCAAAAAAAAAGTCAAATTTCATTTTTTTTTTTTTTTTGGTTTGATCGGCTGGGCAGTGGCTTTTGCCACTGTTCCTTTTTTTTTTTTTTTTTTTTTTTTTTGGAAAATTCATTAATTGTTAAATGTGTATGAATTGTTAATTTGTTAAATGTTTATGAATTGTTAAGTTATTATATGTTTATGATTTTTTAATTTGTTAATTGTTTATGAATTGTTAATTGTTAATTGTTAATGAATTATTATTTTGTTAATTGATTATTTGTTAAATATTGATTATGAATTAATTAGTTGTTAAATATTGGTTATGAATTGAAAGAAGTTGATTGTTAATGAATTATTATTTTGTTAACACTTTGTTTGGATGATTGTTATGTATCGTATTGTGTTGTACAATATAGGACCAAATCAGTCCTTACATAAAATAGGACCTTTCATCGCTACATAACGATGGATTTAACGACACGATACAATAAAATCAAAGTAACAATCAAAGCAAACATTGTATTTAAACTAACAACATAATATAATACCTAGGTAACAACCATCCAAACAAGTTGTAAATAATTATGAATTGTTAAATCTATATTATTTTAAAAGCATGAATATATATGTTAAATAAAAAAAGATTATCTAAAAAAGAATAGTTAAAGTTCTTCTTTTCATAAATACGTAAGTTAACGATAAAAATGTCAAGTTTGTAGGAAAATATGTATTCGATTTAATATACTCTTCTTTTAGTCTAATTTTATCATAGTTGTGTTGGCTATTTGGTCAACTAAAAATATATCAAGTATTCAAAATAGAGTTCTAAACAAATATTACTGCTGAATTTCGTTTCCTACTGCTGAATTTCGTTTCCTAAACTAATTAACTTAAAAGTCTTTGCCATCACATAATTCAAAACTAATTAACTTAAAAGTCTTTGCCATCACATATGTGTCCTTACTATCACATTAAATTTACTGCACATTTAATATGACGAAAGTTATGTTGAAAATAATTATTTTCTTCCAATATTTGGTTGGAGAGTGAAAATAATTTTTGGAAAAGACTATCTAATAAAGATTTATACATTCAAAATAAATATTGTATTCAAGATAATAAGTAGATATTTTTTTCCAAGTTGCTTATCAATAGAATATAAATAATATTATAAAAATCGACAAGAAATATTCGTGCAACGCACGTACATAGAGACTACATACCCTCAAAATATAGTAATCTCCTATTATGTTAATTATGCCATTGTTATTTTATTTATTTGTGAAATTGTCATGTTAATTATTCACAAGATATAATACAACATAATTCACATATTCCCTACAAATTATTAATTAGTTAATATAATTTATCTTTCATTTCAAGAATAATGCCTAATTTAGTTTGTGACCGGACTCTTTCATGGATCCGAATGTTCCCCCGGGCCCGATGATCACCCGGGCCCGACGATCCCTGGGCTCATCGATAGATCGCATTATTCCTTTGCAAGGCAATACGATTTGATGATAAACATAACCAGTCAGTCATGGGCATGACTAAGTAAAGATTGAAAGGGAGTACACTAAGGAGGAAATTACTCAGAAATTCAAGATAAGAGTGTAATAGGAAGTTCAATAGGTCAGAGTTATTATGAGCTGGTACTATAGGGATATCGCCTAGGCTTCGTCCCTGTAGACTGCAGATCCCAAGAAGAAGCACATTCTAGTCGGGCATTGCGGGAAGCAGGAGATGAAAGATAACTTGGAGCGCCGGTTATTAAGAGGAAAAAAGGGCGATGGAGACGATGGCGAGGGCGGTGGGGATGGTATGAGCCTTAGGCCTAAGGATAGTCTCGCATACCACATGGGACCCATCCACGATAGTGTATATACATTAGTGTTGTACAGCTTTATCGTAAATATTATATATTTTTTGCATATCTATTTATATTTATAAATATTATCTTAGTCTTTATTATTGTTTATAGTTTCATATCGTAAATTGATAATAGAAAAAGAACGTGACACATTCGAAATAAAGTTAAGCATTAATTTAAAAATAACACGAAAGCCTAAAAGATAAATAACGTAAAGCTAATGACTACAAGTCTTCAAACAAAAAAGGACTTCGAGCACTTTTCAACCACTAAAACGACAATCCAAACTTTTGCATATCCTTGAAGTATTGAGCCTACCTTATTAATCGTACAAATATAAGTAGGGTTATATATAAAATATTGAAGTTCCGGAGTCTCAAAGCATGATTAATATACTGCTAAACTACGTAAAAAAGTGTGAAAATGTAATAAGAGGCTGTTTTGGGAAAATGGTGGACTCCTATAGCGCAGTAAAATACTGCGCTATAGGGGAGAGAGAATTTGGTTTAGCGCAGTATTTTACTGCGCTAAAGCACTTAACGGCTCCGTCACGGTTAAGTGCTTTAGCGCAAGAAAATCGCGCTAAAGGTACTTATGTCACTTTTTTTTGTTGGGGTATTTTGGTTCAAAAGGTTTTTTTTTTTGGGTCGTTTTGGTTCTGGACTCGTGAATGAATAGGTGTGGCTCTCATTGAAGGAGGAAGTCGATTTCGTACGAAGTGTTTGTTGGGGAGTTTCTGCAAGGGTATGTTTTTTCTTTTTAATAAGCACGTAATTAAATTTTTAAATAAGAAGGATATTTACATAATTTAACTTTCAAGTTAGGGGCTTCATGCTTTTAATATTAGTACTTAATATAAGCGAGAATCTCTCCTTTGTGTGTCCTCACAAACTTTGGTTGGGCCCTTCTGATGAAATTCCAAATGTATCCCAAAGCTTACCTTTAATTTTCTTCCATGCCTATAAATCTTATCTTAAAAGGACAGCCTCATGTTGTGAAGATTTATACAACAAGCTATGTAAATGGTACCCTTTACTTGGCCTTATGTCATCACCATTAGCTTAATTATAAATAAACACGTGTATTAGGATTTTTTTTCTTTATCCCATAAATGCATGTTAGTATATCATAATTTTTTCGATGTGAGATCGAGAAAGTTGAGGATATGCCGGAGATTATTATATTTTATTATATTTTGTTTTGGTATATGTTGAGGGCGCTTTACATTGCTGCCGCAGCCAGTGGCGGATCCAGGATTTTTACTCGGGGGTTCAAAAAATGACAACAAAAGTTAAATATAAAAAGTAATGTTGCTCCTTCAAATTGAACCTAGGACACTAGAGACAATTTTGAACTCTCTGAACCACTCTTAAACCATTTATATTTGTTTAAGGTATTCAAAAGTTAATATATGTACATAAACACAGAAAATCTACCCTATATATACTATATAATATTCTAAATCGGCCCCTGTCTGCTGCAAAAGTTGATAATCCTTAAAATTAAAGATATTCTTAATGGGACAAACTCCTATCCTTCTAGCACATTTGCTAGAACACACTGGATAGGCTGAAAGCAACTTGAAGATTGTATAAGCCTTCAAATGTTTAAGTTGGGTTTAAGTTCCCAAGCATATCAAGTTTTTTGCTTGCTTGCTCCATTTGGTTACTTATTGTTTTATATGGAATTCTTATCATATGTGCTCATCAGTTACAATGCACCTGTTTGACCCTAGCTTGCTAATTTTTCTACATTTTTCCATTTTTATTAACTTATTTTCCTGTAAAATATTTTTTCAAAATTTTGGCTAAAATGAAAAAATTTTTCTCATTTCGAATATTGTATCCATTTATACTTATTTCCTCCAAACTTTCTTCATCATAAATATTTGTTCTTTAAGAATTATTCAATTATGTGACTAAGAAACTTTAATAGTTATACAATATAAAAATGTTCATAAGTTATTTTTTAATTAAATTTACTACTTTGTATCATGAATGTTCTCCTCATTAAACTAATAGTATAGATAGATATATGTTTTCCTTAAAATACTTTCTACATAGCAACCTAATACCGAAAAACATTTTTGTAAGAATTTCTTTTGGAAATTTTCTTGTCATGCAAAATGACTGCACCCGAGCAATGTCCTTTTTTTCTTTTTCTTTTTTTCCTTCTATTTGTCGTGCCATGAAGTGAATGTGAATCAAATATATGTAGAAAAAAAATATGAGGAGTAGGAAAGAGGGCTTCTAAACTATGTGGAGCTTGAATTATTGGTAGATGGACCCTAAAAAAGACGACCATCGAAAGGCTGTGGTCCAAAGGGTAGTGAGTGCAATTTATTCACAAAAACCTGCAAAGACAAGAAAGAAGGTAGTACAAGAAAAGCAAGCATAGAACTTTTCCAAGGTCGTGGACATATTGTTTTATTGGATCAGAGAGCAGCCAAGTGGATGGTGAACCTTTGTGCTAACATAATTGCCGATAAGACCTTCTAGATTTTAGGATATACATTTTCACTTATAATGGCGTGCGGATCAACTTGCGCACATCTCGACTAATTTCACGAGATATTTATCACATCTCACCAACAACAGATACCAGATAACTCTGTCCACTAAGGCTAGCTAGAACAGATGCATGAGAAGAAATTATCTAATGTTTCTGTAGCCGTTAAAATTTGAACCTGACACCTCATGATTCTTTAGGATATATATACATTTCTCGTGAGCTATGAATTGCTATATATAGCCATATATTGCCAATACGGTCAAAGGCCGTGATAGAGTGACAAATATCCAGAGGTCTCTAGATCGAGGTGAATCCAAACAGTTCACCCCAAAATTAAAGTGAAACTTTTCACGCGATTTCAAACTAATGAGGCCCAAAAATTGATAGCTGATGACACCTAGTAAAAAACTGCAAAAGATGTGTTGTTGATAACCAAGAAAAATGATTTAAATGCAATGTGATATTCTTAACATAGAGTTACAGCATGGACACGTACTTTTCAACTCTAGGAATTCAGATAAAACAAATTAAAACCCAATAAAGGTTATAGGAAAAAAGGAAAACAAAAAAGATGGAAAAGGCCACAGTCGCATTCGATGGGTTAGATTGGATCAGTGCAAAATATTTGTGTCTTTTAGGTCATTAAAGATGTTTGACACATTTTCAGATAGAGTATAATTAGGCTAGAAACAATATGGAGAAGGTGAGACCATTGCACTCTTAAATATGAAGTAAACTTGTAATGATTAAGTTCTGGATTAGTGTATTACTTCCCATGCTTAATAGTAGCAAATTTGACGAAACTTTCAAAATCTGCTTATCATAGAAAAAGTATTTTTTTGTGAAAAGTGTTTCTCGAAAAAATATTTTTGAGGAGTAGCAGTTGTGTTTGACTAATCGATTTGAAAAATATTTTTGTCAATATTAGAGGGATAATTTGTGTCTGGTCAAGATAATAGAAGTGATTTTTGGGAATCCAATTTTTTCAACTTCTACTAGTATCCAGAAGCATTATTTATTCTTTCTAAAAAGCTTGACCAAACAATTCAACTCTCCGAAAAAAGAAAAAAAATCCTTTTGACTTACAGATGCTTGCCCAAACCGACTATCGTTAAGTGTACTCTATTTTTTCCACACACACCATGCATTCTTAGCCTTTTCTTTCTCCTGCTTAAGCTCCCCCACCCATTTTTTTTTTCTCCTTTTCTTTTGTTTTTTGGAAAATTTTGGTGGAGGGGAGAAAGTGGTACAATAATTGCCTCAAAATTTTGTTATACTACCAGATAAAATCCGGGATAACAACAACGAAATAGAAAATTTATGGAGGGAATAACAGCTTAAATATTGACCTCAAAACCAACTAGTTCCGAGAAGCCTCCATTTTGTTGTTAATCTAGTTTCTAGGACATTCAAGAGGAAAAAAGAAAAAGAAAAAATCAATTTCCATGTCACAAAATAAAGTCCTCATCAAAATGTCCACGTAATATAGCCAATCCACCATCGTGTGGTTATTAGTGAATTCGTAATCCAAAAGCAGTTACATTCTCAGATAATCCAAATAACTTGTGCTATATAAATTTCCTCCCTTCCTTCACACTATTCAACAATCAATTAATTTTTAACTCAGCAAAAAAATTTAAGAGCTTGTGATCAGTTGTTTGAATTTCAGAGTAGTCAAAAAAAACATGGCTAGCTCTGTCTCAACTGTTTCAGCTGCCAACAAAGTACCGGTACTTTATTTTTCTCTTCACAAATTAACACATGTCAACTTGTTTATTATAGTTAAATTATGGATTCTAATCAGTCTTTATACCTTTAATGATTCTTGTTTGTTTATTAAGGTTCTAGCATTCCTCTTTTGAATTAATTGTCTATCTCTATCTCATGCAGTCCACTTCTACTAGAAACAAAAGTAACTACAAGTTAAACTATTGGACTTGTATCTTATGTACATATGCACTAATGATCAGAATTTTTTGCCGGTTGTCCTTTTTGGGATAGCTAGTTCGTTTAGTAAATGGTCCTTTCTATTTGTATTGCAGTTTATGAACCTTTTAGATTATGGTTTAAAGATTTTACTATTAAAAAATTTCTATTTTTCCATTGAAAAATGTTTAGTGGCTATTTCCCACTGAATGTTAGTGAGAAAAACCTAAATAATAGTGTTTTCATGCGGAAAAATTCAAAAGTTTCCCAGCATTTTAACAAGAACTTGTTTCCCACCATGAGTTTTTCCAGTGAGCTGATTCGGTGGGAATGAGGTGGGATAATCATGTTTTATAGCAATAATTTTCCACTGAGTGTCGGTGAAAAAAATTTCTATTTCTAGTAGTGTTTGTTTTGAGCAAACTAAAAATCTTTATAAGGAAAAAAACATTGGATCGGTTCCAATGTTATACAAAAATCCAATGTTTCGTTAGTCCCAAGGGGTTGTATTTATACTTTTGTTAAAAATAGGGATGAGATAAGAGTAGTATATTGTTAATTTGTTTTAGTTAAAGACTAGAAGTGGAATAATATGTGTCATTTCTTTGATGTGAATGTTGAATAGTGTGGAAAACTGGTAAGAAACTAAAAATAGATTGATTTTGGGAATGTTTCATGTTTTAAGATTGGAACATATAGAAGAAGCAGTAAATTCTGTACTTTGTTCAAGAAATTTTAGTAGTAATATGTATTAGTGCCTCCTACTAAGAGCAGACATCTTTGGTGCAGTTGAGTTTGAACAACTCTGTTGGTGGAACTTCAGTCCCTAGCACTGCCTTCTTTGGCAAAACCTTGAAGAAGGTGAACGCCAAAGGCGCTTCCATCCCCAAGGTTTCAAACAGGAGCTTCAGGATTGTAGCACAAGAACAAGAAATAGACGAGAAGAAACAGTCCGATGGGGACAGATGGAAGGGACTTGTTATGGATGCATCCGATGATCAACAGGACATCACAAGGGGTAAGGGTATGGTTGACAGTCTTTTCCAGGCTCCTACAGGTCAAGGTACTCACCATGCCATTATGAATTCCTACGAATACATCAGCCAGGGTCTTCGTCAGTAAGTCCTCGACTAATTTTTTGAAGTTAAAAGGTATGAATATAGTCAATCGGAAAATATGAATCTAAAATGAAAATGTTCGCCTGATTATTAATTCCAGATACAACTTGGACAACAAACTGGATGGGTTGTATATTGCTCCTGCTTTCATGGACAAGCTAGTTGTTCACATCACCAAGAACTTCCTGAAATTGCCCAACATCAAGGTCTGTTATTAAAATCTGGCTTAGAAATTCCTCCAGACAGTCTTTTATGTCATAAGTTGATGGTTTTAATCTTGTCAAAATTTGTTACAGGTACCGCTGATTTTGGGTATCTGGGGAGGAAAAGGTCAAGGAAAGTCCTTCCAGTGTGAGCTTGTCTTCAGAAAAATGGGAATCAAGTAAGTATGAATGACTTGATCACATTAACATCATTTTGTGAAAAAATTTCTGAATCATGTTACTTAACTATGTTCGAGTCTTGATTATTTTCAGCCCCATCATGATGAGTGCCGGAGAATTGGAAAGTGGAAATGCAGGAGAGCCAGCAAAATTGATTAGGCAAAGGTACCGCGAGGCAGCTGAAATCATCAGAAAAGGAAACATGTGTTGCCTCTTCATCAACGATCTCGATGCAGGAGCTGGTAGAATGGGCGGAACTACCCAATACACAGTTAACAACCAGATGGTGAATGCCACCCTCATGAATATTGCTGATAACCCGACGAATGTCCAGCTCCCCGGTATGTACAACAAGCAAGAGAACGCCAGGGTCCCCATTATAGTCACTGGTAACGACTTCTCCACATTGTATGCCCCTCTTATCCGTGATGGTCGTATGGAAAAATTCTACTGGGCACCAACCAGGGAGGACAGAATTGGTGTGTGCAAGGGAATTTTCAGAACTGACAGCGTACCTGATGAACACGTTGTAAAGCTTGTTGACACCTTCCCTGGACAATCTATTGGTAAGAACACTCAAATGTTTGTGTGATTATGTAAAAAGGACTTCAAACAGAATGATGATCACTTATGAGTATATTTGTTCTTAAAACAGACTTCTTTGGTGCTTTGAGGGCAAGAGTATACGATGATGAAGTCAGGAAGTGGATTGAAGGCACTGGAATCGACCAGGTTGGAGAAAAACTATTGAACTCAATTGACGGGCCTCCAACTTTCGAGCAACCAAAGATGACAATTGATAAGCTCCTCGAGTACGGAAACATGCTTGTCCAAGAACAAGAGAATGTGAAGAGAGTTCAATTGGCTGACACATACCTCAAAGAGGCAGCACTTGGAGATGCAAATGCGGATGCCATCAGCTCTGGAAAGTTCTAAATAAAGGTTTGATATCAACTTCAAATGTTTGAATAGTATGATTGTAGATGCCACAGGACTGACTTAATATTTTCATTACTGTTGTGTGGATGCAGGAAATTAAGAGAAGCCAAGAACAACACCTTTTACAAGTGATGAAGGAATCTATATCTTTGAATTTTCAGAGGAACTTTTGTGAGAGTAGCTATACGATATAATTGTGTAATCCATGAAATCTGTTCAGTTCCATTTATAAGGGACAAACTTATAGTGTTTTTTTTTATTTTTTTTTTTATATATTTTTTTACTGGGCTTTTGTAATTTGTATCTCTTTTTCTTTTTGTTTTTGT
>NC_081344.1:8512220-8537706 GCF_029784015.1 Lycium ferocissimum | reverse complement strand
ATAAAAACGAAAACTTAACATGAATAGTAATGTAACTACTCTTTAATATAATCCTCCCACATGGTAGACTTTAATAAAGGTTGGTCGAAGTTATTGAAGTTGGTAAATGGTTGGTGGGAATAATTGTTAAAAATATTTACTAACTTATGGGTCTTTTTTATAAAATACAAACTTATGGATCAAGTTTTATATTTAAATTTTTTGAAATCATGGTTTGAAACCCCAAATCATGCCTTTTTTGGATGATTTGGGGTTTGAAACCATGAGATGAAATGTATGTCTGATTTGGTTTAAATCTGGTTTATTGCGTATCAAAACGCCTACCTAAAACAACACTTGGAGAAAAAAAAAATTGGCTCTTTCTTTGGAAATTAATAATCCAAAATTTTTTGTTGACAGAAAATTAAGGGCAAGAGGAAGTCAAGAGAAAAGCCAGCACCAAAGAAGAAAATGTCCAAACTTGAATAGCCTTCACTTGTCCATTTTGCTGTCATGAAGGAGGTGTAGAATTAATGTCCCATTGATATGAAGAATTTGATTGGAGAGGCCATTTGTTGCCGCCTGCCATTGCAAAGCAAGTACGAATGGATCGATGAATGGAACTTGTCGATAAGAGACCTGTTCTCGAATAAGTTTAGATGTTAACTTTTTCTTGTTTTTCTTTTTTGTTATGAAAGGAGACCAAATTATAGTACAGTATCTGATTTTGTGATCCTTTATTATGATGATATTGGCTAAATATTCCATTTGTCTAATTTTGTTCAAATTGAATCTTGCATCTAGAGATGGACTTTCCCTTTGTTTTTATTGCTAGAGCCATTTTGAAGTTAGATTCATTCTGCAGTGACTTGACAATTTGTTAATCAGGTATACCTTTGAAAATGCGAGTCCCAAAATTTGAAATTGCATTTAATCTTCATGTAGGTGTTTGCATTCCGGAATATCTACAAATTCGTGAAATTATTAGAAAACTAAATAGTAATTTAAATGTAGAAAACTAGATCGTAGTAATTTTTATGATCGAAGTCTGTCATTGATAAAGTTGTTATATGCCCCACTGGATACAAATGTGAGAGTTATGTATTGCTATTCTAGTCAAATTTTTGTTGGTAATGCAAAACCAAAATTTCTTTGTGGGTTCTTTTTTCTTACTTATCTTTTCTCTTATATGAAGTGCAAATGTCTCACATAGGTGAAGGAAAATCTTTCCTTCCTCCTTATATTGAATGTGTGTTGTTGGGTTAATAAATGAACAAAGAGATGGGGCCTTGCACCTTTGTGAGATATTGGGCTCGGTATGCAAAGTGATGAATTTAATCATTTAAAAACTACGTATAAATACATACATAAGGAGAAATATTTACGAAACGTAACGATAGTTTTCCTTATTTACAAAACATAACGATATATTACAAAACATGACGGATTTTCATATATTTTTCGTTTTTTTATTTTTTTTTCCAAAATATATATATTTTTTATAAAATTTTTTTTTTTTTTTTAAATATTTTTTTTTAAAATAATTTTTATATATATTTTTAAATATTAATTTTTTTTTTGCTCAATGGCTTAAAAAATTACCTCATATTTCTATGTATGAAAGTTGTATGAAATGTGTATGTGTGAGCAAAATTTTTAATATAATTTTCATATACAAAATTTTGAGCGAAAACTTTAAGCCTTGAATATTGTATGAAAATTATTCAATGTTGTTGTAGTTGTATTAATTTTCCGTAAAACCTAATATGAAATTTATATACAAACAATGTGAATGAAATTCTAAGTCTTGAAGAAGATATACACATTTCATACATTCTCATGCATAAAATTTTAAGCATAATGTTTAAGCCTTGATCAAGATATACACATTTCATACGTTCTTCATACATAAAATTTGAGCGAACTTTTTAAGCCTTGAGCAAGATATACACATTTCATACACAAAAATTTGAGCGATTATTTTAAGTCTTGAATGTTGTATCAAAGTTATATACAATGTTGTTGTAGTTGTATTAATTTTACGAAATCTAACATGAACTTTATACATGAAAATGTGAGCGAAATTTTAAGACATGAGCAAGATACAAATTTCATATTGTTTTCATACACACAATTTTGAGCGGATTTTTTAAGCCTTGAACGAGATATACACATTTCATACATTTTTCATACACTAAATTTTGAGCAAACTTTTTAAGTCTTGAGCGAGATATACACATTTCATACAACTTTCATACATAAGTTTTTGAGCAAAAAAAAAATATTAATTTTTTTAAAAAGTAAAAATAAATTTTAAAAAAAATATTTTTTTTAAAAAAAATAAAAAAATATTTTTTTAAAAAATGATTTTTAAAAAATAAAAAATAATTTTTTTTTTTTTTTTTTAAAATATAAAGCATGTTTTGTATAGGATTTGTAATGTTATGTTTTGTAAATATAAAACTATCGTCACGTTTCGTAAATATTTCTCCTTAAGATGTATATATATGTCAAAGACCCATTTAATCCCCCCCCCCCCCAACAAAACAAAATGTACATGAGGCCCAAATTAAATACGGTTTTGCAAAATATTTTTTTTTTGGAAAATTTACGGCTCATAACTACCTCTAAGACTTATTTATTAGTAATAGCTATCTTTTTTTTTAAATTAATTTTGGTAGCTTAATTATTTATCAAATTATCATCTATAATTTGTTTTTATAACTAGGTGTATTTCTCTAAAAGAAGGTACCTCTCTCCCACTTACCCATAATCTCTTTCTTTTGTTTTCAAATATTTTTCTCTCACATCTTCAATTCACAACCGTATTTTACTCCTATTATTCTTCACCACAATTAACATGATTTCTTCTTCTTCCTTATCAGTTACCCAATCTCTACAGGTAACTAATTTTCGTTATGTTATTTGTTGTATTTCTCTTCAATTGTTCATAAATTTCATCGTCTTTACCTTCACTTTTCATTCAATTTTTTTTTTTAAATCTTTTCGGCTATTGTTAGAGTATCTTCAACAAGCACTAACTCTCCATTTTAATGGCGGATATTGATACTCCAAGCAAAAATACACCAATAGCAACAAGAAAAGCAGTGGAGGATCTCCAGCCAATGGCCGAAGCTCAACCATAACAATTCGTTTGCTAAATCTCGATGGATAGGCCGAAATAAGAGGAAAATCCTTTTTATATTTGCTAATCATGTGGTGTTGTTTATCTTACGAGTTATGAAGAATAGTATTGATTATAACAATATGATATTGTAGCATCATCTAGGAGCAAGAGAATAGGTTGTTGTTGTAGAAACACCATTGATGAGAGTTGTGGAGCTTCATGCCCACCAAGTGTTTGATAAAATATTTCAGTATATTTCAGTGTATCAACAAACAATATATCTAATTTTTCAGTATATTTCAGTGTATTATTTCGCTGTATTTAAATGTATTTATCTTTTTTTTTTTTTTTTTTTTTGGTGGAGAGCCTATTTTTACTCCACTTTGTTTTCACAATTTTTGTATTTCAATGTATTTCTGCATTTTGTATTTCTAATTTATGAAATAGTTTCTGAGATATTTCATTGGATTTCATTGTATATACGCATACTACAACTTTATATTTCTTAAACAATCAACCATATTTCATTGTATTTCAGCGTATATTTTTCTATACTTGGAAGTTTTCAGATCTTTAGTTCAAAAAGTTTTGATTGTGATAAAAGTTGAGAAAGATTCATGAGCTATTATGGAATGCATGAAATATGGTTGATTTAATTTAACTTACAATTTAAAAAGAAAAAGAAGAACCAGTTACAAAAATATAACCTATTTTTACTCAACCCGATTTTGTATTTCCATGTATTTTCGTGTATTTCACTGTATTTTAAAAAATATGTTCCATAAATAGCTCTTGATTTCACTGGAGCGTGTTTACTGTTCCTTTGTATTTCTCTATATTTAAAAAAAAAACAGAAATACACGCTTTTTTAAAGAAAAGTAGCTACGCTTGATAATTTTGCATTTCATAGTTATATCTAGTTAGAAGCCAATAAAAGGTAGCTATTTATGTAAGTTTCATTTTTTTATTTATATATATATATATATATATATACGCTTTTTAAAGAAAAGTAATTACGCTTGGTAATTTTGCATTTCATAGTTTTATCTAGTTAGAAGCCAATAAAAGGTAGCTATTTATGTAAGTTTCACTTTTTTTTTTTTTGATATTTTGGGCTTATTCCGAAATTTTGGACTTTATTGTGCAGATTTGTAACCTCTGAATTAAGTGACCCATTATTCAAGAATTAATTCCAATAATTATTTTCCTTCATTATTCATATTTATTGGCATAATTATTTTCTGAACGTTAACCAACGTAACGTTTCTAATTTCTGACTCTATTGGCATCTACCTATAAAGCCAAATTCAGAGATTTCTTGGAAACAGAGCGAAAAATACATCTTCTCTTTTGCTTAAAAGTTAATCTTTTCTTCTGATTTCTGGGCAACAGTTTGTGCAAACTTCATACTTCTAGTGCAAGTGTTTGGAAGTTGTTGTGGAACCTTGGGAAGCGGAGCAGACCGGGCTAAACGATTTGCATCGTGATCAGTCCAAAAATCGCTTTCAAGACGGTGCCTTGCCACGACACAACAATGATTTGATAAGTTGTTTTCTTGTTTTACTTGTTACTGATCTATATGTTCTCAATTTTAGCAACAACAAAAACAAATTATATGATACAATAATAGTTTTGATATTTTACTTACGGTCTGTTTGGAAAGTCAGTTGGTAATTGGAATTGGTGTAATTACTAGGGAGTCATTACACTGCCTAGTAATTACACAGTAGTGTGATTACAACGACCGTTTGTTTATCATAATGTAATTACGGTGTAATTACTAGAGTCTTTGTTTGGTTGCACAAGTGTAATTACATAGTTAGTTTAATTTTAAATAAAACTTAATTATAAAAAACTTAAAATTAATATTTAAAAAATATTTGCCTTTATAAATCTTTGTTAAATTAGTTATTTAATAACAAATTGTTTCTTGAAAATATATTAATTAATAATCATATATTTATAACTAATATTGTAAAAAATAATTGATAAATATTTTTCAAATTAATAATATTTAATTTTAATTAATTATAAAACTTAAAAGAAGACTTTTTTGTGAGAACATCATGGATTGGATGTTTGACCAAAAAATAATATTTATAAATATAATGCCATAACATTATTCAAATGGTTGACATAAAAAAACCATCAAATGTAAATGTGAAAGCAAATAACTTAAAATTAAAAATATAACCCAAATTCAAAATCCAAAAGAAAAATTATTATTCTAATTTTTGAACACCTCTTAATATTGGAAAGAATAAGCCATTAACAAACTTGGTATATAACGAGTGACGTTATTAAACTAGAATTCCGTTGTGAATGAGGTTATACACTTATATTTCCCCTTTCTTTTGAATTATTTACTTAAGTTACATTGGAACTTACTAATGTAATATTGAAATTTGACGGTGTAATTACTAGGGTAGTAACTACACAGCCTAGTAATTACAGTGTAATTACAAGCGTCTTTTGTTTGGTTGCACAAGTGTAATAACATAGTTAGTTAATTTAAAAATAAAATTTAATTATAAAAAATTTAATACTAATATTTAAAAAATATTTTCCCATTTAAATGATGTTAAATTAGCTATTTAATAACACATTGTTTCTTGAAAATATATTAATTAATAATGATATATTTGTAACTAATATTGTAAAAAATAATTGATAAATATTTTTCAAATTAATAATATTTAATTTTAATTAATTATAAAACTTAAAAGAAGACTTTTTTTGTGAGAACGTCATGGATTGGATGTTTGACAAAAAAATAATATTTATAAATGTAATGCCATAACATTACTCAAATGTTTGACATAAAAAATCCATCAAATATAAGTGAAAGATAAACAACATGCAATGTGAAAGCAAATAACTTAAAATTAAAAATATAACCTAAATTCAAAATTCAAAAAAAAAAGTTTAATGTAATACTCTTATGTCAAAATCCAACATTACATAAGTTCCAGCGTAATAAGTAAATAATTCAAAAGAAAGGGAAAACGTAAGTGTAGAACCTCATTCACAATGAAATTCTACTTTAATAACGTCACTCGTTATATGTCAAGTTTGTTAATGACTCATTCTTTCCAATATTAAGAGGTGTAGTTTCAAAAATTAGAATAATAACACGCTTATGCTAAATGAATTAAAAAAAAAATACGAGTAACTACATGGGACCACAAGAAGTAAAGGGTAGGAATGAGAAGAAAGGAAATTAAAAATAAATAATATAAAAAGAAAATAAATTTTAAAAATAAAAATAATTAAAAAGTAAAAATAAAAAAGAAATTAAAAATAAAAAGAAATTAAAATAAACAAAAAAGAAACAAACTAAAACGTAACCCTGTAATTACAGGCTGTAATTAAACCCAATTCTCAACCTCGCCTTGAGAATTGGGGACTGTAATTACACCCTCTCAATTATACCCAATTCCACCTAACTGTGTAATTACTTGGTCAAACAAACAGGCTAAACTGTGTAATTACATCCAATTTCAATTACTTGGGTGGCTTTCCAAACAGGCCCTTACTATATATACTACGTGTCAGATACATTATTTCCTTTTTTCCTAAGTTTTAAGCGTAGTCTGTACCAATTCCTTTTTCAGATCTTACCCTATTTAGTCCATTTTGTATATAAATCCAAGCTCATGTCACGTGCTCAATGACATAGCATATCTCAATCAAATCCAAGGCAATAAACTAATGACGTGTTCAAATGATGTGACGTATATATCAAGTCAACATAAAGTCCAATTCAAGGGCAGTTAAGTGTTCAAATAACATGATTCAACCAATCAAATATAAATTTATCAGATAGCTTATGTGATAACTCAAGTAAACCATTGGGAAAAAAATGGTTGTATCTATCACATGTTCATTTCTTCTACAGTTATAAATAAGGCTCTCCACAAAGCCAAAAGGAACATGAAAACTTTTCTCTTTGATAGAGATCAAGAAATCTTTTCCATTCGTCTTGAACCATTCAGTCTTCACTGGCCAAAAAAATTGATTTTACAACAAAAAGGCTTCCAAACGTGTTTTCAATTTTACTACCTATTTTTATTCTTAAGTTCAGCTCTCATATATGCATCAACAATTATGTGAACCTTATTCCTTATTAAGACCTTACTTAAATGATAGTAACTGATAAGTACATCAAAGAAGTGGCACTTGGAGATGCAAATCATGCCATCAACACTGGAAAGTACTTCTAATGTTAACCCGTTTCATCATTGAATTAAATCCTAAAGAAAAGGTTTCAAATGTTGGAACAGTAAGACTGTATTGTGAGAGTAGCTATAGGATATAAATTGCGTGTAATCCATGGAATCTGTTCAGTTCCATTTATAAGAGCACACAAACTTTGAAGTAACTTTTTAGTGGGCTTTTTTCGTTCTCCAAAGATCGACATATTGCTTATTTTACAATGTTTAAGAACAACGGGAAAACATGTCTTATTAATTTGTATGTATCAGATAATGTAAGTCATGCAAAATTTAAAACGACTTGTCTATGTTATATCGAAGTTTAATGACAACAAATACAAAAACCAAGGACCTAGCTTGCCCTTACACAAGAAAATATAAATTTTCACACATTGACCAAAGTCAAAATAAAATAATCATCACATATCTCTCTATAATCTCTGTTCTTGTGAAGGCAAAACCGAAGCTCTGCACATGGGACAATCTTTCTTCCTCATCTGCCACCGTCTGATGCAGTCCATATGATACTTATGTCCACACTGCAATGTTCCGATACTATCTTCGTGTTCAAATTCAGATTGGCATATAGCACAGATTTCTGATTCTGAATCAGCAACTACATCGGGGTCGACTCCATCTTTGGCAGGAGAAGAATGAGTTCTTATTTTCAAATACTTTAATACATCGTCATCGTCCTCATCACGAATATCCATGTCATCCATAAGATGAGATACATAGTCATACAGAGAGTCAACCAGTTGACTAGTGATGAAGTTTCTATGATCTAACATTCTACTAGTCTCGATTAACTCAGTCGGATCAGTAGCGATATAGACATCATCAATCAGTTCATAACGTGGCACAGGATAGTATCGACTATGATTGTTTACTACAATCGATGGAAAGACCATACCCATCGGGTAGTACGATAGAGGAGGTTGAAAAACAGGGGTTCGATATTGATTTTGATCCCAATGTTGTTGCGCAAAGTCCTCATGATTCGTTGTCGTATAAGAACTACTAACCCCATACGACAAATAATTATTCGTGTGTGGATTACTATGAACGTTCTGATTGTTGTTGTTGTGATTTTGTCGATCAAAGTCCTCATGATTCACTGTTGTATAAGAACTATTACCCCCGAACGACGAATAATTATTCGTGCGCAGATTATTATGAACATTGTGATTATTGCTGTAGTGATTTTGTCGAGAAGACTGATAACTGGGGCGCATTCGATTGTTACGCTGATTATAGCGTCGTTGTTGTTGATGACTGCCATGATAATAATTGGGTGAAGAATGATTATGGGTGCGATTATTGAAAGGGCGATGATTTTGTCTATGAGTACTCATCGCAGTATATAGTGTAGTGAGGATGTAGCTTTAGTTAAAACTGCAACAAAGTATATATAGATTTTTTTTCTTCCGGTAATCAGGTGTATTCCCATTTTAATTTGGATTTGGTTTACTAAAGTAAACTCAATACACTCGGAACTTATTAAGATTTAGGGTTAATATACTAAATACCTATATAGTACAATTCAATTACAAATAGGCCACATGTATTTCAAACTCAAATACTTACACCCCCGTATTAAAGAAGTCCTACACTTTACACCCCCTATGATGTTATTCTATATTTTAAAGAAACATTTAAATCATTTATATAAGGGAAAAGGGTCAAATTTACCCCTCTACTTTCAAATATTGTTTACATTTACCCTCCGTTATACTTTTGGATCATATATCACTTCTGGTTATATTTTGGGTTCATATATACCCCTATCTTTAGCAAAGTATTCAAATCTATCCTATTTTTAACAGTGCTCCAATGTGGCAGTGGACCCATTTTTTAAAATGCCACAGTGGACATTACATGTGTATTACCAGTTTCTTACTATTTTGAATAAATAATGAAAAATAAAAAAATAAAAACTTTTAAAAGTCTTCTTCTTTGTTGCCCAGATCTCCCGTTGATGTTAATTATCCGCAATTAAGAAGATGACATGCTTGGGAAGTGATATCACTTTAGCAAAACTTCATGGCATAAGATAGTTGTCAGCCACCCATAGTCACAAACACGTGGATAGATTAGGGGAAATTAATACCAAGCAATCTCAATCAAATCCGTGAATATTTGTTTGTAGAGAGAGAAACGAAAGAAGTACTACTGTCGGCTTCAACCAAGCAAACACAATCACCATTTTCTCTAGGGGTGGGCATGATATGGTATATATCGATTACCATACCGAAATTAAAAAATTTTATACCGTGATTTTGGTATTATGGTATTTGATACGGTATTTGGTATGCATTTTTAAAAAGTTCGGTATTCGGTATGGTATTCGATATTTATAAATAATATACTGAAATATCGAATACCATACCGAAGTATATAGTTACATATACAAGTCATATATATTAGTATTTTAATACTAACAAATAGATAAACAAGTATTAGTACAAAATTAATTATTTAAACGTTGGAATTTTGATTAATCTATGTTAATTGAAATGCCCTTTTGTGTAATTGACTTACGAAGGGGATTAATTGTTCTTCTTTTGAATATATTTACATGTTTCAGGTGTTGGTACAATATAATTGAGACGTTTCTTGAATAGCCGAAGTCGTAATTATCTATTATATAAGTATATATAGGTCGAAGTCGAACAAACTACGGTTACCGATTTACCGTACCGAGAAATACCGAAACCGAACCATACCGAATTAATTTGGTATGGTAATGGTATAGTATTTTTAAAAACTAAAAATTGAAATTACCGTACCGAACTTTTCAATACCATACCATACCATGCCCACCCCTAATTCTCTCCCTTCCTCCATAGCTTACTTTCCGTGAAGAAGAGAAACCCCTAATTTGAGCTCTGTAGTTGTTCAACTAATCGACCAATTCATTCTTCAAGTTTCCTTCTGTCATTTGTGACAGAGTTTAGATACTTTGTTCGGTTTTTGAAGCTTTTTCGATTGTGTTGTACATGGAAATAAATGTATTTTCCATGATTATGATGAGAAATAGCGAAATCCGAGCGAATACATATTTTAAAGAAATTGCTTTCTTCTTATTTTCCATGGAACAATTTTCCATGAATAATCTTTTGGTGTGCTTTGATTCTGATTTTGGAATTTTGGTTCTCCTAGTTGATTCTTCTCTTCTAGTTTAATTAAGAAAAGGGATGAAAAGAAATGGAAATACACATGTGGCATCGCCTGTGTTATTTTAATAAATGGGTCCACTGCCACATTGGAGCACTGTTAAAAATAGGATAGATTTGAATACTTTGCTAAAGCTGATAGGGGTATATATGAACCCAAAGTATAACGGTAGGGGTATATATGACCTAAAAGTATAACGGAGGGTAAATGTAAACAATATTTGAAAGTAGAGGGGTAAATTTGACCCTTTTCCCTTTATATAATGAAAGTCCTACACAAATGAAACTTCATCTCACTAAGCATATTTAAGATTATTTTGAAGAGGAAGAATAAATAATAATAATAATAATAATAAAGAAATTTCTATATAATTAAATAACTCATATATATGTAATGGTTAGTAATTCGTTAAGTTTATAAAGATTATTTTGAGGGATTAAAAGTATAAATTTCACAACAACAAAGATAGAACAAGAATCTATGTCCTAAGTTGACTCAATTTCGGAAAACGTGTTTAGTTTTCCAAAGTCCAAACTGTTTTATTTCCATAAATAATTATCGGTTGCTAAGCCTGAACTAATTAGGAAACAATTTGTATATATTGGAAGCCGAATCAATGTAGGAAATCTAAGGAGCTGTTTGGACATGGTTTGAAACTATGATTTCAAATCATGGTTTGAAACTATGATTTTAAACCATCATGTTTGGACATGTAATTAGGATATCTTAATGTATTTTTTCTTATAGACATAAAAATCCACATAGTTGTGAAAACTATCAAAACATTCTCAATTCTTATACAATCTTTCCAAATGAGCAAGTCATAGTTCATAACAGAATTAATACGCTACTAGAAGGCTTTTCTAAAAATACAACATCAATTGATCAAACTTTAGTTCAATAAAAACGAAAATTTAACATGAATAGTAATGTAACTACTCTTTAATATAATCCTCCCACATGATAGACTTTAATAAAGGTTGGTGAAAGTTAATGAGGATGGTAAATGGTTGGTGGGAATAATTGTTAAAAATATTTACCAACTTATGAGTCTTTTTTATAAAATATAAACTTATGTATCAAGTTTTATATTTAAATTTTTTAAAATCATGGTTTGAAACCCCAAATCATGCCTTTTTGGACGATTTGAGGTTTGAAACCATGAGATGAAATGTATGTCCAAACGCTGGTTTCATCTCATGATTTCAAACCGCATGTCCAAACGCCTACCTAAACCGACACTTGGAAAAAAAAAATTGGCTCTTTCTTTGGAAATTAATAATCCAAAATTTTTTGTTGACAGAAAAATAAGGGCAAGAGGAAGTCAAGAGAAAAGCACAAAAAGAAGAAAATGTCCAAACTTGAATAGCCTTCACTTGTCCATTTTGCTGTCATGAAGGAGGTGTAGAATTAATGTCCCATTGATATGAAGGCCTCATTTGTTTGCACTTAATGGAGGTCTGAATTTAAATAGTTCAGACTTGAGACCATTAAGTGCATTTGTTTACATTAAGATCTAAACACTTATTTGGTCTGAATAGGTCTGAATCATTAAGATCTTGAACAAAGTCTTAATATCATTTAGAGGTATTTTGTATGGATAATTTTTACCACCGGCTCCATCTCCTTCCATCCCCTCACTCCAACCACTCACCCCTTACTTACCCCCACCACCTCGACTACTACCCACCCCACAACCCACCCACCACCACCTACCCCAACCCTCCACTACCCACCACCCACACCCTACCCCTACTCACCACGAACACCAACCCAACCTCCACCCCCACTCCACAAACCCACCCCCTCACCACCACCCCATCACATTCACCACCCACCTACCTTACCCCCAACTAGCCCCTCACCACCACCAACCCACCCTACCTCCAGACCCACCAACCACCACTACAGTACCCCACCCACCTACCAACCCCTCTTCCCCCTCCCCCAAAACCCCACCGACCATCACTACAAACATCTTCATCATTGCTAGCAAACATAAATGTTTCATATTTTTATCAAATAATATTTTCATTTTATTATATTTGTATTTATTTTTTTAGTTTCGATTTTATTTGAATTGTATATTTATTGTGTTTAAATAAATACATTATGCACATTCAGATGTTTAGAAAATAAACAGTCTAAATAATTCAGTGTTCAGATCTAGAGACAACTTCTTAATCATTCAGATGTGTATTCAGATTCAGACGTCTTAATCTTAATGAAAACAAATGAGGCCGAAGAATTTGATTGGAGAGGCCATTTGTTGCCGCACGCTCTAAGTTCGTTAACCGGTTCCAACCGGAACCGGTTATGGAACCGGTTAAGACATGAACCGGCCGGTTCGGTTAAAAAACCGGAACCGCTTAACCGGTTCGGTTTAACCGGTTCCGTTTACCGTTTTAAACTCCAAACCGGAACCGGTCGGTTTGGAGTGTTTAAAATATGTTTTTTTTTTTTTTATTTTTTGTATTATATATATATATTATAGTATTTATTTGTATATTGTAGGTATATTTACATATGTTATACAACTTTATAATTAAAGTTTAAATATTTACCGACTAATGTACCTAACGTCAAGTCAAAGAATATGAATAGTATTTTTCGTATACATATATATGTATAACTTACATATACTTATATATATGTATAACTTAATATATATAGTATATATACTTATATACTACATATACTTATATATATGTATAACTTAATATATATACTATATATATGTATAACTTATATATATATACTAAATATATATAACTTAATATATATACATATATACTATATATACTAAATATGTGGATAACTTAATATATATACTATATATATGTATATATATGTACTATATACTATATATACTTATATATAGGTATAACTTAATATATATACTATATATACATATATACTATATATATACTATATATACTTAATATATATACTAAATATATGTATAACTTAATATATATACTATATATATATTAAGTTATACATATATATGTATAACTTACATATACTTATATATATGTATAACTTAATATATATACTATATATATGTATAACTTAATATATATACTAAATATATGTATAACTTAATATATATACATATATACTATATATACTATATATACTTAATATATATACTAAATATGTGTATAACTATATATACTTAATATATATACTAAATATATGTATAACTTAATATATATACTATATATACATATATACTATATATACTTAATATATATACTAAATATATGTATAACTTAATATATATACTATATATACTTACTATAAGTATATACTATATATACTTATATATGTTTAAGTATACTATATAACTTAATATACTTATAAGTATATTCTTAGTATATTTTAGGTATATTCCTAACTTAATAAAAGTAAAAATATGAACACAAGTAAATAGAAGTAAGCTCAATGAGCCATATTTTTATTCATTCTTGGATAACATTTATTTGCAAGTTGTATTTTTTTTTAACTTGCAAATAATACATGAGTTGTACAAAAATAGTAGAATAATAAAATCACCAATTTTGAACCATTTCGTTAATTTCCCCCACATCATATTCGGTCATGGAAATATCTTCAAAGTCTTCCATTTGGTCCGGTCCACTAGCTATCAAATCTTCAATTTCTTCCTCTTCGCCTTCCTCCGCTTCTGAGTTTTGGTTGCGTCGCTCCGATCTAATCCAATCTCGAATGCACACTAGTACTTGCAAGCTAAAGCCGGATAATGAATGTCTATGGTCTCCAATTTGCTGTCTTCCTTGGCTAAATGCGCTCTCCGAAGCCACGGTTGATACTTGAACCGTAAGGATATCTCGAGCCATTCTTGAAAGTACCGGATAGCTTGCCTTGTACTTCTTCCACCATGCTAAGACGTCCACCTCATCCAAGTTGGTTGATATCTACATTTGGGTGCATCAAATAAAAGTTATATTCATCAAAGTTTGCGGTAGAAGAAGAAGTTGGCCGTGAATGTAAAACTTTTAAACCCGACAAGCCCTTTTTGCTACTTTGAGAAGTAGTAGGGCGTGGAGCAACGGTGCCGTACGTTCTTCCAAACTAGAATAATGAGTAAAAACTTTTCTAAACTCATCATCAATAGCGAGTTCGCTTCGCCTAAAGATGGTTGAGTTCCCGCTTCAATTTCTAAAAATGTATAAATTTGACTAACCAAATTTTTAGTATAAGACGCTTTTAAACAAGGATTTAAAAGGGAACCCAATATAAATAAAGTTGGGATGGGAAAAAAATACTTCTTAAATTTGATTATCATTTCAAAAATAGCCACTTGATAATCGGGTTTATGTTTATACTCTTGTAAAACTCTAGCTATTTCCGCTAAGTAGGCTAAAATTCCGGTTACCGTGGGATAAAATTGTCTAGAAAAAGCAAGAGTTGCATTATTAAAATTTTCTAAGAGTTCAATACATTCTTTAACATCTTCCCAATGCATAAAATTTAACCAATCCTGACTATCGGTATTATATTTGTTGTGAACTTGTTGTATGGGAATCCTATACTCATATGCTTGTTGTAGCATAATGTAAGTGTAGTTCCACCTAGTCTCAATTTCTATTTGAATTTTCCTAGGTCTAAGGTTATTTTCCACACAAGCATTCTTAAAATCTCTAATTCTTCCCCTATTAGCATTACAAAAAGAAACGCAATAAAGATTTCTAACTTTTTGAACAGTAATCATCAAAATGCTCAAGACCATCTTTAACAATTAAATTTAAAATGTGACAACTACATCTTACATGAAAAATATTTTTTAGAGGAGGGTTTATTTCTTTTTTTAAAAGACCAACTGCCTTTGTATTATTAGAAGCATTATCTAAAGCAATACAAAGTGTTTTTCTATAAATGTTAAAAAATCTCATAATAGTAGACATTGAATCGGCTAAAAATTTTCCATCGTGACGACCTTTTCCTTCGTCATATAAAAAAGCTATAATTCTTTTTGCATAACCCGGCTTGTCATCAACCCAATGACATGTAATAGCAAAAAAATCTAAATGGTTAATACTAAGACCCAAATCGGCGTAAGACAAACATTACAATTTAAAGAATTAAATACGTGGCGCAAATAAAATCTATATTTTTTAAACAAATCTATAACATCGGCTCTACAAGTACTTCTAGGAATACCCTCAAATAACGGATTATAACAACGTTGAATGTAAGTAACAAACCCCATACCCGATGGAAAGGAAAATGGTAAACAATCATAAGCTACCATTTTAGCTATTTCTACGCGTTCTTTTTTCTTGTCATACTTAAAATTTCTACCGGTTCGTGGGTCTATCGTCATTTGAATCCCCCGACATTTGAACCCGTTTGCTCTCCCCAAACATCCATATGTTTGGTTCTCATACGAGAATTTAGTGTACCCGTTCCACCATCCTTACCAGCCTCCTTGCTTAAAACTAAATACTTGTCCACATACGTTACATGTAGCCGATTGGCTTTCCTATTCTTAGTCATAAATTTCCAAATTTTAGCTGTTGGCTTACGAGTTCTAGGCGGTTTGTCTTGTGTATGTGATTGTGCAGACATGTATCTCCTATGGGATTTTCGGGGGGTTGTGTTTCATCATCATCATTTAAGTCTTCATTAAAAGTGTCGGAAATGTTGTTGCATTGCCTCATGACCTAAAAGTGGATTATTTCCACCAACATCAATACCTACATTAGGTGTTTCTTCCACAAATGTTTCCTCATTAAGCGCACCCCTAACAATACGACTACTACTACCGGCACCACGTCTTAATCTCTTTGACATTATTAAATAGAATTAATTTAAATCACAATCAAATAAATCACAAGAAAATAAATTACAACAAATTAAATTACGTAAATTAAATTGCGTAAATTAAATTGCTAGAATTAAATTGCAAAAAATAAAGATAGAGTTGAACGAAGGTACCAAATTGCGGATTAATTTCTAACAAAGTCAAGGCGGCTAGAATTGCAAATCCACCAAAGCTACTTCGGATTGTTGCAAAATCACCAACTCCACCAACAATATTATAATTGCAAAATTAATAATTAAAAGTTGAAACTATAATAAGACTTTGTGGCTAGTTATTGCAAAATAATTATAATTGAGAGATTGAGATTTGAGAGAAAGATGAAGAAGAGTGAATTGGTGTGAATTAAAATGAAAATGAAGAAGGGTTTATATAGGGGTGGGGGATGGGTTAAAGTGTTAAAAAAAAAATTAAATAAAATTAACAAAATGGCCGTTTGGCAACGGCCATTTTTGCAAATGGACTGCTAACGGCCCATTAACTGACAGCAGCCCAACCAACGACTTTTTTTTTTTTTTTTTTTTTTTTTAATTTTCACGGTTAAACGGTTTAACTCGTCCGGTTCGGTTTTCGTTTAACCGTTCGCTTCCTAAAATATTGAACGGACGGTAAACAATTATCCGGTTAACGGAATCGTTCACGGTTTGTTCCGTTTCGTTTAACCGGCCCGTTATCGTTAAAACCGGTTAGCCCGAACCGGTTAACAGGCTTACGCCTGCCATTGCAAAGCAAGTTATAGTACTAGCGTTACAACTTTGACCGAGCCTATCGACATTTAGTACGAATGGATCGATGAATGGAACGTGTCGATAAGAGACCTGTTCTCGAATAAGTTTAGATGTTAACTTTTTCTTGTTTTTCTTTTTTGTTATGAAAGGCGACCAAATTATAGTACAGTATCTGATTTTGTGATCCTTTATTATGATAATATTGGCTAAATATTTCATTTGTCTAATTTTGTTCGAATTGAATCTTGCATCTAGAAATGGACTTTCCCTTTGTTGTTATTGTTAGAGCCATTTTGAAGTTAGATTCATTCTGCTGTGACTTGACAATTTTTTAATCGGGTATACCTTTGAAAATGCGAGTCCCAAAATTTGAAATTGCATTTAATCTCCATGTAGGTGTTTGCATTCCGGAATATCTACAAATTCGTGAGATTATTAGAAAACTAAATAGTAATTTAAATGTAGAAAACTAGATAGTAGTAATTTTTACGATTGAAGTCTGTCATTGATAAAGTTGTTATATGCCCCACTGGATACAAATGTGAGAGTTATGTATCGCTATTCTAGTCAATTCTTTGTTGGTAATGCAAATTCAAAGTCTCTTTGTGGGTTATTTTTTCTTACTTATCGTTCTCCTATATGAAGTGCAAATGTCTCACAGAAGTGAAGGTAAATCTTGCCTTCCTCCTTACATTGAATTGTGTGTTGTTGGGTTAGTAAATGAGCTTGAACAAGAGATGGGCCTTGCGCACATGAGATATTGGGCTCAGTAGGCAAAAGTGATGAATTCCCCCCCCCCCCCCAACAAAAAAAATGTACATGAGGCCAAATTAAATTTGGTTTTGCAAAATATATTTTTTTGAAAAATTTACGGCCCTAAACTACCTCTAAGACTTATTTATTAATAATAGCTACCTTTTTTTTAAATTAATTTTAGTAGCTTAATTATTGTAAAACTTACACAAATAGCTACCTGTTAATAGCTTCTAACAAGTTATAGTTACAAGTTGAAGATTTACAATTGTGAGTCGCTTTTTTGGTCGTATTTCAAATTGAATCTCGCGTTTTTAAAATACAATAAAATACAACGAAATGATGGTAAGCCGTTGAGTGAAAAACGACTATATTTATGGCAATAAAAATCTTTTTTCAAATTATATGGTAATTTGTATTAATGGTTCCATGATTCACGCAAACTTCATGAGGTTCCATTACAGCTAACGTCCGTCAATCAAAATCACTTCATTCAAAAGTTTTTGAATTCAAAAAACTTAAATCATCTCTTTCCAAAAATAAAATAAAATTTTCTTTCATCTTTTTTTTTTCAACAATCATCGATTCGAGCTAATACACTCTGTAATTCACGAACGATTGATTTTACATTGTCGTATGAAGAACAGTTGAAAAATTCGATTATCAACAAGCTAATTTTGATTTCATTCTATTTTTTTTTAAATACAGTGACAATATACTGAAATTAGATAAAACATTAATGAAATACACATAATCAATGGCAAAAATAATTAAATATAAACATAAATAAAAATATATTGAAATACACATAATCAATGGCAAAAATAAAACCGAAATATCGAAAATTAAATACATGTTTGTTAATAATTTTTCAAATACACCGAAATATACCGAAACATTTTATCAAACACTTGGTGGGTATGAAAATTTAAACTCTCATCATGAAGCTGGTGTTTCTACACCAACAACCTATTCTCTTTTTTTCTAGATGATGCTACAATATATATTGATATAATCAATACTATTCTTCATCACTCGTAAGATAAACAACACCACATGATCAGCAAACATAAGAAGGATTTTCCTCTTCTTTTGGCCCATCCATGGAGATTTAACAGACGAATTATTATGGCTGAGCTTCTGCTATTGGCTGGATCCTCCACTTCCTTCCTTGTTGCCACTTCCTCCACCACCAACAACAATCACGACAACTACGTTTCTCTCTCCAAATTACTCAATTCCAAACTTTTAGAAATACTTCCAAATACATAAAAATATACGCTGGAATACAATGAAATATGATTGATTGTTTAAGAAATATAAAGAGAGAGTATGCGTATATACAATGGAATACAATGAAATATATCGAATCGTTTCATAAATTAGAAATACAAATAAATATTCGAAATAGTACACCGAAATATACCGAAACATTTTATCAAACACTTGGTGGTCATGAAGCTCCACAACTCTAATCCCTTATAGGTGGAGTGTGCATTGGATTCATTCTTCAGGGGCGGTAGAATTTTTCGTTAATGAAGTGAGAAAGGGAATTAGCAATATTTTACAAAATCATCATCGCCTCTTTCAAGCCACCGATTATACTCACTTCAAGCCACTTCCACCAACTCCGTCAAAAACATTCAATGCTCGAGGTGGAAGCATTAAAAAAGAAAAGAAAAAAAATAAAAACCTTTTGAATGATATGTAACAACAATGAAGAAATTGCATCAGGATTGCCCTTCAAAAGGAGCTAAAGTTTAATTTTTGCATTTCAAATGCCAAATAACTCGTTTATAATACTCCCTTTGTTAAAACGGATACCTGGGAGTGAGATAGGTGAATGGGAGAGAGAGAAAGAGAAGGGTGAGAGAGATAAAGAGAGGGGTGAGATCTCATGGACCGTGTATTTAGGGATAGAATAGCTAATGGACCGTTTATTTAGGAAATGAGGAAACAAGAATTGAAATATAGTTGGGTAGCTATGAAATGTAATTTTAGAATAATATAGCTGCGAAAATTAAATATTAAATAAGGTAGTTATTATTCATAATTAGTCTTAGGGGTAGCTATGACAAGTAAATTTTCCTTAATTATTTATCAAATTACCATCCATAACTTGTTTTTGTAACTTTTTGTATTTCCCTAAAAATAAGGTACCTCTCCCACTTACCCACAATCTTTTTTTTTTTTTTTCCGAATATTTTTCTCTCACATCTTCAATTCACAACCGTATTTTACTCCCATTATTCTTCACCATAATTAGCATGATTTCTTCTTCTTCATTATCAGTTACCCAATCTCTACCGGTAACTAATTTTCGTTATGTTATTTGTTATATTTCTCTTCAATTATTCATAAATTTCATCGTCTTTACCTTCATTTTTCATTCATTTTTTTTTAATAATATTTTCAGCCATTGTTAGAGTATCTTCAACAAGCTCTAACTCTCCATTTTAATGGCGGATATTGATACTCCAAGAAAAAATACACCAATGACAACAAGAAAAAGGGTTAGGGATCTCGACCCAATGGCCGAAGTCTACTTACATAACAATTCGTTTGCTAAATCTTCATGCATAGGCCGAAATAAGAGGAAAATCCTTCTTATATTTGCTAATAATGTGGTGTTGTTTATCTTATGAGTTATGAAGAATAGTATTGATTATAGCAATATGATATTGTAGCATCATCTAGGAGCATGAGAATAGGTTGTTGTTGTAGAAATACCATTGATGAGAGTTGTGGAGCTTCATGCTCACCAAGTGTTTGATAAAATATTTCAGTATATTTCAGTGTATTTCTGTATATCAACAAACAATATATCTAATTTTTCAGTATATTTCAGTGTGTTAATTCACTGTATTTAAATGGATTTATCTTTCTTTTTTTTAGCGTAGAGCCTATTTTTACTCTACTTTGTTTTCACGATTTTTGTATTTCGCTATATTTCAATGTATTTCTGCATTTTGTATTTCTAATTTATGAAATAATAAAAAGAGATATTTCATTGTATTCCAAGATTTTGTGTGCTTCTCTACAACTTTATATTTCTTAAACAATCAATCATTTTTCATTGTATTCCAATCTAGTATATTTTCTATATTTGGCATCTTTAGATGTTTTTAATTCAAAAGGTTTTGATTGTGATAAAAGTTGAGAGAAACAATATTGAATGCTGAAATATCTCTGATTTAATTTAACTTACCATTTAAAAAGAAAAAGAAGAATGCCTTTAAAAATATAGCCTATTTTTACTTAACTTGAAACTTTGTATTTCCATGTATTTACGTGTATTTCAAGTATTTCAAAAAAATTGTTTCATAAATAGACAAACTTTCTAGTAATCTTTTTTATGTCTACAAGATGGTCCACGAATTTGTTAGCCATATTTCTCACTGATAAAAAAAAAAAAAAAAAACAATACACTCGTTTATAAAGAAAAGTAGCTACGTTTGGTAATTTTGCATTTTATAGTTATTTCTAGTTAGAAGCCAATAAAAGGTAGCTATTTATGTAAGTTTCACTTTTTTTTTTTTTGATATTTTGGGCTTGTTCCACTAATTTTGGACTTTCTTGTGGTTTGTAACCTCCGAATTGAGTGACCCAATTTTTTGATTTGGAGTCATAATGCTGATTTTCCTTTTTATTCATATTTATCTGCTGTAATAATATATTTTGGTCAACGTTAACCAACTATTTCTAATTCGACTCTATTGGCGTTTTAACTATAAAGAGAAATTGGCAGATTTCTTGGCTTGTAGAGAAAATATATCTTGTATTTTGCTTAAAAGTTAATTTTTTCTTCTGATTTTTGGGCAACAATTTGTGCAAACTTCATACTTTTAGTGCAAGTGTTTGGAAGTTGTTGTGGAACCTTGGGGAGTGGAGCCGACCGGGCTAAACGATTTGCATCGTGATTGGTCCGAAAATCGCTTTTAAGGCAGGGCCTATATTCGACACAACGATGATTTGATAAGTTGTTTTCTTGTTTTACTTGTTACTGATCTATATGTTCTCAATTTTAGTAACAACAAAAACAAATTGTATGATACAATAATAGTTTTGATATTTTACTTACGGCGCTTTGGAAAGTCACCCGGTAATTGGAATTGGTGTAATTACTAGGGAGTAATTACACAGCCTAGTAATTACACAATAGTGTAATTACAACGACCTATTTGTTTATCATAATGTAATTACAGTGTAATTACA
Source organism: Lycium ferocissimum (assembly GCF_029784015.1). Taxonomy (NCBI): domain Eukaryota; kingdom Viridiplantae; phylum Streptophyta; class Magnoliopsida; order Solanales; family Solanaceae; genus Lycium; species Lycium ferocissimum. Next base: position 8,515,668 of record NC_081344.1, on the reverse strand, counting down.
AGAGTGTTGTTTGGTTGCACAAGTGTAATTACATAGTTAGTTTAATTTTAAATAAAACTTAATTATAAAAAATTTAAAATTAATATTTAAAAATATTGCCTTTATAAATGATGTTAAATTAGTTATTTAATAACACATTGTTTCTTGAAAATATATTAATTAATAATCATATATTTATAACTAATATTGTAAAAAATAATTGATATATATTTTCAAATAATAATATTTAATTTTAATTAATTATAAAACTTAAAAGAAGATTTTTTTGTGAGAACGTCATGGATTGGATGTTTGACAAAAAAATAATATTTATAAATATAATGCCGTAACATTATTCAAATGTTTGACATAAAAAAAAAATCATCAAATGTAAGTGAAAAATAAACGACATGCAATGTGAAAGCAAATAACTTAAAATTGAAAATATAACCAAAATTCAAAATCCAATAGAAAAAATTATTATTCTAATTTTTGAACACATCTTAATATTGGAAAGAATGAGTCATTAACAAATTCGGTATATAACGAGTGACGTTATTAAAGTAGAATTGATTGTGAATGAGGTTATACACTTCTATTTTCCCTTTCTTTTGAATTATTTACTTAAGTTACGTTGGAACTTACTTATGTAATATTGAAATTTGATGGTTTAATTACTAGGGTAGTAATTGCACAGCCTAGTAATTACAAGCGTACTATGGTTGCACAAGCGTAATTACACAATTAGTTTAATTTAAAAATAAAATTTAATACTAATAGTTAAAAAATATTTGCCCATATAAATGATGTTAAATTAGCTATTTAATAACACATTGTTTCTTGAAAATATATTAATTAATAATCATATATTTGTAACTAATATTGTAAAAAATATTTGATAAATGTTTTTCAAATTAATAATATTTAATTTTAATTAATTATAAAACTTAAAAGAAGACTTTTTTGTGAGAACGTTATGGATTGGATGTTTGACAAAAAAAAAAAAAAATATAAATGTGATGCCATAACATTACTCAAACTTTTGACATAAAAAATCCATCAAATATAAGTGAAAGATAAACAACATGCAATGTGAAAGCAAATAACTTAAAATTGAAAATATAACCTAAATTCAAAATTCAAAAGTTTAACATAATACTCTTATGTCAAATTTCAACGTTACATAAGTTCCAAAGTAACTTAAGTAAATAATTCAAAAGAAAGGGAAAACGTGAGTGTATAACCTCATTCACAACAAAATTCTACTTTAATAACGTCACTCGTTATACGCCAAGTTTGTTAATGACTCATTGTTTCCAATATTAAGAAGTGTAGTTTTAAAAATTAGAATAATAACACGGTTATGCTAAATGAATAATAAAAAAAAGAGTAACTACATGGGACCACAAGAAGTCAAGGTTGGAAATGAGAAGAGCGGAAATGAAAATAAATAATATAAAAAGAAAATAAATTTTAAAAATAAAAATAATTAAAAAAGTAAAAATAAAAAAGAATTTAAAATAATAGAAATTAAAAAAAAAAAAAAAAAAGAATCAGAATTACAAAAGTAATTACACCCAATTCTCAACCCCACCTTGAGAATTGGAGCATAAAGACACCCTCTCAATTACACCCAGTCTGCCTACCTAACCTGCAATTACTTGTCAAACAAACAATTTATGATGTAATTACACCCAATTTTAATTACTTGGGTGGCTTTCCAAACAGGCCCTTAGTATATATACTACGTGTCAGATACATTATTTCCCTTTTTCCTAAGTTTTAAGCGTAGTCATATTGTGCCAATTCCTTTAACAGATCTTTACAGCTTGGCTCAAACTTTTAATCAAAATTAGTTTATATTTTCAGATCTTAACCTATTTAGTCCATTTTGTATATAAATCCAAGCTCATGTCGCGTGCTCAATGACATAGCATATCTCAATCAAATCCAAGGCAATAAATTAATGACGTGTTCAAATGATGTGACATATATATCTAGTCAACATAAAGTCCAATTCAAGGGCAGCTAAGTGGTCAAATAACAAAATTCAACCAATCAAATATAAATTTATCAGATAGCTTATGTGATAACTCAAGTAAATCATTGGGAAAAAAATGTTTGTATCCATCACAAGTTCATTTCTTCTACGGTTATAAATAGGGCTCTCCACAAAGCCAAAAGGAACACGAAAACTTTTCTCTTTGATAGAGATCAAGAAATCTTTTCCATTCATCCTGAACCAGTCAGTCTTCACTGGCAAAAAAAATTGATTTTACAACAAAAAAGACTTCCAAACGTGTTTTCAATTTTACTACCTATGTTTATTCTTAAGTTCAGCTCTCATATATGCATCAACAATTATATGAACCTTATTCCTTATTAAGACCTTACTTAAATGATAGTAACTGATAAGTACATCAAAGAAGCGGCACTTGGAGATACAAATCATGCCATCAACACTGGAAAGTACTTCTAATGTTAACCCGATTCATCATTGAATTAAATCCTAAAGAAAAGGTTTCAAATGTTGGAACAGTAAGACTGTATTGTGAGCTACATAGGATATAAATTGTGTGTAATCCATGAAATCTGTTCAGTTCCATTTATAAGAGTACACAAACTTTAAGAGCCCGTTTGGATTGGCTTATAAGTTGTTGTTTGCCTTTTTTGTTGTTTACTGGCACTTTTATAAGTCATTTTTGCTTAAAATAAGTCAAAAAAATAATTGGGCCCGTTTGACTTATTTTATCTAAAGCAACTTATAAGCTGAAAATAGCTTATAAGCAAAAAAAAAAAAATAAGTTAGGCTTCTGAGGTTCACCATTGACTAAGATAGTATAGGACACTGTTGTAACACACGCCATCAACCAACCAATAAACTGAGTGGGAAATCCCAATCCTTCCGGCATTTGTTCTAGATAGGGCCATTCCACCGAATCATATGCTTTTTGCATATCTACTTTGATCATGCACCTTGGGGAGATATGTTTTCTGTTATATGATTTAACTAATTCATGGGCTAAAATGCTATTGTCAACAATTTTTCTCCCCGGGATAAACCCTGCTTGAGCCTCTGATATTACACTACTCATCACCTTTTGCATTCTGAAAGCCAAGACCTTAGCAATTAGTTTATACAACATTGTACAACAAGCAATTGCTTTGTAGTCCTTTATAGTCTCCCGGATTAGCTTTCTTGGGCGGTAGAGTTATAGGAGTACAATTAATATCCAAGTACAATAGCCCCGAAAGCAAAGAAATCAATAATCGTTCCACACACCTCATGTTTAATAATAGTCCATGATTTTTTGAAAAATAATCGCATTGTAACCATCAATACCTCGGGGCTTTTTCATCGCCATGGCACATAATCCCGCATATATCTCTCTTCTTGACCTCGCACACCCCCCGGGTTGGGGTGGGAAATGTTGGTCCTTCTTCCTAATCCTTTTTTCCCCGGGTTCGG
>NC_081344.1:8498944-8512120 GCF_029784015.1 Lycium ferocissimum | reverse complement strand
ATTTTATTTCCATAAATAATTATCGGTTCCTAAACCTGAACTAATTAGGAAACAATTTGTATATATTGGAAGCCGAATCAATGTAGGAAATCTAAGGAGCTGTTTGGACATGGTTTGAAACTATGATTTCAAATCATGGTTTGAAACTATGATTTCAAACCATCATGTTTGGACATGTAATTTGGATATTTTAATGTATTTTTTCTTATAGGCATAAAAATCCACAAAGTTATGAAAAATATCAAAATATTCTCAATTCTTATACAATCTTACCAAATGAGCAAGTCATAGTTCATAACAAAATTAATACTGTGCGAAGGCGCTTTCTAAAAAAATACGATATCAATTGGTCAAACTTTAGTTCAATAAAAACGAAAATTTAACTTGAATAGTAATGTAACTACTCTTTAATATAATTCTCTCATATGGTAGACTTTAATAAAGGTTGGTGGAAGTTAATGAGGTTGGTAAATGGTTGGTGGGAATAATTGTTAAAAATATTTACCAACTTATGAGTCTTTTTTATAAAATATAAACTTATGGATCAAGTTTTATATTGAAATTTTTTGAAACCATGGTTTGAAACCCCAAATCATGCCTTTTTGGATGATTTGGGGATGAGATAATATATGTCCAAACGCTTATTTCATCTGGTTTTAAACCGTATGCCCAAACGCCTACCTAAAACGACACTTGGAAAAAAAATTGGCTCTTTCTTTGGAAATTAATAATCCAAAATTTTTTGTTGACAGAAAAATAAGGGCAAGAGGAAGTCAAGAGAAAAGCCAGCACCAAAGAAGAAAATGTCCAAACTTGAACAGCCTTCACTTGTCCATTTTGGTGTCATGAAGGAGGTGTAGAATTAATGTCCCATTGATATGAAGAATTTGATTGGAGAGGCCATTTGTTGCCGTAACTTAAGTAAATAATTCAAAAGAAATGGAAAACATAAGTGTATAACCTCATTCACAAAGAATTCTACTTTTAATAACGTCACTCGTTATATCAAAGGATTTGTTAACGACTCATTCTTTCCAATATTAAGAGGTGTAGTTTCAAAAATTAGAATAATAACACGGTTATGCTAAATGAATAAAAAAAAAATACGAGCAACTACACAGGAGACTACACGAGCTAAGTAAAGGCGGGGAATGAGAAGAAAGGAAATGAAAAATAAATAATATAAAAAGAAAATAAATTTTAAAAATAAAAATAATTAAAAAGTAAAAATATAAAAGGAATTAAAATAAAATAAATTAAAAATAAAAAGAAATTAAAATAAACAAAAAAGAAACAAACTAAAAAGTAACCCTGTAATTACACCCAATTCTCAACTCCACCTTCAGAATTGGAGACTGTATTACACTCTCTCAATTACACCCAATTCCACCTAACTGTGTAATTACTTGATCAAACAAACAGACTAAACTGTGTAATTATACCCAATTCCATCTAACTCAGTGCGATTCTTGATCAAACAACAGCTTAAACTATGTAATTACACCCAATTAAATTACCTGAGTGGTTTTCCAAATAGGTCCTTAGTATATATACTACGTGTCAGATACATTATTTCCTTTTTTCCTAAGTTTTAAGCGTAGTCATATTGTACCGATTCCTTTAACAGATCTTTACAACTTGGCTCAAACTTATAATCAAAATTTGTTTATATTTTCAGATCTTACCCTATTTAGTCCATTATGTGTATAAATCCAAGCTCATGTCACGTGCTCAATGACATAGCATATCTCAATCAAATCCAAGGCAATAAACTAATGACGTGTTCAAATGATGTGACGTACATACCAAGTCAACATAAAGTCCAATTCAAGTGCAGGTAAATGTTCAAATAACATGATTCAACCAATCAAATATAAATTTATTAAATAGCTTATGTGATAACTCAAGTAAACCATTGGGAAAAAATGTTTGTATCTATCACATGTTCATTTCTTCTGCAGTTATAAATAAGGCTCTCCACAAAGCCAAAAGAAACACGAAAACTTTTCTCTTTGATGGTGATCAAGAAATCTTTTCCCTTCATCTTGAACCATTCAGTCTTCACTGGCAAAAAAATTGATTTTACAACAAAAAGACTTCCAAAAGTGTTTTCAATTTTACTACCTATGTTTATTCTTAAGTTCAGCTCCCATATATGCATCTACAATTATATGAACCTTATTCCTTATTAAGACCTTACTTAAATGATAGTAACTGATAAGTACATCAAAGAAGCGGCACTTGGAGATGCAAATCATGCCATCAACACTGGAAAGTACTTCTAATGTTAACCCGATTCATCATTGAATTAAATCCTAAAGAAAAGGTATCAAATGTTGGAACAGTAAGACTGTATTGTGAGAGTAGCTATAGGATATAAATTGTGTGTAATCCATGAAATCTGTTCGGTTCCATTTATAAGAGTACACAAACTTTAAGTATCTTTTAGTGGGTTTTTATCGTTCTCCAATGATCTACTTATTGCTTATTTTACAATGTTTAATAACAACGGGAAAGCATGTCTTATTAATTTGTATGTATCAGATAATGTAAGTCATGCACAATTTAAAACGACTTGTCTATGTTATATCGAAGTTTAATGACAACAAATACAAAAACCAAGGACCTAGCTTGCCCTTACACAAGAAGATATATATTTTCACACATTGACCAAAGTCAAATAAAATAATCTTCACATATCTCTCTATAATCTCTGTTCTTGTGAAGGCAAAACCGAAGCTCTGCACATGGGACAATCTTTCTTCCTTAACAGCCACTGTTTGTTGCAGTCCATATGATACTCATGTCCACACTGCAATGTTCCTATACTCTCTTCCTGTTCAAATTCAGATTGGCATATAGCACAGATTTCTGATTCTGAATCAGCAACTACATCCGGGTCGACTCCATCTTTGGCCGGAGAAGAATGAGTTCTTATTTTCAAATACTTTAATACATTGTCATCGTCCTCATTCTCCTCATCACGAATATCCATGTCATCAGAGGCGTATCTAGCTTACAAGGTAGGAGTTCAACTGAATCCCAAACTTTCGACACGGAGTCTAAATTTATGTGTAAAAAATTATTAAAATTGCAATAAATAGTATATTTGAACCCCTAACTTTAAAAATATTCAATGCTAAATATCTTAAGATTGAACCCATAAAATTTAAATTCTGGATCCGCCTCTGCATGTCATCCGTAAGATGAGATACATAGTCATACAGAGAGTCAACCAGTTGACTAGTGATGAAGTTTCTATGATCTAACATTCTACTAGTCTCGATTAACTCAGTCGGATCAGTAGCAATATAGACATCATCAATCAGTTCATAACGTGGCACGGGATAGTATCGACTATGATTGTTTACTACAATTGACGGAAAGACCATACCCACCGGGTAGTACGATAGAGGAGGTTGAAAAACAGGGGTTCGATATTGATTTTGATCCCAACGTTGTCGCGCAAAGTTCTCATGATTCGTTGTCTTATAAGAACTACTAACCCCATACGATGAATAATTATTCGTGTGTGGATTACTATGAACGCTCTGGTTGTTGTTATTGTGATTTTGTCGATCAAAGTCCTCATGATTCACTGTTGTATAAGAACTATTACCCCCGAACGACGAATAATTATTCGTGCGCGGATTATTATGACCGTTGTGATTGTAATTGTAGTGATTTTGTCTAGAAGTCTAATAATTTTGGTGCCTTCGATTGTTATGCTGATTATAGAGTCGTTGCTGTTGATGATTGCCATGATAATAATTGGGTGAAGGATGATTATGTGTGTGATTATGGAAAGAGCGATGATTTTGTCTATGAGTACTCATCATAGTAAATAGTGTAATTGTCACGACCCAAATCTGACACTCAGGCCGTGACCGGGCACCTGACGAGCTTCTACCCATAAGGCGAACCCTCTAAGCAAATCATGCGAAAATTAACGAATAAAATGAATAATACTCAGTGCTTCATAATATAAAGAAAAGTGTGGAAGCGAAATACAAATGCTGAGTCTTGCCCATAAACCCCATAAAAATGTCTAAGTCATGGAACTACTAGTCTGAATATAAAAGTACGAGACGTAGCTCGAAATACTACTAAGTCAACTAAAGAAGAAGAGGCCGCCATGATCTAATGGTGGCTCACCTCTCCGGCCCAGGACCGAACAAAGTTTGGAATGAATCAAGTATCGGCTACCTGGTCAAAGTTAACCACACCTGCACACATACAACATCAACAAGTGTGAGTCTAAAAGACCCAGCAAGATCATCGACACTCTCAGCTTACCCCTGGAGCAAGTCTTTGAAATCCCTGATAATGCATAAAAGCAATTACACAGTACAAGTATATCAAATATATACAAACACTGAAGCTAAAGGCCGAAATCATGAAGCATAAACAAGCAAAACATGAAATACTCTAAATCGAATCTATGCTCACGGGACATAGTACGTATTTACCTATGTCTTACCCCGTTTTCCGGAAAGGGCATTATTTACCCCCATCTTACCCGGACGAGCAATACATGAAATACACTGAATCTGAATGTAGGCTCACGGGACATAGTACGTATTTGTCTATGTCTTACCCGTCTTCCGGAGAGGGCATTAGTTACCCCCTATCTTACCGGACGAGCAATAGATGCACTACACTGAATCTGAATCTATGCTCACGGGACATAGTACGTATTTGTCTATGTCTTACCCCGTCTTTCGGAGAGGGTATTATTTACCCCCATCTTACTCGGATTACTTAAAATTCTAGCATCTATCTCTCACCGAACATCAATGGGACCTGTGGAAGTATGCCCCTCTGAAGATATGATAAGTGGAACATACATCCAATCAATACCACTTCTAAACTTTACATTTATATAAATAGTATCTATTTAAGCGAAATTACGTTAAAGGACTCATATAGTCATTACTTTAGAAACTTGAAAATTATTCAATTTAGATCATACTTGCCCACTCACACGAACTAAATGGTTCGAATGCATACATACAACACAAACCATATGCTTTTTATGAAAAGCAAGTAAACTAAGAGTTTAAGCCTCACTTGCCTTATAACCGGAATGCAACCTCTCTTGAAGTGTCAAATTTCCTCCAAACAATCTTCAATAGCCTCAATCTATTCAATACCATAAATAAATTGTCTAAATTAATCTAGGGAAACTAATCCTATAATTTTAGGTTTAGAACTAAATCTCAACATTCTATACCTTAATTCCATAATTCTTAAAAAAAAAATTGAAAATAGTATCTCAATCCCATTAATAAACAATTATATAATATATTTATATATATGCGTGTGTTCTTGTCCCAACTCCCAAAATAAATAATATTTATAGAGTAAGCAGAAAGAAAGAACGAAAGAAAGAAAAGGACAGAAAAGAAAAGAGCAAAGAAACTAGAAGATGCATTGTGTAGCACGTGAATTTGCAGGAAAAAAAACAGAATGGCAAATTTCACAATTTAAAACCATTTGTTATATCCAACCCTACCACTAGCCATCATTACCCCTTCTCTTCACTTTCTTTTTGTTGTCATCACCCATACACTTAAATACATATCTCTACAATAAAATCCAATGCTTATAAACTGCTTTTTTTAAGCCCATCCAAACAGGCTCTAAGTATCTTTCTAGTGGGCTTTTATCGTTCTCCAATGATCTACTTATTGCTTATTTTACAATGTTTAAGAACAACGGGAAAACATGTCTTATAAATTTGTATGTATCAGATAATGTAAGTCATGCACAATTTAAAACGACTTGTCTATGTTATATCAAAGTTTAATGACATGAGTTTCAACAAATAAAGAAAACCAAGAACCTGCTTGGCCCTTACGAAAGTAAAAAAAAATCTCAAATTGACCAAAAACAAAATAAAAGAATCTTCACATAGGCGCGGGATGAGTAAATCTCTCTATAATCTTTGTTCTCCTGAAGGTAAAACGGAAGCTCTGCACATAGGACAATCTTTCTTCCTCAACAGCCATTGTTTGATGCAGCCCGTATGATACTTGTGTCCGCACTGCAATGTTCCTATACTCTCTTCGTGTTCAAATTCAGATTGGCATATAGCACAGATTTCTGATTCTGAATCAGCAATTACATAGGGGTCGACTCCATCTTTGGCAGGAGAAGAATGAGTTCTTATTTTCAAATACTTTGATACATCGTTATCGTCCTCATTCTCCTCATCACGAATATCCATGTCATCCATAAGATGAGATACATAGTCATACAGAGAGCCAACCTGTTGACTAAACCTTCTCCTATTCTCGATCAACTCGGTCAGATCATTAGCCACATAGATATCATCAATCAGTTATCGGCACAGGATAGTATCGACTATGATTGTCTACTACAACTGACGGAGAGACCATACCCACCGGATAGTACGACAGAGGATGTTGAACAACAGGGGTTCGATATTGATTTTGATCCCAATGTTGTCGCGCAAAGTCCTCATGATTTGTTGTCGTATAAGAACTATCATATGACAAATAATTATTCGTGCGTGGATTACTGTGAACGTTCTGATTGTTGTTGTTGTGATTTGGTCGAGTAAACTCCTCATGATTCATTGTTGTATAAGAACCACTATCCGCGAACGACGAATAATTATACGTGCGTGGATTATCATGAATGTTGTGATTGTTGTTGTAGTGATTTTGTCGAGAAGACTGATAATTGGGGCGCATTCGATTGTTACGCTGATTATAGCGTCGTTGTTGTTGATGATTGGCATGATAATAATTGGGTGAAGAATGATTATGTGTGTGATTATTGAAAGGGCGATGATTTTGTCTCTGAGTACTCATCGAAGGAAATAGTGTAATGAGGATGCAGCTTTAGTTAAAACTGCAACAACGTATATATAGATTATTTTTTTGGGTAATCAGGTGTATTCCCATTTTAATTTGGATTCGGTTTACTCAAGTAAACTTAATACACATAGGAACTTAATCAATTTTAGAGTTAATTATATTAAATACCTCTATACTATAATTCAATTAAAGATAGACCCGTGTATTTCAAACTCAAGTACTTACACCCCTCATATTATAGAAGTCCTATACTTACACCCCTATGATGTTATCCTATTTTTAAAAGAAACATTTAAACCTTTTATATAAAGAATATCGTACACAAATAATACTATTGCTGAGCATATTTAAGATAATTTTGAAGAGGAAGAATAAATAAGAAAATAATTTTTTTGTATAACAAAATATTATAATTAAATAACTGATATATGTAATGGTTCGTAATTCATTAGGCTTATAAAGATTAACTTGAGAGACTAAAAGTATAAATTTCACAACAAACAAAGATAGAACAAAGAATCTTCCTCCTAATTTGATTATTTTGGAAAACGTGTTTAGTCCTTCAAACCATTTATTTCCATATATAAATTGGTTCCCAAACCTGAACTAATAAGGAAAACATTTATATACATTCGAAGCCACATCAATTTAGGAAATCAAACACGACACTTATAAATAGAGTGGCTCTTTCTCTGGAAATTAATTAGCCAAAGTATTTTGTTGACCAAAAAAAAAAAAAGGTAGCAATAACTTCATACAGGGTCATTAAAGTACATTACTTCCTAAAGACATTATGTTTATTTTATAACAGCAATTCCCTCAAGTTAGATCACATTATCCACAAAGTCATTATAATTTATAGCTAGAAAATTAAAAGGATACTTTCATTCACCTCCCCTCAAGTTTAATTTCGTAACTCTAACTTCCCTTGCGATTTATAATATTACACTGGCATTTTTTTTTTCGGTAACAACTATTTTAACTTGACTATAATTACTAAAAAAAATGCAATTTGACAAATTTGTCCTTTACGATATATTACTTTGTTTAATTAATTTCATAAACCTATTACTATTAATTTTATTTTTCTTACATTCTGATAATACGCAAGTCTAAAAATAAAGAGGTAGAATAAAAGCATAAGTAGCATTTTCTTGGGGTTGCCCTTCCATTTACAACTGTTAGCTATTCTCTAAAAAGAAAAAGAAAAATGTTACTTCCTCAGCATTTGACTTTTCAGCTCAAAGGAAAAAGAATTTTACGGGAAAACGTTTTTTTCCTTTATTTTGCTCGTTAATATTAAGTTCTAAACATAGTGTTATCCCTTTGTATTTGTATCAATATTTTATATAGGTCGATATCCGCAATAATGTAACCATACATCCCGTTCCGATCGTCATTTTTGAAAAGGGGTGGTCTGGTTAATTCATACTTTGACCAATGATTAGTGGTGTGTCAAACTGAAACGTCAATATTTTAATTTTTGTCATCCGCGTACTAATGTAAGTAATAAAAAAGTGATAGTCATTTTAGGGGTTGAAAATACCCGAAGTAAGTTTTGTTTGGAAACTTTAGGGTGTTTTATTTTTTTGATTTACCCCTCTACTTTGGAAAAGGTTCATATTTACCCTCCGTTAAAAATAAAATAATAATAATAATAATAATAATTTTAACCTTTTTTTGAAAGAGAGGGGCCCTTTTCTAGAATAAAAGCATAAAACTACAACTGTTAGCTATTTTAAAAAGAAAAAAGAAAATGCTCAGCATTTGATTTTTCAGCTCAAAGGAAAAAGAATTTTACGGGAAAACGTTTTTATGCTTTATTTTGCTCGTTAATAGTTCTATAGTATCTATTGGGTCATCCGCACCAATGCCCCATTTTGTAGTCTTTAAATTAAGTTACTTTAAGTAATAAGAAACCATACCCCATTTGGGGTCGAACCCCAAAGTAAAAAATAATAATAATAATAATTAAGTTATAAACTACATTTGGCCAAAATTATGCCGTAATGCATAGTTCTATAGTATCCCTTGTCCTGCATAGTTTTGTAGAAATTAAGTTACATAGAAACCATACCTTGTCCGGCATAAATCTATAGAAATTAAGTTATCCTACAGAACTATGCAACTACATAAAACTATGCCTTAAGGCATAACTTTGCCCCGAATAGGCATAGTTTCTATGAAAACCTTGTCTTACGATTTTTTTGTTTTTTTTTGTTTTACTCTGCTAGGGTTTGAACCCAAAATATTTGATTTCATAGACCAGCGAATAAGAGTACTTTGGCCCACAAATTTTGTTTAAATGAGAAGTAGGAAAAACAATTAAAGACCAGCGATTTGAGGGGCAAAAATTAAAGACCAGTCCATATGAAGGGCAAGCAATTTTTGTTGGGAAAATGACTTAATAATACTACTTAACATTCTATATTACAAAACATAAAGATACTTTTTCTTATTTACAAAACATACCAACAAAATTACAAAGTATACCAAATAGAATACCAGATTTGGACTTAATGAGATACCCACGATTTTAGACATTTTTTAAGGAAAAGAATCTGATTTTAAATGTGGACTTAATTATAGGATAGTTACCAATCAACTTCTTCTCCTTTTTTAAAAGATTCTTCTCTCTCTCTCTCTCTCTCTCTCTCTCTCTCTCTCTCTCTCTCCCTCTATGATAGACACCATTTCTAAACCTAAAATTCATCTTCACTCATAATATAAATTTTCAAAATAATATCACAATTTTTTTTTATTACTGACATGTGTATTAATTGTATATAAAAATTGATTTGTATCATTTTGAGATATGTGCGATCATTGTGTGTTTGAAATCTGTATAAATGTTGAAAACTAGTATATGTATGAAATGTGTATGGAATCGTTATATACTATCATTTTTTAGATATATGTGGCATAGTGTGTATGGAATGCGAATAAATTCGATATAAATTAATCTAAAAAATGTTGAAAATTATACGGGTATGGAATGTGGTTTGTATCAATCAAAAAACTTAATATACATATATACTTTCTCATAATCTATACATACTTTGATTAGATTTTATACAATTTATATGTACTTTATCATAATCAAAATATACATACAACTTTTATACATATTTCATACATAAAAATTATAACGAATTTATACATTTATACATATTGCATACAAAAATTTACACAAATTTATTTTCTGGTGTATGAACTTTGTATGGAATCTGGTTTGTATCAATTACAAATTTATTATAAATATTTTCTCAAAATTTATACATACTTTGATTAATTTTATACAATTTATACGCACTTTATCATAATCAAAATACACATAATTTTAATACATATTTCATATACAAAAATTATAACAAATTTATACGATTATACATATTGTATATAAAAATTATACATATATGTTTTTCGATGTATATAAAAACTACCGATTAGTATTGACTTTTTGAATAAAAGTTGAAGAAAATTAGAGAACAATATCTCTTAATTTTGAATGGGGAGATAAAAGTGGATGAAATAAGGGAGCATGGAGAAAATCAGGTAACAATATATTTTAATTTTGATTGGAGAGAGAAAATTGGATAAAATAATGAAAGCAATCTCCTTACCTTATTTAATGTGTTTTATTTAATTCTTTTTTAATTTACACGATTTGTATAGATTTTGTAACAAATCTATTGATATATTTTGTAAACTGAAAAGTATCGTTATATTCCGTAAATATAACCTCTTAGTATGTACATATATGTTTTTTGCCCATTTTTGTTTGTATATCTGCATAATTTCGTATCTGGGCTGTATAGCTTATTCTCGTATTTTGGGCCTTCGGATATCTTTCTACATAAGTTCTTTTGCTCAGGCCCAATTGCATTATAACTTGTAGACGGCCCATTCTCCTTCACTTTTGAATTTTAGAGGAAAATAGTTAAAAGTGCCTTAAAATGAATATATGTATATGGACCCTCGTATACGTAGGCGATCGATGTAACACAAAAAAGGCGATCGTTATATTTATGTAGAGGGTCATTTAATAAAAAAGTCCTTCCGACAAAACCAAAACGTCCTTAGATTTTGTCGGTTATCTTCTTCATTGTTCAGTTCGTTTGAATTGTCATTGTTGTTGAGTGAGACCATAAACTGACAGGGGTTTTCTCCAACATCTTCAATGAATGAAATTATTCATTAATAACTTAATTTTATAACCGATCATTTTCTTCAAATGATGAGAAAATCAATGAAGGTGACTGACTATTGTTTTCAATACTAATTACTCTACCCATTCGAATATGAAAGGTTATACTGTTTAATGCATCATTATCGACTTATATCCCATAACCGCATAAAAAAATTATTCCTCACGCTTTGATACATCTTTGCAAAAGAACACTAATGGTCTTTATTAAAGAGCCTAATAATGATGATCGGATTAGAAGAGGCTCAGTTACATTATCTTTGTTGTTTTTAAAAGTTCACTATTTATTATGAAGTGTATTTACTAATATGTACATTGCTGTTATTGGTATAGTATTTTCCTAAAGGGCAAAAATGTTGTTAAAAAATTTCATGAACATTTTAGTAATTCAATTTTAGATTTGAGAGCTTCCCACTTTTAGTATAGTGTGATGTGTACCTTAGTAATGAAAATGCATATAACATGTACCCTATATTTATTAGATTAATATAGATATCGGATCCAAATAAAGTTTTAGCTTTATCCAACAATTCATTTATACACGAATTCTCGAATCAACGACTTGATGATTTGTACAAAGAATCCCTTTTTGTCGTATGAAATGAGAAACCTCAAGAAAAACAGTCGGATTTGTTGCATGTTGTACTCCTAGCAGTAGAATGCATCAGTTATGATTTATATTCTCTTTTTTTTATATGGTTTAACTCCTAATATGACTATGTTTCCGCAAAATCATAAAAAGGATCATTTTGGGAGATGCAAAATATGAATAATATTCTTCCAAATATTATAATATTTTAATTTGAGGTAAACGTAAAACATAAGATTAGAAAGATTGTGCATAATATTAAAGGGTTATTTGGTTGCTGATTAGGTAGAAATTTATTTATGTATTAAAGCTAGTATAACTAATATCATGTTTGATAGTTTTTTTTAATACTTTTATAAAATTCAGCACATCAAATTTGATGTTTTCCTGATTGGTTATAATTTTCTAATCCCACATAAATAAAACTGCATGCATAAGTTATGAGTCAAATTTATGCGGGGTAGAAGATGAAATAACTAATACATGGATCGAAATACTAAAATGATAATTTTACCGTTTGCAGAGTGATAAGTTGAAATTTTTTCAACTTAGCTCTTTAATCTTAGACTTTTAACTTGTTTGATTGAGAAAATAGTGAATTTAATGTCGTTTACTTTCATGTTACATGCTTATATGATTTAGAAGTGACCGGGAAAGAAACCAAGTGACAAAAAGAGGTCAAATTGAAGAAAATAAGAAAAATGGCTACAAATGCAAAAAGGGCCAGATCTGCAAATCTGAAAATTTGGGGTGTTTTGGACAAATTTGAATGGAGAAAATGAGAAATCTATAAAATAAAGGTTTGGGGGAATTCATTTTCATCTTTGGCCATTCATACGGTCTGTAATGCCTTTTTACACGGAACTCTTGAGGAGGAGGTCTATATGTCTCAACCTCCTGGTTTTCTGGATACCGCTCATCCAGGATATGTCTGAATTGCGTTTGCGGGGCTTCTTGCCTCGCCATCTGTCTTGTCCGCCTGAATGATGGAACTCCCAATGGAATGGTTTGAAAACCTCTGCCTGAGGTCGAGTTACTATCTCTTCTTTACTACGACTCAATAGGATATAAACCATGCTTACCTTGAATTATCCCTACGCCATTTAGCTCCATCCTAGATGGGTACTATCGGGTTGGCGCTGGGTGAGCGAAACATCTCTAATCTTTGAGAAAATAGGGGTCTTTTCCACATAATAGCGTCAACCAAAGACCGGAGCATCTTAGCAGACACTGGAGAGAAAAGTCTTGGAGAGCTGGGGTTCTTGCACCGACACTTGGGGATTGAAGATTTGAAGACTTTGATGACAAATTTCTTAATCCTTTATTCATTTCTTAATTCCTTGCTATGTATTGACTATTTAAGTGTGTAGTATTTCATTCCAATGCTTGAAACTTGTTTATGGAAATATATGTTGTTAAAGTTTTGGATTGAAACTCTTGTTAAGCTTATATATTGAATGATGCTAACTAGGTTGTCTACTCAGTATCGATGTTATGTGCTAAAGTGAAGCTGAGTTCAGCTATTTGTGCCCGGG
>NC_081344.1:8473384-8498844 GCF_029784015.1 Lycium ferocissimum | reverse complement strand
TTATTATATGGCTCCAGAGGTGCTCAAGCGGAACTATGGACCAGAAATAGATATATGGAGTGCAGGAGTCATTTTATATATTTTGTTATGTGGGGTTCCTCCATTTTGGGCCGGTAAATTCACTTTCATAATTGATTATTCCTTCTGTTCTTTCATTTATTTGTATACTCTCAGATGTCTTCTCGCTCATTTGATTAAAGGCACTCCTTTGTTGGAGAATCTGAACAAGGAGTTGCGCAGGCAATCTTGCGAGGGGCAATAGATTTCAAGCGTGAGCCCTGGCCAAGTATTTCAGACAGTGCTAAGAATCTTGTACGTCAAATGCTGGAGCCAGATGCAAAGCTACGACTGACTGCAAAACAAGTACTTGGTAAGTTGGGGTTTACAAGTTCTATTTATTCTCAAAGTGCTTGTTATGATTTCTAGAAAACCCTTGCCTCAACACAGGACACGGCTTTTCATTCATGCTTTGAATCGTTCAGGCAAACATGCATGCATTTTACATATTACCTGTGTACTTGCTAAAATATCAACATTTTGAGTATGTACTAAGCCAGCTGGAGAGTTCGGTAAGTGAGGTATTAGATCTCAGCAGACGTTGAAATCAAACAATTGCAGAAACAAGTGAATTACCATGTGTTGATTGTCCTATACCTTTCATATATTTGTCTGACTATCTAAAGTTAATATCTAAACTAGTATCTGGTTCACTCAGATGCTTGCTCGGTGCTGTTGTTACCTTGCTCTTGCTTGTACACCATTGTGCTTTGCTCAATGAAGCTTTAATGTTGAAGAAACTTAAGATGTGCTTTCAACCTCAAGCAACCTCTGCAACTTGGGACAGAGAAGGATTGAAAAAGGAAGGAACCCGGGACTAATGAACGTTTAGAGAACTTTTTAACAAGGGGCGAGCTAAATTTGAATAAGATACTTAATAATGGAGAAATGAAAATGCAAAGAAATACATAGCACGTCATATATGTCTTGTAAATTACTTTAATTGGGAATTCCCGAGTTGTTTATTTTGATGAACTTTTAAGTTTCTTAGTTTTTCTTTCCAAAAAGACAGAATCTAAATCGATTCTTGCACTTGCACCAAATTTAAAGCCGGCCCCCCTAACTCTCGCTTTTCTCATTTTAACACCTCTACATAACCGAATAAGTAGTAGTAAATGTCCTTTGACCATTAACCATGCCTATATGGAGGTGGGCTAGCTGATGTGCCCAAATTGTGTGCTAATCACACTGATAAGACGCGTGGATAGGATTTTTTGATTAAAAAAAAAAATTAAAATTATAGTATTATTAGTATGGGAGGAGCTAATGGCAGTGTATATGGTGAAGCTGTTGGTGATAGTTATGGATGAGTTTGGGGGTTGGGATGGGAATTGTGAGGTGGGAAATTAATGAACAGATTGCAGAAAGGGGGAGGGGAGGTAAGGGGAAACAGAAGAAAGAGGTGATGCTTAGGGGAAAAGAAAGGGGCAGGGTGAGCTGGGAAATGAAAGAAAAAAGTTACACAAAGGGGGAGGTTGTGGAAGATGGAAGAAAGACGGGGAGGGGAGGGTAAAAGAAAGGGGGAGGAGGGTTTTTCTTCTTTATTTTTCATTTATAATTTTTAGTATTTTGAATTAAAAAAATCCTATCCACTCGCCTCCATGTAGGCATGGTCAACGGTCAAAGGCATTTAATAATACTTATTCTGTTAAGTAGAGGTGTTACAATAGGAAAAACAATACTAAGGGGTTTGTGGGTGGGGGGGGGGGGGGGGGGGGGCTGGCTGTCGCGATCTTAAAACCTACTGCAGCTATATGTATCAGTTTAGGTATTCTGCCTAATAAAGAAATGAAAAACTTTCTTAGTTTTATGACTGCTGAGGTTTACAAAAAATGGACACTGCTGAATTGAAATAAGATGTGTAAAATTGGCAAATAACCTCCATTTCGAAGCTTGAAGGTGGTTGTCTTGTATTTTCTGTAATGAACATTCTATCTTGTAGAACATCCTTGGCTTCAAAATGCTAAGAAGGCTCCAAATGTTCCTCTTGGAGATATGGTCAAGTCAAGACTTAAGCAGTTCGCACTGATGAATAGGTTTAAGAGGAAAGCTCTGAGGGTTAGTTTATTACTCTTACGATGTTTTTGAACTAAACATTTGTGCTCGTAGGAACTCTAAATGGTGCACTATCAAATGCAGGTGATTGCTGATTTCTTGTCTAATGAAGAAGTTGAAGACCTCAATGAAATGTTTGGCAAGATAGATACTGATAATGATGGTATTGTTTCTGTTGAAGAACTAAAAGCTGGACTTCAAAAGTTTAATTCACAGTTGGCTGATTCTGAAGTAAAGATGCTTATTGAAGCTGTGAGTACACCTGCCTGTTCTTTGATGAAAAAACATTTGAGTTTTGATGTCCCAGTATTCTCCTGGGTTAATGAATACATGAGCTTGCTTATGGTATTAATAGGCTGATAATATCTGCAATCCTTATCATCTCACATGTTAATGCTATAAAACCTCATCCATAATGTGTATGATGGTCATGATCTAGAATACTTCTTTTAGACTTTAATCCGTTTGATCAAAACCTTGTTCTAGGATAAATTGATCCGGCTGAGAAATTTATAATCTGTTTCCTCATGGAGAGTTAGCAGAGAAAAATATGAGAAGTTTGGAAGCAGGAAAGCAGGGAGTGGGACTTCATTTATCAGTAAAAAGGGGGGAAAGCTACTAGGAAAGGAGGGACGACGAAAGAAAAACAAGCGGAAAAGAATTATGCAATCTTGGGGAAGGGACAGTATCATCTTATCTATAGTTCGGGACTATCTCTGTTCTGTCTGTTAGTTGGTTTCCCCACATGGTTTTCTAAATTGACCTTGTTTGTATTTAAAGATCGACAAAATAGATTCTACTTTGATGTATGCCTCTGTGATTTAATCCAGCTCAGATGTTATTCTTCTGTGCTGAGGTTTTAGTATTTATTAACTGGTTCAGATCATTATGCTGTCCTCTTATAGTTCATTGCTGGTATTATCATTGAAATGCACTTAATGGTCGAAATACTCATATAGAACAAGTAAAGCCTTATACTCTATCCCTTGACAGAATTAGTGAAAAGAGTAAATGGGGATGGAAGCCAAAATGATAAAATGGTAAGCGACAATTCCACAGATATTAATAAGGTCGGTTCATTTCTAATAGATTGAAACTAATGGGAAAGGAACTCTGGACTACGGGGAATTTATTGCTATTTCACTCCATCTTCAGAGGATGGCAAATGATGAACATCTACACAGAGCTTTCTCCTTCTTCGACAAGGATGGCAATGGTTATATTGAACCAAATGAGCTTCGGGATGCATTAATGGAGGATGGTTGAGATGACTGTACCAATGTTGTTAATGACATTTTCCAGGAAGTTGATACAGACAAGGTAAACAGACAAGCACACAAATCCTCTATAACTAAAGATGAATACAGAGTAGGGATGATTTCTTTTTTATCTTCATATTTTTGCAGGATGGGCGTATCAGCTATGATGAATTTGCAGCCATGATGAAAACTGGGACAGATTGGAGAAAGGCTTCTCGACATTACTCAAGAGGGCGATTTAATAGTCTGAGTGTGAAGCTAATGAAGGACGGGTCACTTAACTTGGGGAATGAGTGAAGTTCATAGGGCCGAAGTACTAAGTATTGTATCCAACTTGCATTATATCATACTTCGATATCTCGTTATTGTTTGTGGGGTTCGGTTTAGATTGTTAGTTTGCCTGGATAAGAGACGACTCTGGTTAACCTCTTCAAATTGGTAGTTTGAGTAAACCAAATAGTTTATCAGTGCTGGCACCCAAAAGTGTGATTCTTTTCCTCTTGTCTGGACAACTGTTCTTGTTCAAGAAAAGTCTAGAAACTTGGTAGTAGAGCATAGTTTTTATGAAAGAAGTACGGTATTCTTGCTTGTGCCTATTATTCCTGGAGTATGAACAGGTAGCCACTGGAGGAAATGGTCTTTTATGCCACTTGGGATTTTGAATACAAGAAAATGATCTTTCTAGATGTCTTGTGTGTTATCATATCTCATGTGTAAAAATCAAGATCTCTACAAGAGGACATAAAATTAAAAACAAATTTGTAAAGGACTTTAAAACAAAACAAATCGACTCCACAGGTCAGCGGATCTGCTTCAATTTTATTTGCTATCATAATGTTCAATGGAGGCTCTCATGCATGACGATTGTTGAAATAATATTTAATGGATTGAAATTATTTTTTGATCATGATCTTCATAAACGTAAAAAGGAATAAAAATAAAACAAAAAGGCGCATGACAAGCTAGGATAAATTGGAAACAAACCTCAACGCATTCATTATCGATATTAAAAATATTATTAGATCAGGATATACCCCAATTATAACAAAGATGAGAGCAAGAAAAGTAGGATTAGATGTTACACTAATAATTTATTGAATATTCCAAGCGATAAAGAGTGTTAGGTGGGTAAGATAGAGTTAAAGCAGAACTCAGACAATTCATGATCCTTGTTGCTAGATGGGTTTAAGTATGACCATGTGAATATTTAATGCAGTATCAGTATATTTGGACTAGTACTCTTGGGACCAATTATTTAGACTAATAGTATCACGTGGGATAGCTTTTTACCTGTACACAAATTTTGAAAATATGAATTTTATTTCCTTCTTTGGGCGTTCAAAAAAGTAAACAATAAAATAAAAGAATTAGACACTCGAACTCAACCATAGCCACGGCAATTAAGGATAACACTGTTAGCACTTAGCAGTTGATCATATTTAACTGTTATTTGATTAATGATTATGCATATATCTACCAAAAGATTCTATTAATTAACATGGATAATTTATCCTCAAGAATTTTTACTACAGTAGCTTTTTTGTCTTCGTGAGGCAAGCTTTCTAATAAGGTGTCATTTCATCAGAAGTTCTTTATCTTTTGTCTCTGAGTAGATACAACAATATATGTTTATATTGGCGTACGCAGAGTTTTTTGCAAGCAGTGTCGATATTTAAAGAATTTTAATTAAAAAAAGGGTACTTTTAATAAGAGGCCTATACGTTCTTTGATACTTTTGTTTTAGTGTATATCCTTAACAACACAAAGTCTTTAATTTCACTTAATATTATTATTGCTATCATTTATATTAGTAAGCATTAATTCAAGTTAATAAGATGTTAGCCATGCGTTAGCAATACAATCTATAGGATATTGTTGTATAAAATTTGTTTACTAATATGAAGATGTAAGTAGTCTAATGCAAAATTCTAAAATATTTTTACAATAAAACTAGACAGTTTTTCTTTTTGTTGTTTACTTTTTTATATTTCTAAAACTACAATATTGTTTAAGCGAAGCTCAAATCATGAAATTGACAATTAATTAAAAAAATTGGAGCCTAAAATTTTTAGGGACCTAAAGCGAAGGCTTCACTAGTCTCCCCCCTTGAGCCACTTCTGAAGTGGACAAATGAATCAGTCACTATAACGACACCGTAATTTTGAAAAATACAACTACAACTCTCCTCGATGAGAACTCTCCTCGATGAGCTTCTATTTTTTTTGAAACGTATCCGTATCCGTAATAAACTCATTAAAAATATTACTAATTTTTCTTTTTACAGGTCACAAACTAACTACTCAAAAGCTCAGCAAAGACAGTAAATTATAAATCACTATACTGACATCATAATCTAGAAAAACACAATTCAAGTATAAAATTACAACTCTCCTCGATGAGCTTTTATTTTTGAAACGTATCTATAATGCACTCATCGAAAATATTACTAAATAATTTTTTTCATACAAGTCATAAAACAACCACTCATAAGCTCATCAAAGGCAATAACTTATTTTTGGCAGCAATATGAATTTGATGGATGTTGATTTACTTGGTTTAGAAACTTTATTTTTGGGTGGGCGTCAAATGATCAAGACTTGATTTCAGTAAATTTTCTGCACAATGCTAATTTTTAAAAAAAAAAAAAAAATCATTTGGGCTAATCAAATTGAAACACTCGACCTCGATAGTAAAACTAAAAGTTTAAACCAGCGTGCGGACGGAAGCACTTTTATCGAACAGTGTCATTTTATTTATATATAACCATTATATGTTTTGATTGGCCAGATTATTTATGTAGATATAAATAAAAAATATTTCTGGCCAAGCGGTGTCGGGTTACACTGCTTGGCGTCATGTGCCTCCGCCCATGTTAAATTATATATGTTGTGACATAATATAATGAAGTAATTTAAATGTATTTTCTCTAATAGTTTTAGATTCTAGATGAGATGCTGACGCAACGTAATTCTAGTTTTGATTACTGATCATAAAACTTTTTTGAAAAAAAAGATTGAAATGCTAAACTTACCTAATTAAGCGAGAGCAATTAAAACTTCTCAGCCACTTGTAGGTACTTTACTAGCAAACTTATAACCTGCTTGGCTAAGTTCTAAAATCAGCTTATTTTGTAAGTTTTTTTTTTTTCAAATGTTTTGTTAAAAAAATACTTTTGGTCAGAAACAATTTGTGTTTGGTCAATTAAAATAAAAAAACACATTTGATTAGCAATTAACGTTTGACCAAGCTTTTAAAAAGTGCTTCTAAATATATTTTCTTGAAAGTGCTTTTGGGGAAAAGCTACATTTTTAGCTTCTGAAAAACAGCTTCTGCTACTCCCCAGAAACACTTATTTTCTCCCAAAAGCTTGGCTAAACACCTCAATTTTTTTCAAATAAGCGCTTTTTGAAAAGAAAAAAAAAAGCACGTTTGGCCTTTCAAAAGCTTGGCCAAACAGGCTTATTCGTGCTTATTCTCACTCCTTGTCATCCAAACTTTTTCATGATACGAGACGATAAGCATCATATTGTGGATATTGAATATTATCAGATGCACTTTTTTTTCTTGTCTAATTGGCTGTATATGAGTTACAATGTGAATATATAATAACGTCGAATTTCTTAATATTTCCTCCTTTCGACAAGTTTCGTTATTTTATATTTCTTTTCAACGAAACGATGAACTTTGAGGACAAAGTGATAGGAATTAGCATGTATATGTCGAGAAGTTGTTCGAATCCAAATTGGCAGATTGGACAAATACCAATACTCTAGCTTTATCTAGTGAAAGCACATGCTTATATTGCTCAATTCTTTACCAACTTGTCTTCGTCTTCTTCTTATTAGTTATATTATATTATTTTATTTTATTTAATCTTTATTTATATTTATAGCATTCTTTTTTCCTTCTTTGACTAATTCATTTTTTTGCTGCTTCAGAATGACTTTCATTAGGGTGTTTTAATAATGTCCAGTCATAATCCATATGCATGCATCCCTTGACCATATTTTTGCGGCTTTTGTTAATTATATGTGTGAACGTTTTGTGCCTTTTCTTTGTGAATATCATTAGAGCTTCATCTAATTAGAATATTAAAAAATACAATTATATGTGTGAACGTTTTATACCTTTTCTTCGTGAATATCGTTAGAGCTTCATCTAATTAGAATATTAAAAAAAATATATAATTTTGACTATAAAGTAAGATTGAGTTATAGTTCAAACTTTTTAGTGTCATTAGCGTGGAACAATGAATATCGAGAAACACAAGTGATTTAGACAATGTTCGTATTATTTGTCTTGATTAATGAACCTTATTTTCTACATAGCTTTGAAAATTACCCCAATATCACATGTCAATACTTTAAGTTAAGCACCGTTGACGAAAAAACGTGAATTCATTGATTAATCTTTACACAAAGAGAAAAGCAAATTGAAAAAGAAGTTGTAATGAAGAATATATAATAGCAGTATATTAGATATTCGATGTCCTTTTTCTGTCAAGTAAAAGTAGTTCTTTTTTTTAAAAATAATATTCAGTAGGGGTGTACAAACGAAACCGACAAACCGCACCAAACCGATAATCCGAACCAAACTGAGAAAAAAATCGACTAGTAGTTTGGTTTGACTTGGTTTGGTTTTAAAAAGAAAAACCCGACCATTATTGGTTTGGTTTGGTTTTAACTAAAAAAAGTCAAACCGAACCAAACCAACCCGACATTACATGTATAAAATTTTAAAAATATTTTTGATACATAAAAATATTATATTTCTTAAACTTTTTCATAGTTTTTTGTCTTTTAACATATTATTTCAAGCTTAAAATTAAAATTTTGAATGGTCCAATAAGATTTATAGCCCATAGATATTAGTAACTCAAATAAAACCCAACAAAAATCAAAGCAATACTAATGCTAATAAAAGAAATTCAATTCTAACACTAGGAATGACAATAATGTTGAATATCTATTCTTTAGTTGTATATTGGTTTAGACAGTGAAAATACATAACTTAATTTTATTCTTTTCTTTAATATTTAGTCATGTAATTAATACTTATTAGCCGTACTTATTTTAGCATGAATTTGTACTTTTAGATTATGATCATTTTCTATATGCCTTATAAATTAGCCATGTTTATTATAGCATAACTTAGTACTTTTAGATTATGGTCATTTTATTTTATGTGATTTCATTACTTTTTTTGTTGTTGAATATTTTAGTACAATGTCATCTCTCATCTCACATTTTGTGTTATTTTCTTAAACAATATCTTAATTAGATAGTCGTATCTTACTAGGACTAAAGAAATATTTGAGGTACAAGTTATATGTTTTGTATGAAGGCTTTACCGAAAAAACCCGAAAAACCCGAGCAACCCGAAAAAACCGAGAAAACCCGAATTGTGTTGGTTTGGTTTGATTTATAGATTTAAAAACCCGATGTAATTGGTTTAGTTTGGTATTAGAAAAAACCGAACCAACCCGGTCCATGTACACCCCTAGATTTGGGGCTTAAAACCCCATCTAATAACATGAGCTAGGAATAGGAAAGTTAGCTTGAGATTCAATTGGTAGTTCTTAAAATCACACCTTAAAGCTTGAAAAAGTTTAGAATGAAATTCATTGATTTGGTTGGAAGACTTTCAATGTGATTTTAGAAACCATTATCTATTAACATATACTCGCTCTTAGTTGTAAAATCGTGAAATACATTGGATCGTTACTTGAGAGTAATTTCCCCTGTATCCATGCTTATGACCATTGATCATTTTACTTACTTTCTAGGTTAGTTTATATTTCCATATTAGTTATAATTGTTTCAAAATCAAAATATTATCAGGTGTTTGGCTTAGCATAGAAAGTGATAATTCTTTACTTGCTTGATCGCCTAGTATATTGTTCCCTGTTGTAACACTCCATAAATTCGGGTTAGGTGTGAATGTGTTAAAATGATTAGTGTGATATTTTAGGTATATGAAGTCCTATCAAGATGATTTTGGATGGAAATAGTTGTTTTAAGATCAACACCAAAAGTGGGGTGCGTAAGATTCAATAGAATCGACTAAGTTTACGGTAGGTCTGACTTCCAGCCTAGTTACGTGAAAATATGTTAGGAATTTGAGAAAACTTCAAACATGAAAGTTGTATCCCTTTGAAATATCTTTCCAACGATATATTTTGGATCTCAAACGGACATGTGAACAAGAAGTTATGACCGTCTTACCGATTTGCATTTTGCAGGTCGTGTTGAAAGTTGAACGCCTGAAAGTTGTGCCTCTCTGGCACAACTTGTGATGGGGCTGCATCCAACAGGTCACACCTGCATCTAGCAGGTTGTGTTACAGGTGGTGACACGACTATAAAAGCACAGATTGTGAATTTTTCAAAAATTATCCATTCCATTTCATTTTTGGCTGACTTTTTGAGGAGAAAAGACCCTAGAACTTCTCCAAACCCTACAAGGTGAGTTCTAACCATCTTATGATTAAACCACATCAACATAACAAGGATTGAAACTAGATTATCATTCCAATCCATAGATTCTTGAGAATCAAAGGAATAACAATTGAAGAGGACTTTTTGGGGAATCTCAATAAAGGTAAGATTTTTAACCTCTAATGGTGTTTACTGAATGGATTGAGAATAATGTGGTCATTACATGTGATTGGAATCCATGGGCGGATCATATGAAAGGAAGAACATGAATGTTGTACTTAAAAACCCTAGTTTTTCCAAAAAGGGTGAGATGGGTAGAATTAGATGGAAGTTCTAATCTTTATCGTTCTAATCTTTATCATTCTAATCCATTGTAAAGTGATGTTGAACCTTGGGAATTCTGTCTGGTAGCATTTTAGCGGGATTAGAGGTATGTCTCTTTTTCGAACATTTTTTTTTCTTCAAACGGGCAAGCAGATCATTTATGACGAAGAGGATGTGCTTCAAGAGAATGATTCGGGGTTCTTGCAGAGTGGAACCATGTAGTACCAGATACGAGATAGATCTTCCAAAGAACAAGGCCTTTAAGGTGTTATTTGGCAAGATTTGTGTGCGTGAGGGACAAGCCCGCATTAAACTGTTAGGTGTATTATATTATATATATGTATACATGATTTTCCCTTATTGAAGGTTGATTGGAATTGAAATATAAATTTTTAATCTTTGAACATGGATTACCCCATAAGGATGCTTAAACTTGATTTTGGAAAGCTTTAATATTTCATGTGGTTTGCCCTGTGAACTGGTTTCTTTGAATTGAAATTGAATAATTATTTGAACTTGATTTCTAAATCAGTTAATGATAGTGGTGTACCTTATTAACTGGATGATGAACACAATTCATAATGAACAATTCGGCTATCATGATATGATTTGAGATTCGGCTTCTATGCCATGATTTGTAATTCGGCTATTATGCTATGATTCTATTATTTGTGTTTTGCCTAGCTACTGGGGAAGAAGGTAGTCACTATGGATCGTAGTGGGGTTTGCCTAGCCATTCGGGAGGAAGAGTGGCCATCAAGGGTCAATATCCCGGTGTGGTCTTTGCCTAGCCATTCGGGAGGAAGAGTGGTCATTAAGGGTTCATAATCCCAATGTGGTTATGCCTAGCTATTTGGGAGAAAGGATAGCCATCGAGGATAACCAACCTCGATGTGGTGCTTATATGCTGCTTTAGGGAACCTTAAGTGGTCATCCATTCGTGTTATTGATGTGGCCTGTATTGGCATGATTGTGATTGGTCGTGAGTGATTTGATTATGATTTTAAGTTCACAAATGGAAGACTTAATCTTGATAAAGGGCATAATGGATTGAAAGTGATTTACTTCTCTCTTAATGATTTCTTTGAGTCTGATGAACTGTTTTATTCCTGGATTTCGAACTGTTTTGAAAGAACATAAGGTAACGAGAATGACTTACTCATTCAAAGTGATTACTTCTTTATCATTAGCTTATACTAGATATTCATGAGATGTTATCATGTGTTTTCAACTGTTTCTCAATACTGTTTCAATTATACTTATTACTCATATATTTTGCTATTAATTATTGTCCCGACGACACTCACTGAGTACCCAGTACTCAGGCATACCATTGTTGTTTTTGATGGTATGTTAGCCAAC
This sequence comes from Lycium ferocissimum, assembly GCF_029784015.1. Taxonomy (NCBI): domain Eukaryota; kingdom Viridiplantae; phylum Streptophyta; class Magnoliopsida; order Solanales; family Solanaceae; genus Lycium; species Lycium ferocissimum. The sequence goes on along the minus strand of NC_081344.1, from coordinate 8,487,351 downwards.
GAAAAAGAGTAGGTTCGTGGTATGCGTACGGAGTAGGAGAACTTGCTACTTTTTAGACTTATTTGTGAGCCTACACCCTTGTTCGTGGGACACCCCTATTTACGTAGTTTTATTGTTTTAATTTTTGGACTGCGTCCTGAAGTTAGATACTCGTTTGTTCATCTTAGAAGCTCTATAGATAGTTGTCAGATCGTGGGTAGATGTTGAAAGTCTCATATGACTTATTGAGGTGTTTTCCACGTTTACGACTATTAATTTATTTTAGACTTCTGCTGGTTTTGCATCATAATTGTGAGCACGATTTTATTTAGTTATTTATAACTTGTTTAATTAAATAATGAAAGATTATTAAAAAGGAACTTGATGTTTAATGATTTATAAGGTTCTTTCGGTGTTGTTCATAGCATCGGATGCGTGTTACGTCCAGGGTCAAGTTTGGGGCATGACACTTGTGGGATTCGACCCCGACTCATTGTTGGGTAAATTATATTGCATACGACCGTGTACACTTTCTCTTTGAGGAGTGGATTTGGACGTTATCACAGAGAAAAAATAGATATATTGATGCTCCTCTTTGCTAGACTCTTCACTTAGAGACAAAATCACTCAACTGAAATATATTTATCTAGAAATTTCAAGGGTATAATTATAAATAAATATTATATTTTAAAATTTCTAATGTATATTAATTTCAAATATAACAAACAAAATATCTAAGGATTCAGAAGAACATCATTTGGAGACAAAACTAGCTATGAAATCGAAGAATTCAAAAGACTATCATGCATAATGGAAAAATTACGGGGCATCCCTCCCCATTCTATAGTGGCAACAACTGAACATATCATAGCTAATGTTGAAAAAAAAATTCATTCGTGGACTCAAATGTTTGCAACCAGGAATACAACCTTAGCAATCGAGGGATCCTGAGGAGGAGAGTGAACTTCTTAATGAAATAGTGAAAAACTCCTTCAAAGCTCTAAGTGAAATGCTAATGGATAATGCATATTTGTTACAGAAGTATTATGGCCAAGGAGAGACGTATGTATCCTATCTTGAAGCAAAAATTTTCCGAGCAGGAATTGTTATCTATAAATGATTTGAGTCCTCCAATCATGACGACTGATATTGCTCAAGTCTGTATGATATTTTGAAGAGTTATAAGAATTTGCAGGTCTATTTTGACATAATGAAGGCCTATTGATTTTATTAATGTCGTACAAACCATGCATTATGATTGAGAGGTAATAGAAGATCCCAATTTTATCGAAAATTCAATGAGAAGGAGCTCTTTGTTTTCTAAAGTCGTCACTCAATGGCGACTCATTAAAATTAGTGGCCTAAACAAGATTTTAATAACAGGCTTTGGTTTTTCATAATTGTTATTTATAGTATAACATTCTTAAAAGACATAAAACATTTAACTTCATAAACTACAACTATTATTTATATTGAAAGAATTAATTCAAGTTAATAATGTGTTAGTCACGTGTTCGCAATATATTATCTTGGATATTGTTGTAAAAACCCTAATTTACTATATGGAGATTTAAGTTGTTTAATTTAAAAATCTAAAATATTTATAACGTTAAGAGTTATTGAGTCTTTCTTTCTTTCCTTTTTATAAAGATCTTTTAACTTTTTGAAAGTATTAGCCGTAGAAAAGTCTGTCACTAGTTTTAGCAAAAACGTTTTACTCCATAACTAATTATACGACGGTTTGGTGATTCCGTAGTCAAGGTTGAGATTTTACAATTTCTTTTTTTTTTTTTTTTTAAGCAAAACAGATTTTACAAATTTTTTTCCACATGAAAAGGAGTTTTCAATTGCCCTCCCAAATTGAAAGAACCAGGTCAAGGTCGAAGTGGAACTAAGGCAGGAGAAAAAGTCTTCCATTTTCACGATAATACGCACCAAATAACTACAATGTAAGAAGGAATTCTCACAACAAAGTAATGAAACATTTTTCATCAAGAGAAATAGTGTGTGTCTATATTGCTAAGAGAAAGTTGTCAGGCAAGATTAGAATTGGAGAATTTCATGCAAGTAAATAATAGAGAATTGAAATCAAATCAAGAGGGGTCGAATTGGGCTACTATTGATCCCAACCATTGGCATTGCTTGGGTATGTGCAAATTTCTAAATACAGTCAGACATCTCTATAACAAAGATTAGCATATAACAGTACCTCTCTATAACAGCTAAATTTTTTCGGAACCGATTTTTTGATGTTATAATTTACTTCTATGAATTCCAATAATAAGTGTAGAGATTTTGATACTTTAATATACTATATTTATGACAAAATATTACATATGAATACATATTTGTAATCTAAAAATATCATTATCTTATATTTTTATTTATAAATAACTTTTCAAAATGGGATACAAGCGTTATATCACCACTAAGATATTGAAATCTACGAAACAAGCTATATTTTAAATTTCTTCTATCAATCTTGAAATAATTTAATTTTCAAGTAGATTTAAAATGTGTGCCTCAGAGCTTAAGACTTTATACATTCAATTATGAATTTATTGAAATTATATTAACTTTCTTTAATGTATAGTTAGTGAAGTATGCATGTCTTTGAGATTTAAAATTTAAATAATTTTGTTATTTTTTTTTAACATTAAAAAATAAACGAAAAATTGATTTTATGCTTTCTTTTTTATAGCCAACTATATTTTAAATCTCAAATGCTATTATACAATTATAGGTGTATAACAGCCCTTCTCCATAATAGCCAAAAAATTTCGGACCCAACAATGCTGTTATAGAGAGTTTGACTGTATCATAGTCGTCTATTCACTATCAAGTTGGAGGACAACATTATTGGAGATCTAAGAATATTAAATGTATGATTTGGAGACAAGACTCTCTACGAAATCGAAGAATTTAGAAGAACATCATGCATAATCAAAAAATTAGGGGGCATCCCTCCTTATTCAATAGTGACAACAACTGAATGTATCATAGTTGAAATTGAAAAAGCTTGCATTCGTGAACTCAAATGTTTGCAGCCACGAATAAATCATTAGCAATCAAGGGATCTTGAGGAGGAGAGTGAACTTCTAAGGAAATGGTTAAAACTCATTCGAAGCTCTAAATGAAATGTTGGGTGATAACACATGTTTGTTAGACAAGTATTATGCCGAAAGAAAGACGTATCTATCCTGTTTTGACATGAAACTTTTCGAAGCAGGAATTATTATCTATAAATGTTTTGGGTCCATTGATCATGGGTGACTAATATTGCTCAAGTATATATTATGTTTTGAAGAATTACCTGAACTTACATGTCTATTTTCACAGAATGGACGCCCAACTAATTTTAGCATTCACACCTAAAAAATGGGCAAAAACTGACCGAGAAAAAACGGATTTAAAAACTAAGGACATCGGTCAATTGTATTTAAAATTCAGAAATAAAATTGTTTCAAAAGCCTGATCAAGTTCTATTGGGCTCTGTAAAAAAAAAAAAAGGGTCGGTTTTTTTCGCGAAAAAATGAACTTGAAGAGAATAAATAAAAAATGATAATCTTAAAATCAACACCTACCAATGGTCGAGGGGTAGAAGAGGATTCTACTAGAATAAAGAAGGGGGTTTGGTCCCTAATGGTACATTTTATAATTGTGAATTTTTATTTGACCTCTTCTAAGAAAACCTTTGGGTTCAATACCTGATGGAGAGTCTGTTGAGTATCTTGTTTGTATATCTTTTACACCCTTTCATCTGTCTATGCTCTTCCAACTGTTCACTTGATCTGTATAATTCTAAGTAGTTACTTGGAAAAAAAATATTTCTATTCAGTCCCACAAATTTTGGAGGCACCAAACTAAAATGCACAAACTCAAAAAGTATTGCGTCCAAGCTCACTCAACTATATGTTTTAGTTTCTACCCCGACACATAGCAAGAAAAACCAAATTAAAGTCCACAACAAACTCATTGTTCTTCGAAATTTTACAAAAGCAAAGTAATTAAAAGTAACGTACTTTGTGGAGATCACAATATAGAAAAGAGTATTACTCCCAACAAAAGTAATTAAAAGTTATTAGCTAGCGAAAAATAGAACAAACTGTAACCTTTGAATAGAGAAAAATACCAGAGCGTAATCGGAAACCTACTCAGTTATCTTCATAATCTCATAGTCTCATAATCTTGGCTTGCAAACCTGCAGAGCAGTACCCATCATATGCAACATTGAAATTGAAATGCCATGGTACAGGCAGACGGAATTGGTGATAAAAACTTCTCACTTTATACTTCATAGATTAACGTTGTGTCTTTCACTCAAATCCTTGTATATTTATGACAATTTATTTACAAACACTAATCCATCAGAATATAAACAAGGCCTTTCAGTTTTTTTTTTTTTTTTTTTTTTTTTTTTAGAATAGTTAGAGTTGAGTAATGTGAAATTAATATAGCAGATAAATAAATGAATAAGAAAGAGGTAAATTGAAAAGAATGAGTGAAAATTCAAAAAAAGAGAAAAAAGATAAATAGGAATGGTGGCCATAGAGAGGTGCCACATCACTTTGTCTATGTCTAGCTTTATAATACATTTAGATTTATTTAAAGATTTTGGTGTTTTACTTTTCATGGGCATTTATCAAATTCAAACGTTTCTGTATTTTTTTGTCGTAGCTTACATTCTTTATTTAAGTTTTTTTGGTCGTAGCTTATGTTGTCAAGAGAATTACATACTCAGTGCATATAGCGCACACCAGCTTTTTCATTCTTTGCGATATGAAACCTCAAAACATGCTGATTGATGATGAGGGCAGTGATCATGTGTGATTTTCGTGCATTTGAACGTTCATGTTCGAAGGCGGGCACAGGCTCGTCGAAATACAATGATAGCACGACTATTGCAAAGTCATCCCTTGATATTTAAACCTACAGGGTGATAATTCTATAATTCTCTCTGGCCAGACGGACATATCTAGTAATTTTGCAGTCACAATGACAAGGAAAGTTGAAGAAGGTGAGAATATAGTTAGTGAGAGATTGAAGATTAGTAGGTGCAACAAACAAATATCAGCCCTACAGCCCTTGCAATTATGATCGAAAGGTAATGAGATCAAATGTTTCCGCCAATTGCTGCATAAGTCCTTTATCCGCACAATAAGATATGGCACATAAATCTTAGGCAGGGTACAAGTTTAGTTGTTGAAAAAAGGTTGATTGTTCTCCCGCTAATCAAGAATGGGACCTATCAACAAAGCTTGAAGGATTAGATTGGCCAACAACATTTAAGTTGTCAAGGGAAATTGCATACTCCGTGCATATAACACACCCCAACTTCCTCATTCTTCGCGATATGAAACCTCACATACTGATTGATGATGATGGTAGTGCAATCATGTGTGATATTGGCACATTTCAAAGTCCATTTTTAAAGGCGGACCCACCACGTCAAAATAGAATAATGGCCCGATCATTGCAAAGCCATCACTGTATATTTATAATTATGAGGTGATACTTCTACAAATTTGTTCGGCCAAAACGATATCTCTAGTAATTTTGTGGTCACAATGAGATTAAGAAGAAAAATTGAATATTGTGACGATATAGTTCGTGAGAGATTGAAGATTAATGGGTGCAATGGACAAATAAATAGCAACCAATATGATCATACTGAGTTTAGATTGCACAATAATAGAAAATACGACCATTTTCCCTAACAATAGTCAATATTGGATGCAATTGTTGTACATGAGACTGCAGTCGTGATAGATGAAAAGGAGATGCCGAGAATGTCTGAAACTACAGTTAGTAATAGAGCTAGGAGACACATCTTCAGTGACGGTGGCATCACATTTCTTGTAATCCTATGTACACCCTTAAAAAGTCTAAGAAATGATGATTTGTTACTTATTCAGAAGGACTCAAAATAAATTCGGTTCAGGAAAAACCTAGGCAAAAAGAGAGCTTGCGAAGGAATCACTCTTGGAACTGGAGAAGGAACAACGAACCCTTGGGCATTGACAAATTCTCTCTGAACAAAAGAAATCTCTAATAATTTTGTGGTCACAATGAGAAGAAAAGTTAAAGATAATGAGGATATAGTAAATGAGAGATTGAAGATTAATGGTTCTAAGTGTCAGGGGTTCGAACCTGAACATGTTATCATTTTCTGGATGAGGAACAAAAACTTCTTTTATAAAAGCAAATGATGTTGCTTGGGTTCGAACTTGCGCTCTCGCCTAAAAATTTAAGCGCCTGACCAATTGAGCTACACAACACTTTTGTGTCAAGGGTGTCACCTCACGGGATATATCATCCTTTTTGTTGTTGCCTTTTAATTACATACACATATTTAGCAAAAAAATTCAACGAAGCAATGTCATGTGACACCCCTCGGCCTAAGGTAGATCCGCCCCTATCCTCATTCTATAGTGGCAACTAGCTGATGTCAAAAAAGCTTACATTCATAGACTCAATTTGCAACCAGGAATACAACCTTGGCAACTAAAGGATCCTGAGGAAGAGAGTGAACTTAAGAAAATGGTGAAAACTATTTCGAAGTTCTAAGTAAAATACTGGGTGATAACGTATATTTTTTAGACAAGTATTATGACGAAGGAAAGACGTATCCATCCTATCGTGAGTCTATCTTGACGAGAAACTTTAGGAGCATGAATTGTTATATAAAAATGTTTTGGGTCCTCTGATTATGGCGACCAGTATTTCTCAATTATATATGATGTTTTCAAAAGTTACCTAATGCCTATTTTAACATAATGGAGACTTAATTAATTTTACCATTGTCCTACCACCCTAGCAATTATGATAGAAAGTTAATGAGATCAAAAGTTGTTGCCAGTTGCTGCATAGGTCATTTATCCGCACAATAAATTATGGCACAGAAGTCTTAGGCAGGGTACAAGTTTAATTGTTGAAAAAGGTTGATTGTTCTCCCGTTAATGAAGAATGGGACCTATCAACAAAGCTTGATGGATTGATTTTCCAACAACATCTAAGCTATCAAGGGAAATTGCATACTCCATGCATATGACGTACACCAACTTCCTCATGCTTTGCGATATGAAACCTCAAAACATATTAATTGATGATGATAGCAGTGTAATCATGTGTGATCTTGGCGCATTTCAACGCCTATATTTAAAGACTGGGCCAGCACGTCGAAATAGAATGATGACCCGATTGTTGCAAAGCCATAACTTGATATTTGTACTTACGGGGTGATACTTCTGCAAATTTCTCTGGCCAAAAGTTGAAGATGGTGACAATTTAGTTAGTGAGAGATTGAAGATTAGTGGGTGCAACGGACAATTAGCAACCGATATGATCAAGTTGATTTTAGATTGCACACAATAAAAGAAAATATGACCATTTGCCCTTACAATAGTCAAAATATTTCGTTTAACAAATTTTTCTTTGGAGAACGCTAAGGTATGTTTGCGACATGAAACCTCATAACATATTAATTGATGATGATGGCACTGCAGTCATATGTGATCTTGGCGCATTTCGACGTCCATTTTTAAGGTGGGCCCAGGCACATCCAAAAAAAAATAAAAAATGGCGTGACTGTTGCAAACTCATCCCTTGATATTTATACCTATGGGTTGATACTTTTACAAATTTTTTCTGGACAAAAGGAACCTCTAATAATTTTGTGATCACAATGAGAAAAAAAGTTGAAGATAGTGACCGTATAGTTAGTAAGAGATTGAAGATTAATGGTTGAAATGGACAAATAGAAGCTGATATGATCAAGTTGGCTTTAGATTGCACAAAAAGAAGCGACTATCTGCCCTTACAATAGTCAAAATGTTCAAAGGAATTGTTGTATATGACGAGACTGCTGGAATTATTCTTTATATTGAAAGAATTAATTCAAGTTATTAAGATGTTAAGCATGTGTTTTCATTACATTACCTTGGTTATTGTTGTATAAAACTATATTTACTAATATGAAGATTTAATGAATTTAATTCAAAGATCTAAAATATTTATAATGTAAAAAGTATTAAGTCTTTTTTTATTTATTGTTTAATAAAGAATTTTTAATTGTTTATTTTACAAACTTCAATATTATCTAAGCAAAAATGAATTATAAAATATATTATTAAAAAGTTTTGGGGACTTAAAAGTTTGGAGGCCTAAAGCAAATGATTTACTAGCCTCTCCCTTGAGTCACCCGTACCTCCACTCTCCATATGACCAATCTTAAACTTGATTTCACACCGGTCCTTTAGCTTTACTTTATTACAATAGTTTACTAATTTTTTTTTTAATATTGATTTTATTTAAGTATCATAAAAGTTATAAGCTATTTTTTTAATGAAAAAGTCACTTAATTTTACTTAAGTATCACAAAAAGTCATTAAGAGGAAATAATAGAGGCATTTTGTATGACTAGTCTCTATAAACGTGCAGTTGTACGTTATTCCCAGAAAATCTTAATCATAGTAAAAAAATATTATTTGTAATTATATGTATTTATTTTATGAATTACCTAAATATTACGATAGTATAAGATTATATCTACTTAATACTTCTTGGAAATGATGTTCATAGTATTTATCTTTTTCTTCTTTTTTACCATATAAAAGACATGTTACGACAAAGACAATCCAATATTAGAGATTAAGTGACCATTAAGCTGACACGTGGCGACCACCGTCTAGAGATTGATTAAAATTCGATAATTTATTTGTCTGTGACCTTATTTTATAAACTCAATAATCGCAAAACCAAATTTTAGGTTAAGCATTCCTTTCGATAATCTTTGCCGTAAAAAAACTACATTTTCTTTTTTCTGGTGAATATCTTGGACATAAGATTATAGGGTGCAATTACACCCTATAATTACAGGTTTATTTTTTAGTTTGTTTCTTTTTTATTTATTTTAATTTCTTTTTATTTTTATTTCTATCATTTTAATTTCTTTTTATTTTTAATTCATTTTTATTTCTATTATTTTAATTTCTTTTTGATTATTTTTATTTTTTAAAATGTATTTTTCTTTTTATATTATTTATTCTTCATTTCCTTTCTTCTCATTCCCACCCTTTACTTCTTGGAGTTCCATGTAATTTCTCGTATTTTTATTTTATTTTATTCATTTAGCATAACCGTGTTATTATTCTAATTTTTGAAACTACACCTCTTAATATTGGAAAGAATGAGTCATTAACAGACTTGACATATAACGAGTGACTTATTAAAGTAGAATTTCGTTTTTGAATGAGGTTATAGACTTATATTTTCCCTTCTTTTTTTTTTAATTATTTACTTAAATTACGTTGGAACTTACTTATGTACTGTTGGAATTTGACATTAGAGTATTATGTTAAAAAATTTCTTTTGGATTTTGAATTTAGGTTATATATTCAATCTTAAGTTATTTGCTTTCACATTGCATGTTGTTTATTTTTTACTTACATTTGATGGATTTTTTGCGTCAAACATTTGAATAATGTTATGGCATTATATTTATAAATATTATTTTTTGGTCAAACATCCAATCCATGATGTTCTCTCAAAAAAAGTCTTCTTTTAAGTTTTATAATTAGTTAAAATTAAATATTATTAATTTGAAAAATATATATCAATTATTTTTTACAATATTAGTTACAAATATATGATTATTAATTAATATATTTTCAAGAAAAAAAGTGTTATTAAATAACTAATTTAATATCATTTGTAAAGGCAAATAATTTTTAAATATTAATTTTAAATTTTTTATAATTTTATTTTATTTTTAAATTAAACTAACTGTGTAATTACACTTGTGCATCCAAACAACACGCTTGTAATTACACTATAATTATGTTATGACAAATAAATGGGTCGTGGTAATTACACTATTGTTTAATTACTAGACTGTGTAATTACTACCCTAGTAATTACACCAATTCCAAATGCCAGGTGGCTTTCCAAACAGGCCCTAGATGAATTTCACTTCAAACAGATGAATCTTTTAATCCGGATTTAGAAGATTAATGCAAATTTGATAATCTCTCAATTTCAATTCATATTTCCCTGTCTTCACAAATATTGTTGAATACTTTTTGCATGTCTTTTGGAGTCGATCTTCCCCTCAATCCTGCATGCTATCACCTGACAATGTGCATCTAGCAACTTCATCCTTAAATTATGTAAGCCTAATCACTAAAATCCAAGTTGAAATATCTATAACAATATTAGCAAAAGCCCAAAAAAATAAAATTGCAGTTGGCGGCATAATTCAAGCTTTAGTTTGTCAAGATCAAAATACAAAATTTTCAACCAATAAATAACTAAAAATATAGATCAATACAAAGGGTTAAATTTAAGCTAATAAAATCATTGCCCTACAATCACGGATTCTTCATCAAAATATGACAAGTCTTATTATATAATCAAGTTGATATTTGTCAAATAGGATTCAGTGATGGCTGCTGCATACACGAACTTCCCTAATGCTTCATGTGTTTCCTATAATTATGATCAGAAGATGGAATAACAATCAAAGTAATATATTAATATCATAGCACTAAATGGATGATCTAATTGAAAAGCAAATAAAGGCAAAGTTACCTTGATAAAATTCAAGCTTTAAAAGTCCCTTTATCCGATTATTGCCTCAAACATCTCTTATCCTGAATTTGGAGAACCTGGAAAATCTGTAATGTGATAATAGGTCTCTTAGTTCTTATATAATTAAACCTTTAATTGAGACTTTTTATAATACCGGGAATAGTGTGCATTAGGATCAAATATTAGGAACGTGAGTTGGGTTCCTAATATGATTAGAGCAATTAGTATCGTGAATTAACCTCGAGTCTACTACTACAATTTTTTATCCTAATGTGTACTATTCGAGTTGTACACCTTTCCTTGTATGTTCTTGCACAAATTAATGAAATAATTAAGGGTAGTAAAATCGTTCAATATTTAAATTTAAAAGGGTATTAGTATTAAAAAAGGATTATTAGTAAATAGTCGTTCTAAAAGTTTCTGTGGAAGCTAGAGGTGTTCCTGTAGCATACATTAGAGTGATTAAGGACATGTATGATGGAGCCAAAACCCGGGTGAGGACGGTAGGAGGTGACTCAGAACACTTTCCAGTTACGATAGGCCTGCACCAGGGGCCGCTTAGCCCGGATCGTTTGCCGTTTGCGCGGACGCTTCGACAAGCCACATTCAAGGGGAGTAGGTACCGTGGTGCGTTGTTTGCATGACATTGTGCTTATTGACGAGTCGAGGTGCGGTGTTAACGCGAGGCCGGAGGTTGCTGACGACTCTGGAGTCGAAGGGTTTCAAGTTGAGCAGGACTAAGACAGAGTACTTAGAGTGCAAGTTCAGTAATGGGAGTCAAATAGAAGACGAGGACGTGCAGCTGGATACTCAGGTCATCCCGAAGAAAGAAAGTTTCAAGTACCTGGGGTTGATCATCCAAGGGATCGGCGTAGATTAACGACGATGTCACACATCGTATCGGGAGCGGGACGGATGAAATGGAAGCTCGCATCGTGGGTGTTGTGTGATAAAAAGGTGCCGACTATTCTAAAGGGAAAGTTCTACAAAGCGGTGGTTAGACCGGCTATGTTGTATGGGACGGAATGCCGCGGCTTAAGAAAGCGCATGTCCGTAAGACGAAGGTAGCCGAGACGCGAATGCCGAGACGGACGTGCGGGCATACTGTGAGAGATAGGATTTGGAATGAAGTGATTCGGGATAAGGTGGGTGTAGCCCCTCTGGTGGATAAGATGCGGGAAGGGAGGTTGAGGTGGTTCGGCCACGTGCAGCGGAGATGCGTTGATGCGCCAATGAGAAGGTGTGAGAGGATGGTGCGTGTTCACAGAAGAGGGAGGAGGGTAGGCCAAAGAAGGCCTGGGGAGAGGTGATTCGGCAGGACATGACATTTCTCCAGCTTACCGAGGACATGACCGGCGATAGGAGGGGGTGGAGGTCGAGTATCAGGGTAGAGGGCTAGTGGGGGGCCGCGAGGTTTCCTTTTTCGTACTAGGAATATTTTTATCCTGCTTCATTGTGTTGGTCTTATCTATCTTTGTTATTTTATCATGACTTCGTTGCTCTTGCTATTTCTCATTTTCACATGGTTTTGATTTGCTGGTCCGTATCTGACTCTTTTCCCTTGTTTTCCTTGTTTTTCTTTTGAGCCGAGGGTCTTTCGGAAACAGCCTACCTACCTTCCAAGGTGGGGGTAAGGTCTGCGTACAATTTACCCTCCCCAGATCTCACGTTGTGGGATCCAACTGGGCATGTTGTTGTTGTAGTCGTTCTAAAAGTTTGTCATAAGGTATGTTACTTGAAATAAGATTGTTAATTAGTTTCCAGGGACCAAAAAAAAAAAAAAAGACTAGTAGTGAGCGTTGATTGGCATTATAATAGAATTAGGATTATTAGTAATTTAATGTTAGTCTGTTATAAGGTAGGTTAGTTGAAATAGGATAGTTAATTGGTTTTCAGGAAAAAAAAAAAAAAGATTAGTAAATAGTAATGGCTGATTGGGAGTTTAATAGAATTAGTATTATTAGTAATTTATATTCATGCTTTTAATATAACTAGTCTCTACAAATGTGCACTTGTACATTATCCCCTATCAATTATCACAAAACAAAAATGTTGGGTAATATTACTTGTAATTACATTAAAAAAATGTTATTAGATACTAATTTTAATAGTGAGGTAAAAGATGTTATTAGAAATTTAACATTTCCAATATATATAATTCAATAATAATACTAACTTTTCAAGTTTTTAATATATATAGTAAGTAATACTTAATCCTTACAAACTATTAAAATAGAAATAATACACCTTCGATAACCTATCTAACTATCACGCTCTTACCTTTAGACTTTCAAAGATCCTAGCTAATATAATCAAGCAATTGAATTTATATATGCATAGTAAAAGAACATTTAATGCACGAAGCTTATAGCTTGTGTACATAGCTTTTGTACTTAGGTAGAGACTAAAAGTAAGGATATATTACTATATATCCTTACTTTTAGTCTCTACCTAGAGTACAAAAGCTATGTACACAAAGAGCTACACAAGCACGTACATTAAATGTATTTTTCTACTATGCATATATAAAATTATGCCCTAAACATTTATCAATGAAAATTCTTTGTGAATCGCACCTTTGGACCTTTTCATCTCTAATTCATCCTCTGTTCACAACTTTACATCTTCCGGTAGTCACTTTTTTTTTACTATCTCTTCATCTTAAAAAATTCTACTATTAATTGACTTGAAAGTCCTACATATTAAAGAAAGTCCCAAATACTATTACAGTTTTATCATCACAATATATGTATTCCACAATTTACTAAAGTCGGTTGGATTAAAATGCACCACTATAATTTTAAATAAGTTGATGGCAATTTGAAGATAATTGCCTCTCATAACCCTATTTATTTTGCAACTTCTTGGAACGTTTGACACGTCCTTTCATTTTTTTTTTTGGTAAAAATAAAAGTATTTTATTACCAATATGAGAATTACAAAGCAAAAAAGAAGTTGGATTTACAAGAGTACCGTGTCAGCCTCTGTCAGGATGTCTAAATTATCTCTAAATAGCCAAACAAATACCTATACACAATTGACTAGTATTACACATGGTAAAAGTTCATGGCTCTCAGTCTTCGCTCAATCCCAACTCGTGCATTTCCTCTATAACAGACCTCCTAAATGACAGTCTTGATCACTTGTTCAACAGTCCTGGTTTTGGCTTGAAAAACTCTATAGTTCCTTTCTTTCCATACGTGATATATGCAGCCTGCAGCAACCATTTTGAATATTTCAGCCTCCACTGATTTCCTAGTGCTTCTTGATATCCATGCCAATTCTACTTCCCAGTCTTGGGGTGCTCTACTTATCCCTTGCCAGGCTAACAGTTGAGTCCACACATAATTAGAGAAAGGACACAGAAAATATAGATATCTAATTGATTTGGGGATTATTCG